>NC_142067.1:79606219-79916219 GCF_059756535.1 Pantherophis guttatus
CTTTTTGAATTCGTTGCTCATTATTGAATATTGATGTTTGGATTTCATTCATTTTCTGGTCCAATGCATGTATATCTGATTTTAATTCGACATGGTTATTTAACAGTTTTTCCTGCATTGCCATCATCGTTTCTTGAATCAAGGTTAATGACGCTTGCAGAGTTTGCATTGCCAGGCCTTCTGTTGATTTCTGTGTTGCCGGAGAGGTTGTAGCGATAGTGGGATTTCTCTTCAGATCGAATAAATCTTTCGCCTTTTTACAAATAAAGTTTGTAAACTAGTTGTAAACTAGTTGTAAACTAGTAACCAGCATGAGTTTGTTAAAAACAGATCATGGCAAACCAATCTTATTTATTCTTTGACAAAGTGACTAAATTAGTAGACCAGCGAAATACTGTGGACATAGTATATTTAGACTTCAGCAAGTCATTTAACAAAGTAGGCCACAGCCTACTTCTTGGTAAACTAGAAAAATGTGGGATAGACAGCATTACCACCAGATGGATTTGTAACTGGCTGACAAACCGTACTCAATGAGTAGTCCTTAACGGTGCTACATCTACATGGAGGGAAGTAAGCAGTGGGGTACCACAAGGTTCCGTCTTAGGCACAGTACTCCTCAATATCTTCATAAATGATTTAGGTGAGGGAGTAGAAGGGGAACTCATCAGATTTGCAGATGACAGTAAGCTAGCAGGAATAGCCAACACCCCAGAAGACAAGCTCAGGATCCAAAAAGATCTTGACAGATTTGAACAATGGGCCCTATCCAACAACATGAAATTTAATGTGGAGAAAAGCAAGGTTTTACACGTGGACAGGAAAAGCCAAAGGTACAAGTACAGATTAGGCAAAACCTGGCTGAAAAACAGTAACTGTGAGAGGGACCTTGGAGTCTTAGTGGACAATCACTTAAACATGAGCTGGCAGTGTGTGGCAGCAGCCAAAAAAGCTAATACTATCCTTGGTTGTATAAATTTATTTATTTATTTATTTATTTTATTAAATTTCTATACCACCCTTCTCCCGAAGGACTCAAGGCAGTGAACAGCCACAAGATAAAACACATAAATACAAAAATTTAAAATGAATTAAAAACGAATTAAATAATTTGGCTGAATTTAAAATACCCCATAATTTAAAACAAATTAAAATTTACATGTTGAGACTTTGGAAAAAGTGCAACGAAGAGCAACTAAGATGATTAAAAGCCTGGAAATTAAAACATGAAGAACAGTTGCAGGATTTGGATTTGGTTAGTCTAGAGAAACGAAGGACTAGGGGGGACATGATAGTAGTATTCCAGTATTTGACAGGCTGTCACAAAGAGGAAGAGGACAATTTATTTTAGAAAGCACCAGAGGGCAGGACAGGAAACAATGGATGGAAGAAACCAATCAAGGAGAGAAGCAACCTGGAATTAAGGAAAAACTTCCTAACAATGAGGACAATTAACCAGTGGAACAGCTTGCCTTCAGAAGTTGTGCGTGCTTCACTGGATGAAGCATGCACAACTGGAGGTTTTTAAGATGCAAACAGATGCCAATATTTGTAAAATATACATTGTAACAAGATGCCTATTGCAAGCGGATACCGCCTATCTAGATAGCTCCATTCATAAGGAACAAGAGCTGTCAGCTATAGCCCATTTATAATCAAACAAACAGGACAGACCAAGAATAGGGAAATGATGTGATTTAAAATCTGCATTCCCCTACCCAATTCCAAGGACAGAACATGACCTTTAAGACATAATAGGATTTACCACCACCATTAGAATAGCAAAAGACACAAGGCTCACCACATTGCACAACACAAGCATCTCAATCACAAAACCCCAGAACCTTTTAAAAATCCATCCACTCTCCCAACTAATTGGTCAGCTGCCCCGGAATTGAATTGCTGAATGTCACATTGCTCCTGAAATAAACCTCCATCTGAGCAGCTGGCTTTGACCTTTTAATTTTAGACAGTGCCGTTTGTGTGTTTTTCTTGAGCATTCTCTCAGTGGGAAAAATGAGCCCCAAATTTTCTTCCAACAATTTGGCTACCATGAAGTGGCTCCCAGCTAACACAGCCATTGTCCGGGCCCAGAGAGTCACCACCCTGCTGGCAACAGATTGTTTTTATCTGTGGATGAGCTCTACGGACGCTGCTCAGGTGGCACAGGGTAGTAAAAAGAGTTTTTGAGGCTTTTACAGTTGATGGCTGCTTAAAAGGAGGGAAGTACCCCAAAAAACTTTTAAATAGATTTTTAAAAAAGCCCAGGAGGCAAAAGAGGTTTTGTGTGTCTGTATGATGATGCATGTGTAAAGAAATCTCTCTGTCTGCCACAGCTGGATCCTGTTCCCCCTGCCTTTCCTAGCTGCACCCAGATCCATTGCTAGTCCCACAGTACCATGACCGACAGACTCTGTAAAGTTTGGCCAGAGCACAGGACCTTCTGTTAAGAGAAGAGAGAGATTGTGTGGAAAGTGAGTGGATAAAGGAAAGTGTGAAGTTCACTCCTGGACAACTAGCTGAGAATTACTGGGCAGAGTCCTAATCAGAAAAGACCAATGGATCCTGCCCTCGGCATTCATTGACCAATCAGCCAATGACACCTGGGACCACTTCCATAGAATTGTGTTGAACTGGTCTAGCTTGGAGATATCACAACTATGGACAATAGCCAATTTCATATTTGACCAGGAAGATAGACTAAAGGAAGAAGAAAGCGGCAGAGAGGGAAAGGGAAAAGGAAAGGAGAAGGAGGACAGAAAGAAAGGAAGTGTCAAGTTCAAGTTAAAACTTTCGAGTCTTATTGCTATTCAGCTTGCCAAAGAACAGGGAGGAGACAAGGGTGAGAAGGAATGCAGACACTCCAGGGAAAGACTGTGAGAGCCAAGAACCCACCAAGGTGTTTTGTTTTGTTCTCAAAACAAAAAGATGATTCATAATTAGACAATATCAACATCCATGGGTGAGGAGAAGGGGAAGCTATTTTTTAACCATGCAAGCATTGTGCAGGAAAACCAGAGCTAGTTTTGATTCTTTAGTACCAAAATGATGTATCCAATAAAGATTTGCTTTTGGGAATGCAAAGGTCCTGAGGGTGCCTACTTCTTTTGGGTTCAGTAGTCATACTGTTGACATTAGACCAGCTCTTGTTTCAAACCTCAGTGTGGCCTACTTGGCCACCTGTTCTGTCCCCCGTCCTCACACAGACAAATGCAATATCCAACACCCCTGCCAATAATGTATTATATAAACAGACCAGAATTCCTGGCAGATGAGAGTTCTGGCAGCTACTTGTAAAATGCCTGCCAAATCCAATTAGCACTCCCAAACAGCAGGAGAGGCCTTATCTGTAGTCCATTTCCAGAGCGACAAATTATCCACAAGAGTTTAGTCAAAATATATCTGAGCCGAAGTACAGGATTCACGATGTGACTCTTTAGAATTTAAATGTTTGTCCGTCACAAAGCCGGAGCAATCACATCCCCTTTTATCCCTTGTGGGGCGTGGCTCAGTGACTCAGCTCAATCCATGGTCCTCCCACGCCTCTTCCTTTGCTGCGCATACTTCTCCCTCTGACGCTGCCTGGGATCAAGCCAGGATTCATCAGTATCACTCTCTATCAATGGGTGCTCTGAAATGCCTTCCTCCTGGCACATCCCAGGCTGTTCCTCCTGGCCTTCGGATGGAACTGAGGCATTACCAGAGAGGAAGGTCCTGGAGAGGGAGGCCTTGCAGGTTCACCCTCACCTTATGAGTCCTCTTCCTCCATGAGGACAGGCTCGGGAGTCGGAGTCACAACAGCCACCTATGAAAGTGCTGTGAGAGGAAAAGGACGATGTCCAGTGTGGAGTGAAAAGTGGGGACAGCAGCAAAGGCTGGAGTGGCCTTTTAAAAAGAGATGCCGAAGAGGTGGATTCCTGAGCCCAAATAGTCATGACCTGGTCCAAGGGGTGAACAGAGAAGACAGAGCAGTCACTGGCGTGAGAGGAAGGAGCTGGATCCCTCTCCCTTGACCCAAAAAAGCTGTTATGGGGCAAAGTGGGGAAGGGTGCCAGGGCGGAGTTCCCTCTGATCCCACTAGGGGTTGCCATGACCCAAGGTTTGAAGTGGAAAGCCAAGAGAGTTGTGGCCATGGAAGAGCAGGTGGACTTGAAGTACCTGACAGCGTGGAACAGCTGAGGGAGAGGTTCGTTGGGATGGAGGTGCGAGGTACTGCATGTCAACTCACGAAGCATTCCTGACCTGCTCCCAAGTTGCATAGGAAGGGGGATGGGGAACCGAGCCTCACAGCTGCAGCGAGGCAATTGCACTTCAGTCAAAACAAAAGCACATTCCAGCCATCTCTATGTTGAGGTCATCTCCACAGAGGCCCACAATGGCCAGAGGGAGGGACTGTCAGGGTTCCAAATAATTCCCCCAATGAAAGAAGACTCTGAGGCTAAAAGTTCCTCAAAGTTCCATTTTATTAGAGATGTCATATTGGCACATCTCGGAAAACCCAAATCTGAAAGCTTTCAAGTTTTCCCCACCCAAAAGAAAGTCCAGGTCTCTGTCCCAGCACCCACATGTCCATCACATGGCCCAATCAATGCACCATCCCAACTGGAGATGCCTCCCAGTCACACCACTCCAGGTGTGGGGCAGGATGTCCTTGACTCTCAGAGAAAGGAATGTTGTTATGGCTAGATATCTCCCCTACCCCATACAATCCCCCTTCCCAGTTTCCCACAGCACCAAATGTGGCAGCCTGAAGATCCAAAGTAAAAGATGGCTTCCAGGCCTGACAGGCCGCCCCCTTCAACTGATGATCGTGTCCTGCAACGAGAGGAACATAGCGGGTTAAACCAATATTCCCTAACCACCTCTTCCGCCTCTCAGGGGTACCCTTTTGCTTATCAGGATATTTATCATGGAATTGCTTCATTAGCCTATCTGCTTTTATATCCCAGCTTTTAACCCTTTCCAATGAACTAAATATTGCAATCGACCTCTATACAATCTAGAGTCTAAAATTCTTTTTACTTCATAATGGGTTTTCCCTTTCACCACTCTGTCAGGGTTCCAAGTAACGCCCCCAATGAAATCAAACTCCGAGGCTTGAGTTTCCTCAAAGCTAATTTTTATTAAAGATGTCATATTGGCACACCTGGGAAAACCTGAATCTGAGAGCTTCCGGGTTTTCCTCACCCAAAAGAAAGTTCAAGTCCTTGCCCTTCACTCACATGTCCATCACACGAACCAATCAAGTACCCTCTGGAACAGAAGATACCTCCTCATTTGTCTCAACACAGCTGCAGGCACAACGGCCTTGACTTTCTGGAAATAATGTTATTTTGACTATATATCATCTTCACTCCTTACAATCCCCCCTCCCATTTTCCCACAGTAGAATTTGTGGCAGGCCTGAAGGCTCAAAGGTAAAAGATGGCTTCCAGGTCTGACAGGCTGCCCCCCTCAGAAGAGAAGTGTGTCCTGGAAAGAGAATAATACAGGGGGTTAATCAGACTCCTAACTACCTCCCCCCCCGAAGGACCCTTTGGCTTATCAGGGCATTTATCGTGGAATTGTTTGACTAGCCTATCTACCTTTACATTCCAACTCTTGACCAATGTAGCCTCAGATAAAGGATACCCTTTCCAGTGTACTAAGCCTAGAATCTAAAATTTTCTTGACTTCATAATGGGTTTCTCCTTGTACAACTATAGGAGGAGGAGGTGGTTGGGTTTGAGGTCTTAGATTGGACCCAACTGCTGGTTGCAGCAGACTACAGTGAATTACAGGGTGTATGTTCCCTAGGATGCAGGGGAGGCTAAGCTGAACTGTCACTGGGTTAATTATTTTAACTACTAGGAAAGGACCTAGGAATTTTGGCCCTAATTTTTTGCTAGGCAGCCTCAATCGTATGTATTTGGTTGATAGGAAAACCTTATCTTCTACACGGAAGGGGGGGGGGGTTGGAAGGAATGGTGCTTGTCTGCCCATTTTTTATATTCTTCTGCCACTTCTGACAGCGCTTTTTTTGGTATTTTCCCACCCCCTTTTCAAAGACTCCATCCATTCTTCCATTCTGCCAGAGACATGGAAGAAGGGGGTTCTCTTGGCAGTTCAGGCATGGGAACAAACTCCATGCTGCTGGTGACCTGGAAAAGGGTCAGTCCAGTGCTGCTGTGCACTGCAAATGTAAGCCACCTCCGCAAATGGTAACAGATCTGCCCAGTTCTGTTGTTGGTAATCCACATAGCATCTTACTGCTCCACCATCGCATTTGTGCATTCCACCAGTCTGTTCATGCTCAGAAGGAAAGCAGAGCTAAACCCTTGTATTGTGTCCAATGGATTTGTTTGGGAGATAGTTTTCTGGGTTTTTTTTAGAGCTTCAAGGTTTTTGTGATAATCCAGACTTCGAACAGCACTTTACCCCCTTCAAGAAAATGTCTCCAGGAGAGGAGGGTCCAGTAGACTGCGTAGGCTTCCTTCTCCCATATAGCCCACCTCCTCTCAGTGTTGGTAAGCTTCTTGGACACATAGGCACAGGGCAGGAGATGTCCTTGTGGGTCCTTCTGTAGGAGCACAGCCACCACTGCTACGTCATTAACATCTGCTTGGACAATGAACTGTCTCTCTGGATCTGGGTGTTGGAGGATCGGCTCCTTGGCAGAGAGCTGTTTTAATTTCTCAAAGGCTCTTTGGCAGTCCATTGACCAGGCGAGCGGTTGACTCGGCCTGGTTTCATGGGAGAAGGGCCTGTTTTTAATAGTTCTGTTAAAGGCAGGGCGATTTCTGCGAAGGCTGGGATGAATTGTCTGTAAAATTTTGCAAAACCCAGGAAGCTTTGAAGGTGTGCATGGAGGTTGCCAGTCCAGCACTGCTTTCACTTTCTCTGGATCCATTTCCATCCCTCTGCTCAATATTTGGTAACCTAGGTAATCTAGGGAGGTTTTGTGGAATTCACATTTTGAGAGCTTTGCGGCCAGGAGTTTTTTCACCACTTGCCACACCAGCTTTACATGCTCTTTGAGAGTATTGCTGAATATAAGAATGTCATCTAGGTAAGATAGGACCCCTTTGTATAGGTGCTTATGTAGCACCTCATTTATAAGCTGCATGAAAACTGCTGGGGCTCCTTGCAGACCAAATGGCATGACTTTGAATTGGAACTGCCAAGCGGGCAGTTAAAGGCGGTCTTCCATTTGTCTCCTTCTTTGATCCATATGCGATAATAGGCTGCTCTCAAGTCCAGTTTGGTGAACACCTTGGCTAGGTGACTTAGCATGTCCTTCATGAGGAGAGGATAGGTCCATGCACATCGCATTATTTCCATGAAAATCAATGCAAAGCCTCATCCCCCCATCTTTCTTTTCTTTAAATAGTACAGGGGCTGACACTCTGGATTTTGTGGGCTGGATAAATCCCTGTGCTAAATTGGCATCAATGTATTTCCTTAATTCATCCATTTCTTTTGGAGTCGTGGAATAATTTTTGGTTTAGGCAGCTTGGCTCCTGGTATGAATTCAATCGTGCAGTCTGTTGGGTGGTGAGGGAGGAGGAAGTTGCAGTCTTCCTCACTACAGATGCCTGACAAGTCTCAGTACTCCCTTGGCACCTGTGGGCTGCCGGGCAATCCATCTGCGGTGGGGGCTGTGGTTTCAGGTTTGCTGAGGCTGCTGGGGTTTGTGGTCTTTGGCAACGGTCTGGTTTGATGGGCGGTATCAGTCCAATGCCTATTTTTACTTTTTGATAGCTGTCTTCCCATGTGATGGTTGGTCCCCATTTGTCTAACCACATGAGGCTCAATATGATTGATTCAGTCATTTTGGGAGCTATGACAAATCGGATGAATTCTTGATGGCGGCCCATTTCTAGCCTAACAAAAGCTCTCTGACCAGAGTAGCAAGGGCTCCACCTATTGTGGAGCCCTTTGACCTGTTTTGTATTGTGTCCCATTGACCTGTTCAAAACGGATGTGGCGTGCTAAGGGTTTTGTGCCAATACCTACCTGTTGGATGTGGGGAGGCTGATCAGGCATCTGGTGCAGCCATTGTTTATGACGGCCTCTACCTCCCCTTGGGCCCCCATTTCCGGCACTATAATCCGGGTTTTGATAGTGAAGGGGTGGAAGTTTTCACTTACCATTGGGTCGTTTTCACTACTATTCCCCTCGCCGGAGCCTGGGTCGATTTCTCTGGATGGAGTTTCCTCATCCTCAGTTGGAAGGAGAGGAACCTCAACAGCCTGCTTGGTGATTTTCCCTTTGTCTGTTGGCTTTCACGGGATTCTTCTCCCCTGGGATGTGGAGGGGGTCCGGGCTTGAGGGACCCGGGCAGGAGCCAGGCATTCGGATGCTCTGTGTCTGTGCTGGCTGTACCTATAGCACTTGATTGTCCTGGACGGTGTGGGTTGTGGCGCTTCAGGTGATTTAGCTGGGGTTTGGCGGCCCAGGTGTCTTCTTGCTGGTTTCTCTCCAGTTGGCTTTCTATGGGGTTGGATCTCCAGGTCCACGGCCATTGCCTGTGTTGTATCAGGCTTGTATACGCTCCGGGACTCGCCTGATGCCTCAAGCTTGTCTGAGGTCTGCGTCAAGGGCCTATTTGAAGTGGTAAACGGGGAGGGTTCTACTCGGTGGACCATGTCTTCAAACTGGCCTCAGAGCAGTTGGACAAATTTGTCCACGTCATCTTCATTCATGCAGTCTGCAATCGTTGAAATCAAGTCTTGATCAGTTGGACATTGGTCCCATAGTGATCAATGTGGGCCCAGACCCAATTGGGGAAGTAGGCCAGCTTTCCTGGGATCCCGTCAAAAGTCACTTGAAATTGTGGAGGAGGAATGGTTGGTGGGACCAGTGGTGGGGCAGGCTGCGGGGCTGGCGCGGGCTGCTGAGCCAGTACCTGTGGCTGGACCAGTAATGGTTGCTGGGCCGGCGGGATTGGCTGCAGGGCTGGCGCTGCCATCCATTGGTATTGCATCCACCCCTGCCTTGGGTAGAAGGCAATCTGAGAACTGGTTGCTTAGGTGGAGTGCTGGGTACCAACAGTCCAAGTTGTGGCCCATGTAGCACCGGACTGGATTGGCTTCATGGGCTTTGCTGCTGCGTCACTCCAATTCCAGCAGGGGCTGTCACTCTGGTAGATCAGGCCCGACAGGTAAGGCTATGGTGTGAGCCACTTCATGCCAATTGAAAGGACGTAGACACTCCACTCAGTGCTGCTCCAGCCTCCTGGCCCGGGAAGGTGAACATGGATTTATTTATTTATTTATTTATTGAGCCAGGGTCCATCTGGGTGGCCCAGTACCAGGAGGTTGAGCGATGCTGCCCATGCTGAGCTGGCCAAATCACTCTGGTAGACCCGCCAGTGACTGGTTGCGCAATGGCGGTGGTAAGCCCCACTCTCGGGAGTCGCTGAGATCAGTCAGTCCCAATGCTCTCTATTCAAGGGCTTGGGTCTGCTCCGCTCTGCTTGCTCCCATCTGCTATTCCCGCAGTGTCGCCCCGGTCAACATCTCCTGTGGCAGTGTGGCTCCATGGCTTCACCTCACACAGAAGAATCCAGTTGAGCGGCTTGCCAGGGTGCCAGCTGTTTGGGCTGGGCACCCTACTGGCATTCTGCTTCGGCAGCCTCCATTGCCTTCACTACAGCTTCGGAAGGGGAATAGATGGTCTCGACTTAGACCATCAAGCCAGCCCCCATGGTCCTGTCTGCGGTTGGTTTGTCTTCCTTCATCTTCCCTGAATCTTCATGCCGCCCAGTGTCAGGTCAACGTTCAGGGCTCAATACCCCGGACAGTACCCCTGAGTTCGGGGAGCTGGTTGAAGTTTTAATGGAAATTCGGATTAATGTCAGGGTTCCAAGTAACACCCCCAGTGAAAGGGAAGGGAAGGAGAAGGGAAGGGGAAGTAGAGAAGAGAAGAAGAAGGTGGGGAAAGAAAGTTGGAAGGAGAAGAGGGAGAGGGTAGGTTTGAGGAGAAAGATTGCTGTACAATAAAAAAGATGAAGTGGAAGAAAGGCAGCTCTGAACAAACAAATATAAATATATTAAGATAAAGAATGAATTGTTTAAGAATAAAAGAGAATAAATAGGTACAAATAGTAAAGTTAGAATTTAGGGAAGAAGGTGTTTATGTATGCAAGTATAGAAATACTGAGGTATGTTCAAAAAAAAAAAGAAAAAGGGGGGAAGACAATATTGGCAAAAATTGTAATTGAGTAAAATGTATTTGAATTTGACAAATTGTATAAAATGAGAAACGACCAACACCCTGTTCAAAAAAAAAAAAAAGAAAGATGTGGGTGAAGGTGGGAGAGGAGAAAAAAAACCCCAATAAAATTTGTTTTTTTTAAAAAAACTTAATATATTTTAAACTGAAAAATTATGTACTAATCAACCTATCCTTGTCTATTAGCCAACCATTTGTTTATCAGAAATTATAACTACAGATAGTCCTCAATTTATTACTACAATTGGGATTAGAATTTCTGTTACTAAGTGAGACATGCATGATTTTATGACCATTTTGCCAAGGTTGTTAAATGAATTGCTGCAGTTAAATGAATCGGTCATTAAATGAATCCAGCTTCACTTAATTGTTTTTGTTAGAAGTCAGCTGGGAAAGTCATAAATGGTGATGATTTAGACATGATCCCAGACATTGCAATCATCATAAATACATGCCCAAATTATGATCATATGTCCATGGGGATACTACAATAGTAGGCCTGCCACAGAGAAGAGAGGGGCAACCTATTCTCCAAAGCCCATGAAGGAAGGACAAGAAGCAATGGATGGAAATTAATCAAGAAGAAAACCAACCTAGAACTCGGGAAGAATTTTCTGACAGTTAGAACAATTAATGGGTGGAACAACTTGCCTCCAGAAATTGTGGCTATTGCAGTAGTGGAGGTTTTTAAGAAGAAATTGGACAACCATTTGGGTTTCCTGCCTGAGCAGGGGGTTGCAGTAGAAGACCTCCAAGGTCCCTCCAACTCTGTTATTCTTTTATTCTGACTGTCATTTTCTCAGTTACTAAATGAGCAGTTGTAGGTTGTGAACTACCTGTACTCCACTTTTCCCTAGATGATGTGGATAATCGCAGAAATATATACTTTATGGATCAAATATGCTTTATTCTTAAAACCATTTGATTCATGCTACAAATGCTACAAATTTATGCTACAAATGAGCAAATATAATAAATATTTATATACTACTAAAATTTACATTGTGTTTACCTATTTGTCTGCACCCTAAAGTTAGCCCAAACGGTTCGTTATACAACAATCATTTTTGAATCAAAGTACATAAAAAATCCTGTTACTCCTATTGAATTGAAATTTCCAAATCAGTTCAGATCAATTTTATTTGCAAAGTTGTAGCTGTTGCAATGTCCCTGTGGTCACATGATCATTATTTCCATACTCCTTGCCATCTTCCCACAAGCAACGTCAGCAGGGAAGTTGGCAGGAAGTCAGAAGCTGCTCCTGCTCCTACCGGTTTTTTGCTTACCTGTGATAATTTTGTTTACGTTTTAGTTAAGTAAATAATGATTTATTAATGAAGTCCATTTACCTCTACTATTCTTTTTATGTTCATGATAATATACATAGATGATTGTGAGACCAACCATCACTGTGGTAAAAAAATATGGTCAGCCCATAATTTAATGTTCATTCTGATTTCATCAGAGTGCACTAGCTTTCCTCTAAAGGATGACCCAGTAAGTCACAAGTTGTCTAATATATTTTAAAATCACATAGCTTCAACCTTATATTCTTCTGCTCAATGTTGATAACCAAGTACTTACCTTACATTTTTTGATGTATTGAAAACCTGAATATATTTTGCTTTTGTACAGAATAATGTCTTCATGAGAAACATTTGGTTATTAGTTTGTCTTTTTTAGAATATTATAAAAGATGCAATACAATTAAACAAGTTCAGATTTTCCTTAACATAATACTTCAGGTATAGAAGAAATGTTACTTATGAATACATAACATTGTTTGACAGAATTATTACAGCATAGATAGAAAAAAGTTTTTCATTTTTCTTATATCTTGTAATAAGGATGAGCAATCTAGTGTTTCCTAGAACTTTTACAGTATAACTCCTATAAATTACAGCCAGCATGGCTAGTAATGAATCTTTGAGAAGATGTAGCCCAAACATTTAAAGGCACTTTTCTCAAAGAAATACAACACTAACTCTTCTACAAGTAGTCCTCACTTAATGATCAGTTGTTTGGCGACCATTTGAAGTTATGACAGATCCCAAAAATATACTTACAACTGGATTCAAAGTTCCAAGGCTTCCTCCTTGGTTATGTGATTGCATTTTGGGTGCTTGGCAACTGGCTACAATTACAGCCATTTGCAACATTCTGCAGTTGTGTGATTGCAATTAACAATGTTTTTTAGGTGAAAACTGATGTTTGCTTTCAGTTCCAGCAAAAAGCATCCATTGCAAACAAAGGGTTCAGTTAACAATCTCAGCATTCACTTATTGACCTTTGCAAAAAAATGTTGTAAAATTGGTTAGGCCATTGATGATCCGCCTAAAGACTGGCACAACCTACAACCTAAAGCTGGACTCAATTACTGTTGTCCTAATTGCAAAACTACCTGAATTTTCTAACATACTTTTATGTGAAACAATAAGTTTATAGCTGTAAGCCCAAGGTACCCCTGAAAATATTGTTTTCACTATTTGTTTTACTTGTAACAGAAGCCACTTCTGCATGGTCACTGTAGAAAATGTGGAAGGGAATTTCTGTCAACATGCAGTAACAAATGTGAAAGAAAAGTTATGTTCTGCGGAAATGAATAAGAGGGGAAAGGAGAAGGGAAATGAATATGTTATTGTTGAAATGTTTCTAAATTCTGTACTTCAAACTTCCTCCTGAAAGTCTATAGCTGTATATGAGGAAAAGTGAGAAAGGGATATTATCTTGTATTTAGTAATTGACACAATTTTCCACTAGTAAGAGATAAATTTATTTATTTATTTATTTATTTATTATCAAATTTATATACCTCCCTTCTCCCGAAGGACTCAGGGTGGTGTACAGCCAAAGTTAAAAACATAGATACAAACATTAAAATACAGTTAAAAAGATATATATCTGAATATACCATTATTATAAAATTCCTTATTGGAGATGGACAAAATCCTATTGCATGCAAATTTCTTCTAAAAGACTGAGTTAAGATTATAGATTTTTCCTACTTCATCAACCAGTATTTTTCATTGCCTAGTTTATGAGTGCTTCCAAAATGACTAAACAGAGACATTTTCTTATGCATAAACTGGAATGTCAAGAAGTAAAATCTAATAATTTACTGATAGCATAACATAGGTTTGACGGCCAATTCTGTGTATAATAAGACTTTTGAAACAACCTAGTAAACAGGAGAAAGCAGTGATTGGAGCCCCAGCTAGTGGTACTAGGCATCTGCAGAGAAGCCACATACAACCGTTTGTTTAATGATAGTTCAAAGTTACAGCTTCAGAAAAAGTGATTTATGACTTGTCCTTGAAGTTACAAGCATTGTACCACCCCTGCAGTCACATGATTGCAATTCAGGTGCTTGGCAACTGCTCACATTAATGATGGTTACAGCATCTTCCAATCATGTATTTGTGATTTGTAACCTTCCCAGCCAGCATCTGACAAGCATAGTTAACTGGAAAAACTGTATTCGTCCAATGACTATGTGATTTACTTAACAACCACATGATTCGCTTAACAACCACAGTGAATTTACTTAATGATCATGGTAAAAGTGGGCATAAAATCGAGTCTGGTCCTGTGATAATTCATTTAACAATGTCATTGCTTTGTGGTCCCAATTGTGATCACAAGTCAAGGTCTACCTGTACACCACCAGCAGAAAGCAGGACATACAGTAAATGTACATGCAAATAAACAACTCTAGATGCAAAAGTTATGAAACAAGTAGTAAACTGCAAAGCAAATGTTGTATATAAATCTTGTAGATAAGAAATTTATTGCATTTGTTATTTTAGCTGGAGAATACATGCATTTGAAAGCCCCGGTTTTCTTCAAAATGAAGCAACTAAATCATATTCATTGCCACAGACTGAAATCATGAAATGTTTTGGCTTCCCACATCTTTCATTCCTTAATGATTCTTACAACGTATGTTCAGTAAAACATCAGTAAAAATGATGTTTCTGTATATAGAAAATTATTGAAAATGTTTATTTCTGATGCTCCAGGTATTTTCAGTTTTCAATTTTCTATGTAGGCTACAATCCTGGGATTTTATTGTGGTTCCATTGAAGTTGTAATTAGGCCTAACCATACTTACCTTCTGGGCCTAAGACCAGAGGTGGTATTCAGCCAGTTCGCACCGTTTCGGGCAAACCAGTAGCAACAATTTGGCCTGGCTTGCCAAACCAGTAGCGACTTCTGGCTGGCCATGCCCCTGCCCGGTCACCACTCGCTTGCCCCTTCCAGCCACTCAACGCTCGCTCGCCCCTTCCGGCTGCTTGCCACTCGCCCTGCCCACCCCTGCCCTATATATGTTGCCTTCGCCATGCGGCCCAGGTAATCTCCTTTCCAGTCGCCTCACCGACACCCGCTTAGCTCAGCTCACCAAAGTTAAGCAATGCATGCCGCCAGCTCACCCTTTGCTTTGGGTTGGGGGCTTGGGCCTCAGGGACATGCCATTCCCCGAGGCCCCTGGAGCGGACTCCCACCTTGGCCAGGTTGGGGAACGTGCGATTCTCTGGCTCCGGCCTTGCCTCAGAGCCGCCACCTGCTCACTGCCCGCTTTCCCTTAAGTGCGACACGTTGCCCTGTTTCCCCTCCTTCAGAGGCCCCAGCCCTTAATCTCCCTGCTTCCTCCCCAATGACCACCTCTTTCATCATCCTGTGGCTGTGACCTTACCTTCCTCCCATGGCTGGAGGACTTTACCTTCCTCCCGTGGCTGGCTGGCGTTGTCGCTGCTGGGCTCCCCGCCAGCCTGCATCTCGTCTCCTTGTCGTGAGATGCCTGCAGCCACTGCATGTTTTTTTCGGTGTGGCTGGAGTCCAGCCGTACCCAAAAAAGACGCAATGGCTGCAGGCTTCTTGCAGCGAAAATTACCGACCTCCAGCTTTGCTTCTCCAATGCGCCGCCACCACCGCCCTGATCTATGCTCTGGCCGCCTGCGCATACCCCATTGCCTGCTGCACCGCTCCACTTGGAGTTGCCCGGGCAAGTCTGAGCGGAGCAGCGCAGCAGGCAATGGGGTGCACCTGCATGGCCGGCGCATAGAACAGGGCAGCAGCGGCGCTTTGGAGAAGCGGAGCTGGAGGTTGGTAATTTTTGTTGTAAGAAGCCTGGAGCTGCATCTTTTTTCCTGTCTTCTCCTCCTCTTTGCCAGCCGGAACCAAGCCAGCGGCACCTGGCTGGAGGTTCTTGCGCTGAAAGCTACCGGAGGTCTCGAATGCGTCAAAAGCTTTTTTGGCATGTTCGAGACCTCTAGTAGTTTTCGGCGGCCTCCAGCCAGCTGCCCCAGCCGCAAAGCAGCTGTCAAAGAGGCCTCGCCATCTCTGCCAGTTCTTGTTCCAGCTCATCTTCCCCCACAGATTCAGACTCTGACGGCGGCATGACAGGGACCTAACAGAGATTAAGAGGAGGTGGCAAAATTACACAGAAAAACTATACAAGAACGAGATTAACATCCCTGATAACCACGATGGGGTGGTCACTGACCTTGAGCCAGACATCCTGGAATGTGAAGTCAAATGGGCCTTAGGAAGTCTGAGCAACAACAAAGCTAATGGAGGTGATAGTATTCCAGATGAGCTATTCACAATTTTAAAAGATGATAATTCCAATTCCAAAGAAGGGCATTGCCAAAGAATGTTCAAACTACCATACCATTGCACTCATTTCACATGTTAGGAAAGTTATGCTCAAAATCCTACAAGCTAGGCTCCAGTCTAGGCTAGTATGTGGCCTGAGAACTACCAGAAGTACAGGCAGGATTTTGAAGAGGCAGATGAATTTTTCCTACCGGGTTCTGTGGGCATGGCTTGTGTGGTGGTGGGGTCATGTGACTGAGTGGGCGTGAGTGATGTCAAATTGGCCACGCCCACTCTCACATGACACTGTCCCCACTAGGCTACACCCACAGAACTGATAGTGGAAAAATTTGAATCTCACCACTGGCCTAGACCAATCAGCTAATTGCAATTGTACTAGTTATGGAGGCATAATTCTTCTTAATCCATGCGTCTAGGAATATTTTTTCTAGAAGTATCTTAAATGCTACATATAAACAATGTGAATATTAGATCATTATACAATTTTTAGACTCTAAGTTGTTATATTTTGTTACCTGAAAAATGTCCTTTAAACTGTAGGATAAATGCTTTAGTTTACATGGATATTGGTATGTCCAGCAAAATGTCTGACATAGTATTACATAATAAGAATCTTATGCCAACATGGTGGCTGTAAGACTATGATTTGGGAGTACTTGGTGGTTTAGAAGACTTGAATAATTGAAATAAACCTTAATTCTGCTTTGTGTCAGACAATACTGTAGAGCAGGGGTATCAAAATTGATTTCACTGAGGGCCGGATCAGCATTGTGGTTTTCCTCCAGGGGTTGGGGGTCAGAGAGACATGGTTGGGGTGGTCGCGGCTAACTGGGTGTGGCCCAGGGGTATGGCCAACTTGATGTCACTTGTGTGGGTGGTGCCTGTGGGGGCCGGGCGCAGTGGTGGGATTCAACCAGTTCACACCACTTTGGCCGAACCAGTTGTTAAATTGCTGGTTGACCCTGCCCCACCCTTCCAGAAGTCCCCATGTGCCCCATTTTGGCTCCCAGGTAAGTGCAGGGAGGCCTACTAAGCCCAAAATATAGTGCACGGGGATATGGTGCGGCCCACCCATGGCCTGTTTTTGCTCCCTGGGGGGCTGCAGGGAGCCTCCTAGGCCCAAAACAAGATGCAGGGGGGGTGCAGCTCAGCCCCCCCTCCTCCATGGCCTGTTTTTGCTCCCAGGAGGCTGCAGGGAGACCTACTAGGCTCAAAACGGGAAGATAAACTGGGACCTGAACCCACAGAGGTTGAAGGGGCAGCTTTGTTGTCTTCGGAAGAAAATGGGGAAGGCCAGGGACTTTCAGGATTAGGACAGATTGCAGGATGAACATGAGAGACAGAGCTCAGGCGAGGAGCAAGGACCACCCCTTCCTGATCCAAGGGCTCGGAGAGTGGAGAGAAGTGTGAAGAGCGCAGACTGAGCAAGCTTACTTGGGAGAAAAGTGCCCTGCCCATCTTCACTAGGCACCTGGGGTATGAGACTTAAGGAGATGCTGTGGGGAGGGGCATTTGTTGGGAACAAACACTGAGTTCCTGAACTGTTGCGTGCCGACGTTTGAACTTTTTTTTTAAATTTGATTTATATGCCACCCTTCTCCGGAGACTCAGGGCGGCTTACAATGCATTAAGCAATAGCCTTCATACTTTTGTATATTTATACAAAGTTATCTTATTGCCCCCATAATCTGGGTCCTCATTTTACCTATTTTAGGAAGGATGGAAGGCTGAGTCAACCTTGAGCCTGGTGAGATTCGAACTTGCAATAATTGCAGGCAGCAGATGTAAGTGGATGTTAATTAGTCTGCTGAGCCACCAAAGCTCCTAGAGAGCTCCAGAACTTTCCAAGAGTCCTTGCATTCCTTCTGGTGTTCTGGACTAATTACCTGGATCTTTTGCTTCCTGAACTCCTTGATTTGCCAAATAAATTTGGATTTATTGCTGTGCAGCCTTGATGCAGACAGTGCTGGGCTGGACTAATTGCAGCCAGAGGCTGCTTGAGGTTTGTGTGGGGATTTGTTATCACTCTGCTCTGGGACTTGCCAGAAACATGGGAGCATTTGGGGAAATTTGGAGCAATAAAGGGGCAGTTTGAACTGCCAGCTGTTTGTGTTATCTCTGTGCCTTGCCCTGGGTTCTCTCTCTCTCTCTCTCTCCCTTCCCCTCCCTCTCTCTCAAACACACACAGACACACACATTTGATCAGATTGTTCTCTCACTCTCTCACCCCACCTCATGGCTGCGGCACTAGTCATGCTCTCCACAGTGGCCTGCACTGCTTCGTCCACTCCCACACCGCCTTGCTTCTTTCATCTTCATTCTTTGCCACTTCTTCTTGCTTGCTATTGTAACAGAGCAGGAAGATGAGCGACGTACCGGTGCAGTGGCCACAAAACAAGGGGGTGGGGGATGGAAGATGAAACAAGGTGGTGGGTGGTGGAAGACGAAGCAAGATGGGGTGCAGAGCTGCCCCACACATGGGCTTACCTGAGGGCCCCGCAGCCAGGCCATCAAAGCCCTGACAACTGCCTGGCCTTGCAGCAGAGGCTCCAGAAACCCTGTTCAGGACCTTGCATGGCCACTAGCCCATTTCTCCTTGCTTGTTGCTGCAATGGACATGTGGGGTCATGGATGGGGCTGCTGGAGCCACCGCAAGATGAGGCAGTTGTCCGGATGTTGATGGCCTGGCTGTGGGGCACTCAGGTAAGCCGATGGGGGACATGGGGGACAATTCTGCACCCCTGCCTTGCTTTGTCCTCCAACCCCACCGCCTCACTTTGTGGCCATCACACCAGTGCGTTGCTCAACCTCTTCCCGGAAGAGAGAAGAGCGGTTGCAGGGAGAGAAAAGGAAGGCGGCACGGGATGGTGGGGGGTGGGAGCGGGGGGTGTCTTAGTCCTGGCTGGTTGCTGCTTCCTTGGGTCCCCTCAACTTTTGTGTCCCAGAAAGCGGCTGAAAAATGCCCTCCTCCATGCACCATTTTCTGTCCTTGTCTCCTTCCTGTTTTTATTTGGTTTTCCCTCCCACCCTGAAAGGAGTTTCAAGCAAAAGGAAGCGGGGGGGGGGGAAGGATCCCGGAATGGGAAGGGATTGGGAAAAATGAGAACGAGGAGGGCTTCCCAGCTCAGGGAAGGCTCGGAGTCTGGAATCCAGAGTGTGCCTTTCCCCTTTTCTCTTGCTGCGCTTTTATTTCCAAAGCCTCCCCCTCCAGTCCACTCTTTTTCCCTAAAAACGGAGCTCTTGGTCCGAAGCAGGCAGTGGGTAATGAAAGCAAGATTTAAAGGAAACAAAGTTGAGCTAGTTTGTAAGGAAAACAAGTACTGTCAAGGTTCAGTGCAAGCCATACTAGTATTCCAAACTAATGAGTCTTAATGTCTGGTTAAAATGGGTAGTATTTCCATTTAAAGAAGAAAAGCATAGTTCAGACTATCTCTATGGTTTTTTTGCTCCTATATTCTGTTGTTTAGGTATAAGTTTTGTTAATGTAGAAATTTTACTTACAGCCTATTAAACAACGGAGCTAGCTGTCTACCTGCATTCATGTGTATCTATTAGGAGTAAATCCCACTGAAAGAGAGTAGCCTTACTGCCAAGTAAACATGCATAGGCTTTACGTAGTTGAGAGATACGGTATCGATTAGAATCAGGTGTATTATAGAGAGAAATGAGAACTTCTGTAACAACAGATACTTTGTGCCTAGACCAGGTGTGTGTGTGTGTGTGGGAGAGAGAGAGAGAGAGAAAGAGACAGGAAGAGAAAGAAAGAAAGAGGGAAGGAGAGAGATAGAAGAGAAAGAAAGAGGAAGGGAGGGAGGGGGAGAGAGAGAGAGAAAACTCTGTGCTATTATCTTTAATTGTTCCATTATTTATCATGTGTTAATATTTTACACTGTCCCTATACCTAGAGTGATTTTACTGCCTTTCTTTTGCCCAGGGCTACCACATATTTTTCAGGGATTTACATGCATTCAATGTCTATAGTCCAGAGCATAAATATGTATGTGTTTATTTTGTACATCAGGTTGTATAAGTCCATCTTAATATGCTATTCCTGGTATGTGATATTTTGTATACATGCAGAGAAAGAAGCACTCTTGTGATCTTTGACTTTTAGGTTTGCTGTCAAATATCAGCCATAATACTAATGACAGTTTTGAACAATATGCAGGTTGTATTACATGAATGGCTATTTTATATGTGAAATTATGACTGAAATATTTTTGCACCTATATTGGTTCTCACTGTCAGGAAGTTTCTCCTTAGTTTTAGGTTGCTTCTCTCTTTGTTCAATTTCCATCCATTGCTTATTGTTTTGCCTTCTGGTACTTTGGAAAATACTTTGCCCCTGCTTCTTTGTGGCAGCCTCTTAAAAGCCTGTTGCCTATCACACACTTGGGCAAAGCATGTGAGCCATTTCCTCCTTTCAGTTGGCCACGCTCACCCAGTCACGTGACCATCAAGCCACGCCTACTGTCACATGACCATCAAGCCATGCCCACAAAATAAGCCATGCCCACAGAACTGGTAGTAAAAAAATTTAGAACCCATCCCTGGATCACATATATTCCAAACAAAAATTTTGGGGCCTATTGTTTCATTGCATATATACATGGGGGGGCGGGGCTGCTGCTGCTGCTGGAGTGTGTTTGCAGTAGCTTCTCTTGGTTTTATTTTATTTTATCAATTTTTAGTATACCCATTGGAGCCTTTTTATTTAAATAATATCTTTCGGAGATGATAACAGAGTAGACCACAACAGAGACAAAGTTTTGGCTGATAAGGATTAATAAGGCATGGGGAAAAGAAAGAAGCGCCATGGCACCAGCCCGGGATCTCTCCCATCAATGAAGAATGCAAAACAACCAAAAATTGACGAGCACTTTGCTGACAAGAGATTTGTAAGTAAAAATATCCCTCCCTTCATTTCCAACAATCTGGAGAAGTTAGAACGGGACCGGCAAAGAGATTTGACAAAACAGCAGATACTAGACTTTCCCGATCCAGGGGGAGGGGAGCAAAATGACAGCCAGCTGTTTTCACAAATGAGTCCAGTTACAGCCTGTATGGAGACCGAGATAAAGTCTAAAAAGTTTAACAACAAACTAATCCAGAGTGTGGAGAGCTTACCGTGGGAGAATACAACAGAGTTTATGGCAAAGCAATGCCTTCTTACAGCACAAACGGTTGTTTCAATATTTGAGCAACTAATAACCATTCAACATGATGTAGAGACACTGAAAAAAGATATAGCTGTTTTTCTGCAAGAACAACATCGGGCTACAGGCACCACCACTAAAGTCCATACAGCAGACTTGGGTAAATCCCATACTCAGGATAAGGAAGAGGAAAAAGAGCAAAGATCCAGGGAAACAGTTAAAGAGCCTGCCAAAAAGTGTCAGCCCACTCGGAAAAACAGTCGTTCTCCACATAAGGCATCAAGAGGAGGAGGTATTAATAGAGGTATTAATAGAGAAGTTTCATTGGAAGACAGTAAAGCATCTCCCCTACAATTACAGCAATCACATCGCTCACTACAAACACATCAGGTTGTGCTTAGAATTCATATGAACAGAATTAATCATGGACGCTGGATTACCAAGAGTGCTATACTAAATTCCTGTTGTGGCCCACCAGCGGCCTGCGCGGATTGTGGCTGATCCCGATGACGAGGAGGCTGGTGTGGTGTCGCGCCAGCAGCCTGTGCAGCCGGCGCTCGAGTTGGACAGCGAGGAGGCTGAAGAGGATGTGGTGCCAGAGGCAGAGACTCAGCCAGAGCCTTCAGAACCTCCAGAGGCTCCTTCAAGTGAAGAGAGTGAAGTGGAGGAGCCTCTTCTCAATGCTCGAGCATGCAGGGCTGCCAAAAGGCAGGAGTGCCTACTCAGGAGGAGGTCTCCTTGAGAGTAAGGTTTGGGGTTAATTGGCCACTCCCTTAGCCTATTTAAGTTCGCACACAGATAGCAAACGTTGCTGGAAACAACGTTTGGTCCTACGTAGAGCATTTTGAGAGTGAGTTTTTTGTTACAACTTGATTTCTGGGCTGGTTGCCAACCCTTGTTGGACTTTGTTTAATCTCTGTAATTCATAGCAGGCTGATAAGGACATTTGTGGTTAAAGCCTGCATTTTGAAAGGGGTCTGTTTGTATTAAACGGAGTTTTTGGAGCTGTGTGTGTGTGCTACACTTCTTGGGACCTGTAGCTGGGGCAGAACAATTCCCTAAGCCAGCTTCTTCACTGTCACTGGGGGCAGATTGATCTCCGTGCTGCGGAGTGGCTTCCTGAGGCCCCAAATTGGAAGAGGATACTTCTGTCTTTCAAACAGCCGACCATACCACTGATGCTATTCAAGATGAAGGCACATCTAGCCTTTCAAATCTTTCCCGTCAGAGTTTTCTGTGAGGAAAGGGTTAAACCCTTAATTTTTAACATGCAAGCTCCCAAAGTTGCTGTCTCTTCCTCATTCTCAACCTTGGAAAAGAGAGAGGAAGAAAGTGGGAGTAAGCCAGCCTTGTCCAGCGAAGATGTACTTAACAGCACAGAAACCGGTTTCATTAATGCTTTTGGCGCTCTCCCAAGGAAAGAACAAGATAACATTGTATTCAAACTAGAAAATTTAAAGAAATCCTTATTGGACATAATCGACACAGCTGAACCGCTTATTGAACTGATTTCCCCTATAATTGAGCCTCTTACTTCTCCCCCAGGGGGCAAGGATTTGCAAGAATATGAGAGCATGGAAAACAGAAGCCAAGATACACAGGGGCCATTAGAGGCCCCAGTAGAGAAGGAGATGTTAGCATCCTTATGTGATTATCCTATGATACCTTTAGCACCACATCAAGAAATCGAGAGAGGACCTATGTCAGTGTCATCAGCTCAAAGCCGAATGGAGCACGACCGAATAACCCGCTGCTCTACACCTAGAGAAGAGGCATCAGAATGGCAAGCCTTGTTAGCTAGTGCTAAATCCTCTTACCCTGAATAATTTTACCAGGAGTCGACACAGAATTTAGATGGGGCACCCCTCCTTTTAGAGAAGGCCAATTTTGTGCATGACGACATCTCAAGCCATTGGAATAACCATACAACTTCCCTTTGTATAAATCAAATTTCCTGATGAGCTGCAAAAGAGGATCCCCTCTCCATCATAATCTGGAATATAGCGGGTTGGACTGTTCCATCAAAAGACCAAGGTTTTTTTGACTATATATCACAATTTGATATTCTCTTTTTACAGGAAACCTGGGCCGAAGAGATACAATTAGATGGTTATTGGGTTAACTCTATCCCAGCTATCCCAAGCAAGGTGTGGGGGGAGAGCTAAAGGGGGTATTGTAACATTAGTGAATACATCCTTGCAATTTAAATGTGTATCACTGCCATCTTTGCAGCCATGAGTTGTGACTACCTTACTCTTATTTAAACAGGTGGAGATTTTGCTTTTTAATATCTACATTCCCTCACCCAATAAGACTAATTTGATCAACAAGATTTGGGATGGCGGACTTCCGGCGGTGACGACATCGTGAGCGGGGTGAGGAACGGCAGCTGCCGTCTCTGGAACCCCAATATTCCTTGATAGAAGCCTTTTAAGGACTTTACCGATCCCGTAGAGATCGGAAAATAAGAGGGGAAGTTCTAAAGCCTCTAGACACAGTGCTAGCGTCGAAGGGGAAATGGGACAAACCCCCCGAATCGATCAAAGAAAAAGTCCGCTCTTCAGGGGAACAAGAGCAATGGCGGCCGCCTAGAGTGAAGCTATCTATAGAAAAGCAGTTTCGAGTGGTAGAGCGGAGTGGAGACCCCCAGCAACGAGGTGTGACGAGAGAAAAGCGGAGAAGAAGGAGCGCGATCGGACAAACCAATTTGTGGCGGCGACTTACGAGTGGAGCACATATACCAGGTTAAAATGGCAGTGAGTGAAATAAAACCTTGTGGAGTGACTAAGCGGTATTTGGTGAACTTGGGACTCTAAGACTCTGATGAGCAATCCGGCAGTGGTGGAATAAGCACAAAAGAAGACCAAAGATAATTAGAAGTAAAAGAACTTGGAAATCTAAAGCAGTGGTTGGACGCTAAGTTGTCTATTGGTGTTACTGAGGACTGCAGTGACAAGACGGAAAGGAAGAAAAGTTGCTTTGAACGGGAAGCAGGAGTAGCCATATTAGACTTACAGAAGAGATTGGATTAAACCCTGGACTAAAAACGCTATCTACCAATAATTTGGACACGTTGTACATGCTGTATATTTGTAAAGATAGTAATTTATTAGACATTTAAAAGTGATAATAGATATACTTATTACAATTTAAATCTTGCAGAATTTATATTTCATAACTTATAATTGAAAACTTATCTACTTATCTACTTATTTATTAACCTATTTATTAACTTATTTAAGTCATAAACTTCAAATATTGATTGTGTTATGGTTTTATAAATTTGAGAAAAAAAGGAAGGGGATTGGATGAAATTTAATTAAGATTAATTAAGATTTTCTGACTGATATTGCAAATAAGAGCTGATAATTGATTGAATTGATTGATTGAAAAATTGAAAAATAGTTAATTACTGATACAGTAAAGCTAGCTGTTTAGCAAATGAACATTGGGGGATTAAGGTGTGATTAAAGTGTGATAGTTGATAACAATAGAAACAAACCTTGCCGAAGAAATTAAAGAAACAGAGGATAGTATATTAGCATACAAAAATTGTATGTTAGCCTGGGAAAGTTTCTCTAGAGCATTAAAGATGTCAACAATTTCCACCATTATGAAAACAGTGAAAAAACCAGCTGTAAATATGACAACAGTGGCAGCATCACCTATACAACAAAAAACATTAGACAGTATGGTAGTGAAAAAAAAGGAGAAAGAAAAAACGGAAATGACATTAAACACTATGCAAAGCATGTTTTCGATGATACAGGAAACGTTACTAAAAACACAAGAAAAAATGGCAGAGAACCAGGAAGAAATGAGATCGCTTCACACAGAAATCAGAAACGAAATTGGAGAAGTTAGGGGAGATATTAAAAATATGAATGACAGAATTGGAGACATTCAACAATCAATAACCGAAAATGAACAAAGAATTAGGAAAGCAGAAGCTAAAATAGACTCAGTAGAAATGAAAGTAGAGAAAACAGCTCAAATAAATAAAGAACTGTCCGACTCCTTAGCAACTCTCGAGATGGAAAAAGCCTCATATTTTCTGCGATTTCAAAATATATCAGAAGAGAAAGATGAAGATCTTGATGGGAAAATGGCAGAAATAATAGCAGAAATAACAGAAAAAGATAAACAGGATATACAGGAACAATTAGAGGAAATCTACCGCGTTCAGACAAATTACATAAGAAGGCATCGGCTGGCAAGAGAGGTACATGTGAAATTTTCTAAAAGATCAATTAGGGATGAGGTGTATATGAAATCCAGAGGAGGGACGTTGACATATAAAGGCAAGGAAATTATTATTTTTGTCAGATGTAAATGCCTTATTCTCCAATGTGTAAATAATGTATATATGGAACATCAGAGGTTAACTTATTCTTTGGACTTTAATGTATTCATAACTTACCACTCCCATTCCTAGCTCCACCCCTTGTATATATAAGGAGCCACCCTCACTATTCTCGTTGCTTCTACCTTGAATATTCAGTGAATATAGAATGCCTATCATAATTAAAAAGAAATATATTTAAAGCTCTAACTCCTATTATCTTTATTGAGTCTGATCCTGAAAATATTGCAACAATCTGGTAGCAGAGGATGGTTAATTGACTCAATAAGTAATTAAAAATGTCCAAGAAAGATAGGCCCAACACCAGGGCCTACAGCAAAGAAATAGAAACTGATCAAGAGATGATCAACGAATCCACCAATGCGATTTCGAGAGAATCCGAAGAATACACCACTGAAGAAGAAGAACTAATGAGTGAAAATAATGACCAGAAAGAAATCGAAATAGAAAATAACGAACTCAGGTCAGAGATATTAAAGATACTAAAAAGCCAAAAGAATGATGAAAGTCTCATCGCGGACCTCCAGGAGATGCTGAAGAACAGCGGAGCAGCGAGAGAGAAAAACGTCATTAAAGAAAAACCCAAAGATCAAAAAACCGTAAGTGAGATGACTACTGAGAAAATAGTTGTTAAAAAGAAAAGATGTGATCCCGCGCGAAATTTTGAATGGCAGCCATCTTGGTTTCAACGAACTTCAAAAGAGAATGGAGCAGAGCCAATCAAAACGCTCAGTTCAAAATTTCTGGCGCGAAAAACACTATCAGACGAAGAAAGTGAGAAAGAAGTCTCAAACTCTTCAGATGATCCAAAATCAGAAAGTGAAGACGATTTAACAAAATCTCAAGTAAAATCAGCAATGAAAACACTTTTTGCTGCTTTTGGGCCAAGACTGAAAATTACCAAGACATCTACGAAGAAGCAAGAAATCAAACCGGCGACTCAAGACCTGCACGCTCCCATCCTGACTTCGAAAGCGACGACGCCCGAGCCCAGAGAGCCATGCCGATTTCGCCCTACACCACAGACAAGATCGAATACCAACGCACACAAAAAGAAGAAAAGAACCGTCGCCACCACCAGAACCCCAAAAACCGAGCCAGAGATCGACTCATCTGAGGAGGAGCGGATCGAGAGAGCTGAAAGGGAGAGAACCTTCCACGACGCCACCAAAGAAGAAATGAGCAACGCGCATGTGCGAAACTACGTAGACGACCCAGAAGGACTTGAACTGGCCAGAGAACCGCGCAGACTCATTGCAAGCATCCCAATGCCGTTCTGTAATTTCCTGCACTTGAGAGATCACGGACTGCCCCAGGTTGTAAGTAATGGACAGAATAATGTAGGTAACTTACCCAGTGACTTCCCAAAACTTAGAATTGATGGCATTAATTTACAAGAGTGGTATCAACAGCTTCAGGTTATTTTCATGAAAGAAAATTTACTATTCTTTATAACTAGCCCTCCAAGAAGACCTTGGACTTTAAAAATAGATTGTTTACATCATAGAGCATTTTTCATAATAATATCTAGCGTGTCTCCTGCAATGTATCATAGCATCAAACCAAACCTAACTGTATCAGAAATAATCCAATGCATGTTTAATCTATTTCACAGCGATAGCGTAGCTACAACCACAAGAATGTCTAAGGATTTCTTTTCCTCTAGAGTAAAACCAGGGGTTTCTATAAGTGAGCATTTGATAAATCTAAACAAAATAAGGGCTGAGCTACAATTGAGGGGGGAAGTGATTTCAGATCAAACAATGAAAAGTGTTATTATCAATTCACTTGATCCATCATGGGATAGCTTTATGTCACACTTAGATACCATTAATTTGGGATATTTATCCATAGAAAGTCTATCTAACAAATTGATAGCAGAAGACAATTCAAGAAAAAATCGATCCAGTAACCAAACAGACCACAAACCTTTTAGGAAAGTAGCCTTTCAAGATAAACATAATGAGGCCTTTAGATGCTACAATTGTGGATCCAGGGAACATAGTAGAAGAGACTGTCCCAAAGTCTCAAGAGAGAGACATAGGCCAGAATATAGGAGCAAATATAATTACAGACAATCTTCCACAGATAGACACAAATATAGAAGTCCACCAAATTACAAAGAAGGTAGAGGGGGTAGAGAAAATTCAAAAGAAAGGAAATCTGGGTCACTGAATGGGCTAAATAAACAAGACAGCACCAGAACACAGCAGGATGAGAATAACAATTGGCTTATTGATTCTGGTGCAACAAATCACACCACCAACAACAAAAGTATATTATCTTCATTTATAGAAGATAAGTTTGTGATAAAGGTAGCTAATCAAGAAAAGGTTCAAGTATTAGGCAAAGGAAATGTGACCTTGCCTGGTCTAGGGAAAATAGAGGGGGTATTATTAATCCCAGAAATACATCACAACATACTAAGTGCCATAAAATTAAGCAGAGAATCTGATATCAATATAGTTTTCTCAAAAGGGAAAGCAACTATAGAAAAGAACAAAACAAATGTAGGTACTGTAATGATAAAAGGAGGTCTACCCTATCTGATAACTAAAGAAAGATGTTTACATAACATTGATTCAAATATGGAAGATTGTATTGAAGCAGATGATGAAAATGTCAGTAACAGTGACAATGATGAGTGTAGAATAACTCATGATCACAAAAATACATACAAAGAAAAGAAACCAAAAATAGGTAAACCAATTCATGATGAGTGTGCTCACATCTTACACAGGAAGTTAGGACATGCAAGCTTTCCTGTAGTACAAAAAATGACTGAACACGCAGAAGGTGTCAAAATAAAAAATTGTGAAAATTATTTGGAATGCTCAGTATGTAAATCCACCAAACTAAAAACCAGTCCCAGACCAAAAAAATCTAACAGATCAACTAACAATATTTTTGATTTGGTACATATGGACTTAGTTGGTCCATTAAGTCCCTCAATTACCTATAGAAAACGTTACTTCCTAACAATAGTGGATGACTACAGCCGATATGGTTTTGTTTACACATTAAAGCACAAGGATGAAACATTTCAGAAATTTAAGGAATTCTACAAACGTATAGAAACACAACATAATATCAGAATAAAGCAAATTATGACAGATAGGGGATGTGAGTTCATGTCTAAAGAATTCTCCCAATGGTTAAAGGATAGAGGAATGTTACATTTCACGTCCAATCCTTTTTCTGCATTTCAAAATGGAGTTGCAGAGAGGAAAAATTCCACACTACAAACCATGATTAGGTGCACATTAGAGGATGCTGGTTTAGGCAAACAATTTTGGTCAGAGGCATTACATTATTCGAATTACACTCAAAATAGAACCTGGTCCAGTATTGTGAATAAGACACCATATGAGGTGATGTACAATAGAAAACCCAAATTATCACACATGCACATATTTGGAGTCACTGCAGACGTACACATACCTAAACAATTGAGGAGAAAGGGAGAAAACGTATCCAGGAGATTAAGATTCATGGGATACGAAACTGGAACCAAAGGGTACAGATTTATTGATAGTAATAACAAATTTATAGTATCCAGAACAGCTGTGTTCCATGAACAGGCCAATTGGTCAAAATTGCACCTTAATGAAATATTTCCTAATAAATGTAAAGATACGATATCTTGCGAGGAAGGAACAACAGAAAATCAAAATATTAACAAAAGTAAGAACAAAACCAAAACTTGGACTAATAGTCAGCATAAAATAAAGACAGACACATTAACAAAAAAGGAAGCTAGATATTTGCATGATAACCATAGCAAGCCTGAAAGAACTATTAGAAACAATAGAAACCAAATACCAAATAAATACAAAGATTACATAATGCATATGAATGGAGAACAAATAACACCTAATACATATGAAGAAGTATTGAAACTTCCACATGAAGAAAGAGAAAAATGGGAACTAGCTATGGAAAAAGAGATGGAAAGTTTACAAGGATTAAATGTATTCACACCTGCGATCGCACCTAAGGATAAAACAATTATAGGTACCAGGTGGATTTATAAAATTAAGAACTTAGAAGGAGGCAATACCTTATACAAGGCTAGACTAGTTGCACAAGGCTATGCACAAAAATATCCAGAAGACTATACTGATACATATTCACCCACAGTGAGAACAGAGAGTGTCAAAACAGCCCTTGTAGTAGCATCTGCACTCAATCTGGACGTATTCCAATATGACATACAGACCGCATACTTACATGCAAAATTAGATAAGGAAATATATGTAAGAGCACCACACAGTCAATACACTAATAAGAACGAAATTTGGTTATTAAATAAGAGTCTGTACGGATTAAAGCAATCCGGCAAAAGATGGTACGATTGCTTGGTAAAAGTACTTAAGACCATGGATTTCAACGCCACCACTGCTGATAATTGTTTCTTTGTAAAAAAGAGTAATGATCATATTGAATTTGTATTAATTTACGTGGACGATATTTTATACATTGGAAAGCATAAAGAAAGCAGGGAAATCTTTGTAAATAAGTTAAATGAACACTTCTCACTGAAATCTCTGGGTAAAGTGAATAAATACCTTGGTGTGCAAATTAACAAAACTAAAAGGGGATTCAAACTTACACAGAAAGATAAAATCATCGAACTCCTAAACAAATGTAACTTAAATAATGCCAAAACCTGTGACACCCCTATGCAAACTGATTTTCTTAGAAACACTGATGAATCTTCCCCTGAGTTTAAAGACAACACATTTTACAGATCAGTTATAGGTTCACTCCTTTATATATCTAATTGGACTAGGCCAGATATTGCATTACCTCTCAATCTATTGTCAAGATATGTTAGTAAACCAACCTTGTATCATTGGGAAGCTGTCAAAAGAATTCTAAGATACCTGAAGGGTACATTAGATTTTTGTTTAATGCTGGAACCCAATAATGACAGAGAACCAAAAATTATTTGTTATGCTGATGCAGATTGGGCTGGTGATACATCATGCAGAAAGAGTACTTCTGGTTATGTTTTTCTATTGAATGATTGTCCAGTTTACTGGTATACTGGTAAACAAGAACTAGTAGCCACTTCTACTACAGAAGCGGAATATGTTTGTTTGTCCAAGGCTGCAAATAACCTTGTATGGTTCAATGATCTGATCACTGATGTTTGGAAGAAACCCACTTTACCATTTATTATGCATGAAGACAATAAAGCGGCCATTGAAATATCCAGATCCGATGCAATTGGACAAAGGTCCAGGCATATTGATATAAAGTTTAAGCATGTGAGACAACTGTCTCAAGACGGATTCATTAAAGCAATACATTGCGATACTTCTGAACAATTAGCTGACATATTAACAAAACCCTTACCTTCTAAACAACACAAATATTTAACTTCTAAATTATATGTATTATATTGTCCTGAATCAGAATGTAATTGGTGTTGTGTAACGAACCGGCATTTAGAGGGGGATTTGTCAGATGTAAATGCCTTATTCTCCAATGTGTAAATAATGTATATATGGAACATCAGAGGTTAACTTATTCTTTGGACTTTAATGTATTCATAACTTACCACTCCCATTCCTAGCTCCACCCCTTGTATATATAAGGAGCCACCCTCACTATTCTCGTTGCTTCTACCTTGAATATTCAGTGAATATAGAATGCCTATCATAATTAAAAAGAAATATATTTAAAGCTCTAACTCCTATTATCTTTATTGAGTCTGATCCTGAAAATATTGCAACAATTTTAAAACAAATACCCCGAAGAATCAGGAGTCAGAGACAACAATACCAATTCCTAACAAACCAGTTGAATAGACACAAAATAGCCTTCAGATAGCTAATACCAGAAGGGATTCTGGTTACGTGGGAAGAAAAAAAATACAAACTGGATACACCAGAGAAAGCAAGAGAGTTTCATGATGCACATTTTAATCAGGAAGACGACCAAGACAGTAAAGACGAGCCAGAAAGTAGAAGTCAAGAAGAAACTCTATCAGAGACATCTCAGAAGAAAGAAGTAAGGACAAGACAGGATAAAGAAAGAGGGGAGAAAGAAGGTACAAGGACGAAAACACGGATGGAGACAAGGAATACAAAACAACAGCTACACTAGACAATGGAAGAGGCCTTGAAACTTTTTTCAGTAAATATAAATGGCTTGAATGCACCAAAAAAAAAAAGATCTCAAACTTTCACTAAATTACGAAAAATAGGAGCGGATGTGACGTGTTTCCAGGAAGTACATATAAAAAGAAGACACCAAAAGATTTTAGAAAATTCCAAATTAGGGAAATTATATACATCACTGACCTCAAAAAAGAATAGGGGAGTGGCGGTATATGTTAAAGACTGGATCCTCTCGAAATTAAAATATGCAGATGAAGATGGTAGAACAGTCGTGATTGAATTAGTATTGGAAAATAGGAAAATATTGCTAGTAGTAATATATGCACCGAATCAAAATCAATAGGACTTTTTTAAGGGAATACACAATAAAATAGTTGAGCTGGAATATGAAGATATTTGTTTAATTGGTGATTATAATGCGGTAGTAGACGCGAAAAAAGATTACAAAACAGGGAAAAGAACAAGAAAAAAAAAAGAGACTCTTCCTAAAGAATTCTTTGATATGACTAAGGAACTAAACTTGAGAGATGTCTGGAGGGAAATCCATGAAGACCAGAACCAATTTACTTTCTATTCTCATCCCCACCAATCCTGGTCTAGGATTGACATGGCATGGATGACCAGAAACATCAGAAATGGGGTGGATAAAATAGATATAGAAGTGAATCATTGGGCAGATCATAACCCAATACTGGTAAATTGGAAAGGAGTGAAAAGATTTAAATGATGGACAATGAATCAAAGAATTTGCAAACAATTAGAATTTAAAGAAATGCTAGAAAAAGAATTAGGTTGGTTCTTTAAAATAAACAAGAAAGAGGATACCTCCGTTCAGAACACATGGGATACTGCAAAAGCGTTTATAAGAGGTCTGATTATAGCCTACACAGGGAGAAAGAACAAAGAAAGAAAACAACAACTAAATAAGCTCCAGGAAGACTTAAAAAATATAGAACTTGAACTCCAACAACACCCTCAAAATAAAAAGATAAAAGAAAAATGGAAAGAGATAAAACATAATTTAAATTTGATGAATAAAAAGAATTAGCACAGAAAATAAAAATGGTCAAGCAGAACTATTTTGAATTTGGTGGGTTATGCAGAATGTTTTGAAGAAAAAAATTCAATTTTCTCCACAACTGTTTTTATTGGGTATAGTTAAGGGTTTTACATTGGGTGAAACAAAATTGATATTGTACATGATAACAGCAGCGAGATTGTTGATAGGTAAATACTGGAAAAATGAAGCTTTGCCCACTATCGAGGAATGGACTTTGAAGATGGCCAGTTTTGCAGAGATGGTGAAGATTTCAGCATATTTAAAAGATTGTTCACAAGAGACTTATGAATGGGAATGGAAAAAGTGGATAGATTATGTTCAGAATAAATATCAAACTAGGAAGTATCAAATAGCTTTTATTTGAAAATGTTATATTAAGATAGAAATATTTTAATGTAATGAAGATGAAAAATTATACGGGGGAGGGAGGGGTTCAAGTTTTATATAAAGGTTTTTTTTTTACTTGATATGAGTATATTGTGTGGAAGTCTGGGGGAGGGGAGGGCTAGGGAGGGTTAGGGAGGTTGGGAAGTTTGGGGTGGGTTGAGGGGGGGAAAAAGGGGTGAAAATGTAATTGTAAAACTTTTGCAATAAAAAAAAAAGTTTGGAAAGGACAGAAAAAAGCTTGGAGAAGGTAGACACCGAATCCCCAAATTTTAAAGGAAAAAGAATTTATTTTAAAGATTAAAAAAGAAATGGAATTATTTTTTACAGAAAATACAAAACAACCAACATCATTACAAATTATATGGGATACGGCTAAAGCGTACCTAAGGGGTATAGCGATAGCTTATATAGCAAAAAAAAAAAAAAAAAAAGGAGAAAAAGCAAATGCAAAATATACTGCAGGAGGAGATTAAGAAATTAGAATCTAAATTACAAAGGGAGCCCCAGGATGAAAAAAATAAAGGGAAAATGGTTCTGGCTAAACATAAACTAAAAATAGTGGAGCAAGAGGAAAGGGCAAGGGAATTGAAAGTGGCAAAACAAAAATTTTTGAACATGCAAACAAGCCCAGGAGGTGGCTAGCCTATAAATTAAAATAGGATAGGGAAAAAAGATTGATTGAGGAATTACAGGATGAAAATGGAAAGTTACATTACAAAATGGAAAAAAAGAAAAGAAAAAAATAATCCAGAATTACTTTGAGGTGCTATATAAAAAAGAAGAAATAGAGGAGGAGAACATAAAACAATACTTAAAGGTTAATGGTTTGCCAGGACTAAAAGAAGAGCAGAGGGAAATATTAAATAAAGAGATAACAGCCACAAAATTAAGAAGAGCAGTGCAAAAACAAAAAAGTAATAAAACCCCGGGGCCAGACGGACTTCCAGGGGAGGTATATAAGAGTTTGTATGAGGATTTTGACATGATAATACTGGAAGTGTATAATGATATATTGGAGAAGGCCAAATTACCAGACTCCTGGATTGAATTTTATATATCCCTTATTCTAAAAGAAGGTACAGACCCCAAACAAATAAAAAATTACAGGCCAATGTCGCTGTTGAACACAGATTATAAAAATTTTATTACTACAATTGCGGAAAGATTGAAATTAATATTAAATGAAATAATACATTCAGACCAAAATGGTTTTCTACCTACAAGGCAAATTAGGAACAATATAAGAACGGTGTCAGGTGTGCCTCCTTTCAGTACTCAAGAAAGAAAAACCCTGACTCCATTTTCATAGAGAAAGGTACTTTTACTGAGTATGAACTAAATGCAACCAAAGAAAAGCAAGGTCTGAGGCAATAGGCGCAAAAATCACATATAGAAAGCATCCTTAAAACCCTCTCCCCAATCCTCCAGTCAGGATTATCCAATCCACATCCCCCCCAGGGGTCATGTGGGGTGCAGCTTCCAATGGTGCCATCCTCCTGGTATGCCACGACGGTTGAAGCACATATGGGACAGCTCGCCACATAGGCTTCTATGTCTTTCTTCAGCACCGGCCACCAGAATTGTCGTTTAACTAAATGTAATGTCTTCACGAAGCCAAAATGCCCGGCGATTTTAGCATCATGGGCATATTGCAATACTGTTCCCCTCAGGCTGGCAGTGACATATAGTTTGGCTCCCACCTAGGCGAGACCCTCCCGAAGTGTACACTCATTGAAGTGGACTAAAAACCACTCATCAGTTTTTAGTACTTCTTTCAACTGCTTACTCAAGTCGCCGGACAAGGTTAGATCTACTTTTGCCTGGGCTCTGGTAACCACTGGTGCCACCAGCTGTTTCGAGGGGATAACTGGATGGATTACTTTCTCTCAAACGCTATTGTATTGAGGCAGTCTCAAGAGGGCATCTGCCATAAAGTTCTTTCCTCTAGGAAGGTAGCGCAGGGAGAAATTAAATCGGTTAAAGTGTTGGGTCCAGCGGACTTGCTTAGGCAACAGTTTTCATGGCGTTTTTAAAGCCTCTAAGTTTTTGTGATCAGTCCACATTTCTTTTTTTTTAAAATTTGATTTTTGTTATAACATATAGTGATACATTCAATACATTTTCGGTTCATTGGTGCAAATATATACATATATACATCTACGTGCATTATTACTTGTCTTTTATTTGATATTGTTTCTTAAAGCTAAATTTAATTTTAAGACATTTAAAGATAATAGTGCTCAAATCTCTAAGACTAAATATAATACTGTTCATTTCTCCATGGATTTTGTTGATTAATTAATACTTAATCTCTATACTCTATTTCCTTCTTTATTTCTTTTCCCCATCCATTCATACCACATGTCCCACACACTATAAAATTCCGAATCTTCTCTGTCATTAATTTCTGAAGTCAATTTGTTCATTTTGGCGCACTCCAGTATTTTCCCAATAACATGTTCTTGAGGTGGTATTTGTTTTTCTTTTCAATACTGGGCAAAGGAAATTCTAGCGGCTGTCAGAATATGTATAATTAAGTACTTTTTCTTTTTTGCATATTCAATTTTCAAAATTCCCAGGAGAAAGGCTTTTGATTCGAAATCAAAATTTTCTTTTATTATTTCTCTAATCCACATCCATATCATCCTCCAGAATTTTTGTGCCTGATTACAAGTCCACCAGCAGTGATAGAAAGTACCCTGCTGATGGTCACATTTCCAACATTTAGGGCTCGAATTGGGGTAGATCTTCGCTATCCTAGCTGGGGCCATATGCCATCTATAAAACAGCTTGTATTGGTTTTCCTTGTAAGCCGTCGCCTTTGTCATTTTAAGATTATTATTCCATATTGAATCCCATTCGTTCAGATTTATATTCTGTCCGATATTTTTGGCCCATGCTAACATCAGTTCTTTAACTACTTCCTCGCCATATCGTACTCCAATAAGTAATTATATAATTTAGCTAGAATTTTGTCATCCGTGCCCATCCATATCTTGTCAAATCCATTTATGCTCATCTCTATGCCAAATTCCTCATCTTTTTTATATCTGGATTTAATTTGGTTATATGGCCACCAGTCTATAGAGGTACCTTGTTCCATCAATTCTTCCCTTGTTGTAAGATTCCCTCCCCATCTAATAGCTCATTGTATCTGACCGTTTTACCCATTTCTAATACATTTGGATATATTATAGCCTCCATGGTGGAAAGCCATCTCGGAATTTTCCTATAGTGCTTCTGTCTCATCTCTCCCCATATTTGTATCAAGATCTCCCTTATTTTATGCCTATGGAAATAAGTTTTCATCTTCTTCCCAGTATCCCAGAGATATGCATGCCAGCCCTTCTGGAGATCATGCCCTTCTAAAGTTAACAGTCTTTTATTTCTCAGGGTTGCCCAATCTTTCAACCATACTAGGTTTGCAGCTTTTTGATATAACTCCCATTTAGGTAATCCGAAACCCTCTCTTTCCTTCTTGTCCTGTAAATTCCTAATTGCTATTCTTGGTTTCTTTCCCTCCCAAATAAATTTTCTGATGATGATATTGAGCTCCAAAATTTTTTTTTATCTAATTTAATAGGGACCGTTTGGAATAAATACAATAACTTGGGTAATATGCTCATTTTTATTGCCGCAATTCTACCTAATAATGATATCTGTAGTCTTCCCCACTTTTCTAGATCCTGTTTAATATTTCTAATCAATGGTAAATAATTATCCTCTCTGAGGGCCGAGCACCTTGATGAAATCCACACCCCCAGGTATTTTACCTTCTTGGCGGTTTGGATCTCCATTGATTCTTCCAGTGCTTTTTTTCTTACCTCCGTCATATTTTTTGTTAATAATTTAGTTTTGGATTTATTTAATTTAAGGCTTGCTACCTCTCCGTAATTGCCCAATTCTTCCAAAATTTTAGTGCGTGATTCTAATGGTTCTTCCATAATTAATACCACATCATCTGCGAATGCCTGTGTCTTATATATCTCTTTTCTGATTGTTAAATCCTTTATTTCATTGTTATTCCTAATCTTTCTCAAAAGTACTTCTAGTGCTAAAATAAATAAAAGTGGGGATAGAGGGCACCCTTGTCGGACCCCTTTTCTAATTTGAAAAGCCTTAGTTAATTCTCCATTCAGTAATATGTTAGCCTTTTGTTTTTGATAGATTGTGAATATCGTATTAACAAAATTTGATCCGAATTCCATTTGGAAAATTTGTTGTTTCATAAATTGCCAATTAAGATTGTTGAATGCCTTTTGGGCATCGACAAAGACCAATGCCATTTCTTTGTTCGGGTGTTCCTCATAGTATTCCAATATGTCTATTATCATCCTTGTATTATTCCTGATTTGCCTCCCAGGGAGGAATCCATTTTGATCACTGTGTATTAATTTATTCAGAATTATTTTTAGCCTTCCTGCTAAGATGCCCATATAAATTTTGTAGTCCGTATTCAGAAGGGAGATCGGTCTATAGTTTTTAATTAATTTTGGATCCTCTCCTTCTTTTTAGAGGAGAGTAATATACGCCTCTCTCCATGATTCTGGAATTTTGGATTCTGTTTGGGCCTCATTATAAATTTCTAACAGCTTTGGTAATAAAATTTCCTCCAAATCCGAATTTTTATAGAATTCCCCTGGGAGTCCATCTGGGCCTGGGGATTTGTTCTTTTTAAGTTTAGATATTACCGTCCTTAATTCTGTCATCGTTATTTCTTTATTAAGTATTTCTTTATCCTCTTCCCCGATCTTTGGGAGATTTTCTTTTGACAAATATTGGACCACCTTTTCATTGGGAATTTGTTCTTCTGCATACAGAGCCGCATAATACTCTCGGGCAATCTCCAATTTATCTTCCTGTTTATTGTTAAGATGGCCTTCCGGGTCTTCCAATTGATGAATTATGCCTTTCTCTTCCTCCTCCTTCTCCTTCGATGTCCCTTCTTTCTCTCTTTTCTGCTGGGTTGCTTCTTCTTCAGATGTTATCGCCTCTAACTCCTCTTTACTGCTTTGATCCTCTTCAGACGCTCATAATTGATCCAAGAACTCTTGAGCTGCTACTAAGCTATCTATCTTAACTTTATTCCCTTGCCACGTGATCCACATGCCTTCCGGTAAAATCCACCTGAAGAGGATATTCCTTTTGTTTAATTGAGTAGCCAAAAACCTATAATCTCTCCTTATCTCCCTTACCCTCCTTGGAATTTGTTTCAATATAATCACCTCCTTTCCCTTGTACATGACTGGTTCGTCTCTTGCCATACTATAGAAGATATCCTTTACCTTCTTCCTTGGGAATCTTATATGCACCTCCCTTGGCAATTTATTTCTTCATGCATAATTTGTCTGGACCCTATATACCTCATCTATTTCCTTTATAATATCTAATTTATCTTGTTGCAACACCTCAGCAATTAATTCCGCCATCACCTGGCCCAGATCTTCTTCCTTATCTTCCGCAATGTTTTGGAAACGGAGATAGAAGGAGGCTCGATCCATTTCCAATTGGGTAATTGAGTCTGCTAATTCCCTGTTCTGTGCCATCAGTTTTTGGTCAACCGTATCTAAATTTTTTTCCTGTTGTTCCATTTTAACTTTCATCTTTTTAATCTTCTGTGTATTGGTTTGTATCGATTCTTGTATACCAATCATTTTTTGATCTAATGCCCTAATATCTGTCTTCAGTTCAGTATGATTACTAGACATTTTTTCTTGCATCATAATCATCGTGTCCTGTATTGCTGTCAGTGTTGATTGCATTGCTTGCATTGTGGGTATCATTCCTGATTTCTCCATTTTAGAGAGACCTTCAGTCGATTTCTGCATAGCAGGTGATGTCGTTGTGATCGTGGGATTTGAGGGTGTTTTCTTTCCTGTTTTTGTCTCCGTGGATGAGAGGCTCGTCATCTCCTTTAACACCTTTTTCTGTTTTCTTATTATCTTTTCAATGTTTTTCCAGATTGTCATCCACCAATATTTAACTGCCTCTATCAAGTGTATTTATATTAAATCGTTCCCCCCGTTCCACTATTCAATATTGTTTAGTAATACAATAATTCAGATTTTTATCCCTTGCACAAATCTATCCTGTAATAAGTCACTTATTAATCAATTAATATTTAAACTAATTTGAACTAAGATAACCTTCTCACCTGCTATCACTACTTAAGCAAATGAGCTTTACCTATCCTTATTTAACACTTAAGCACTGATAACATTCTAATATATATTAAGTAATCTAAGTACACAAATAAATAATTAATTAATTATGCAATCTCAATATTCAATATTCCAAGTTATAAAAAGCTAATCAAAATTAAGAATCAATAATTGAAAGAAGAAGAGAGGAGGAGAAGAAAAAAAATTCAATTATAGAATATATAAGATTATAGAGTGTATAAATTCCTTAATAAAAAAAAATCTAAAAAGTACTTAATAAATTTTAAATAAGTTCACAATTAATTTAGATTATCTGAAATGGAATATATAATATATAATATATATAATATTGATATAGATATATAATTATAGATATATAAATTTTCTAATTTTTTTTGTTGTTGTTATTTCGATTAATTAATTGATTGCTTAATAACTGTGAGTTTTCCGCGGGCCGCCCATGAGGTCAATATTGAGAAAAGACACGGACACGAGTTTTCTCGGGATGAGATGAACCCAGATCTGACTCCGGGAGCCTCTTTTATTGTACACAAACAAAGGCAGGAGGGGTTTGTTAGCATAAGCCAGTAATAAATCACAGCATGTCTCATGTAATGCATACGTAAGTACAAGTAATACATGGAAGCAATGCCCAAATTTGGGAGGATCTACAATCCTAGCTGCTAGTGAGTTGTTACAGTTATCTATGAGTTGTTGCATCCTTTATCTAGTTTTCCGCATACGTGATACAGCATGATCTTCTCATGCCTGCGCGTAGCTCCTGAGCATGTTACAACATCTCCTACTTTTTGTTTTAATTTTTTAAACACGATCATCTTCCTCATCAGAGAGGGCAGATAGCAATGCCTTTTGCTGTAGTATGTCATTAGTGTCTGTTTGAGCTATGTTAATATGTTTTTCTCTGGTTTGGACCACACTCTCTACCATGGATTGGATAATACTCCGGATTACGGGGATTAGGCATGGGAGCATGAGGAGGCCTAAAAGAATGACACCAATCATGAACGCTGCTTGCTTCCAATTGCGGAATATTCCTCCCAAAAAACCCCCTTCATCAAGTATTCCCGTCCACTTTTGTACGGGTACATGCACAAGCTTTCTTAACTCAGTGGTAAGGTCCGCTACAACTTTCCCTGTCTCAGCTATTTGTAAACAACAGTTTGTCAAGTTAAACTTTCCACATACTCCCCCTTCTTTTGCTAAAAGGTAATCAAGGGCTAAGCGATTCTGATACACAGCAGTGCGCAATTTGTCTTGAGCGGTCGCGATGGTGTTAAGAGCTGCATCTATGCGTCGGCCTGCTAACTCCAAAACGGCTTGTAAGCGAATAATTCTGTTCAGCATGTAGATCGGGGTTCGGTAGCCGTAAGACCTGTCCTCAGCCCATGTGGCGGGGTCGTAATATGCAATGACTCGTTCGGGCGGCCAGTCGTCATCTTTCCAGTTGCCCACAGAAATGCCACCAAACCCTTTGTCAAGCGCCCTCTTTTTCCGCCAGTCATCGTAAAGCGGAATTCCCAGTGTTTGTTTTTCAGTGAGTGGGAGGAGAAAAAACGATGGTTTGATCCATCCCAGAACGCAAGACCCGCTCCAGTTCGGTGGTAAATATTCATAGGCGAGGTTGCCACAGACCCAATACATGCCTTCAGGAGCTGTCCAGTGTTTATTGGGCTTTAGTAAGTAGGAGAAGAAGGTGGAATTAAGTTCTGTGGAGTTGGAAGCAGAAGTCCATATGTGATTATCCCATTGTCCTTTACAGAGGAGAGTGCCGATGGGGTGGTAGCCGTTTTGATAGAAACAGTTAGTGCCAATGATGTTAGTAGTCAATGTCCATGTAGTGGAGGTGGGCTGAGGTCGCATTGTAAGGTTTCCGGCTGCAGTCACGTTGTTAATCAGCGCAGGGTCGGCTTCAAGGACTTCCCACGGCCATTGCTCTCCCATGTTGGTGCCCCCACACACGAAGCAATTTTTCACGCCTAGGGTTTGGGCAATTTTTGAAGCGAATTCCAGAAAGAGATTTCGAGCAGTAGTGGATACTATAGGTGTGGCTTCCTCTCGCAAGGTCTCAAGTGTGTCATAGACTGACCATTGTATTCGTCTGGCCTCCTCTAGAGTCTCAATCTTTGCGGTTATATAGGTTACTGGATCCTTGCCAGTGTCATCAATTCCAAGGCCATAGGCTTCAATTTTTGGATGGTCTTTCGCGAATTGAAGGCGAATTCTATTAGAGCCAGTCACCCGTGCAAAAAGGTCAATAGTCCTTTTGGCCGTGTTGAGGGGGTTGTAGCAGCCTTTATAACCACCTCCAGTGTAGTCACATACTCCTCTCCAGTCAGTTTTTTGGGGGTCGCCCCAGGTTATACAGGGTCGCAGAAAGGGGCGGCCCACTGGCTGGGGTTGATTTCGGGTACATAGATATTTATGATTGTGTATATAGGTGTTACGCCATGCTTGGGAGCCGCATGAAGTGGAGGCAATTTTGTCCATTGCATCACATACGTCGAATTCCAGCTCCCAGGTGTCCGCTTTGGTGAGCGTTGTATGGTTTTGGTACTTCAGGTTGGCAGCCCCAGCATTTCCAGAAACAATGCCCAAACCTACCCAAACAGAGATGTTGTATCGGGTGGCAATTTTCGGGCTGTGGCAAGTGCTCTTGTTGCCTTTCTTGCAAACCTGGTATTCTGTTCCGTTCAGAAAGCATGTAGATTTGCTGGTCCTGCACCCGTCAGGCTTTATATTAGAATAAACCATGGTGTGGACGGTGGTTGTCCCTTGGTTGACTTGAGTAATACAATGGCTACAATTCTGATTTTGATGTGCATTTCGGCGCTGTCGATGGGCATGTGTGGAATGAGTAGGGCTGTGGGGAAGGACATTGAGAAGAGTAGCCTTACTGGAATGAGTGGAGGTGGCAGTTTCTGTAATTTCACAAAAGTACAGTCCAGCATCAGTTGGCCGTAATTGGTTTATGCGGAGGATGTAAGTTCCTTGTTGAGGGGCAGTCATGCGGATACGGCTGGAGGGTTGTAGGGGCTCGCCATGCTGGATCCACAAATGATAGTGTCAAGGGGAGCCAAAGTATTGACAGCGAATAACGGCAGTGGTGTTGGCGTGATAAACGGCTCGGATCGGGGTGGTCTGAATCAATGAAGCATTGCAGTGGCCCAGAAGTAAAATAAGGATAAAGATGACGAGGGCAAGTATAGCGAAAGCGGTCAGCTGGGTGCATTGCGGGAGGGTTATCGGTTACCGCATTGTTCTCGCGGTAGTTCGACAAACGTCAAGCCACTGTGGCGGGAGTGGGTAGGGTGGCGGTGGCTCTATCGGGTTCTGGTGGGTTGCAATGATAGGGACGGACGTTTCTCCCGGGGATCCAATAGGTCCGATCATCGTGTTGCACTGCAGCGTAGCCACGTCCCCAGGCAAGAAGTTGTGCAGGTCCTCTCCAGGTAGGATCAGGCAGCTGGCGAAAGTAAACAAGAGGACGGACTGGATCAGACGATGGGGTGGTGAAGTGACGTTCCGCTGCCGTAGTCGGTGACGTTCCGGCGATGTTTAAAAAGTTCAAGGTATGAAGGCAGAGGTTTAGAAAATTTTGAATGGCTGGTAAATTTGGGGGATTAAGGTTGCCTTCTCCAGCCGTGTGGCGCTCTAGGGCATTTTTCAAGGTCTGATTAGCCCTTTCTATCACTGCCTGCCCCTGACTGTTGTAGGGAATTCCAAATTTGTGCGTCACACCCCATTTGTTAAGAAATGAGGCAAAAACTGTGCTTGTGTATGCTGGCCCATTGTCAGTTTTTAATTCTTTAGGGCAGCCAAGGATGGCAAAGGTGCGCAGGCAGTGATTAATGACATGTTTTACTGTCTCTCCCCTTTGTGGGGTTGCCATGATAAATCCAGAATAGGTATCAATGGTCACATGCAGGTAGTTCCATGGTTTAAAGGAGTCGTACCTTGTGACGTCCATTTGCCAAATCTCACAGGCTCCTATTCCTCTTGAGTTGACACCAATGGGGGAGCCCATGAGCTTGTTTGCTACATGTAGGACATTGCTGGAGGATGGCAGTGGCTTCAGCAGCGGTGATTCCGAATTGTTTCATCAGGGCCTTTTTGTTCTGATGGAAATATGCATGGCTTTCCCAAGGGGTGGGGGTTTTAAGTAGCGGGAAGAGATTAGCAGCCGAGGCTGCGGCATCAGCCACCTCATTTCCCTGGGTAAGGGGCCCAGGGAAAGGTTGATGGCTACGTATGTGAGCAACAAAGAAGAAATGGGTGCGGTTAGTAATAAGCTGCTGTAGTGCCAGGAATAAGGCCAGCAGTGCAGGATCAGTGGTCGGAGAAATATATGCTTCATGGATAGTCCTTACGATCTGCGTAACATAAAGACTGTCCAGGATTAAGTTGAAAGGCATGTCAGCAAATTGGTTAAAAGCAAGAATAGTGGCAGCAAGTTCAGATCTTTGTGCACTGGTCTGGGGCCCTGTTGTTCTGGTGATCCAAGAGCCATCCTGTAGCCAGACGCAGGCACCGTGAGTTTTTCCCCCATCAGCGAACACTGTTGGAGCAGAAGGAAGAGGTGAAGAAGAGCAAGGGGAAGAAAAGGATATAGGAAGTTGTGTGAGCAATTTAAAACGAAAATCATTTGGGGGATGGCATGATACGGTACCATACCAATCATTAGTGGCCCACTGGAGGGATTCTGAGGTGGTCATACATTGTTCCCAAGCATGGAGAGGCATTGGGACATGGAGGAAGGAAGGCTCCTGACCCACCATGGCTTTGGAGTGCATACGTCCTTTAATAGTCAATTGTGCGATTTGCTCAATTTTTTGAACTATTGTGTTTCTAGGTGTGTGTGCCAAATGAATCCATTCTAGTATCAAAACTTTGTTGGGTACCTTCTGAATCAACGCTCCAGTGGGTAATGAGGGGGTGTTAAGAATGACCAATTCTAATGGTACGTTGGTCACACACCGATCTACCCATATCCTGCTCATAGCTTGTTGCACCATTTGTAAAGCATCAAGCTGTTCCTTGTTCAATGTAATTTTGTCCGCAGGATTTTTCCCCCCGCCTAATGTTGTGAATAAGGGTGTCAGTTGACTGGTGGTCAGTCCCATATATGGACGGGCCCAACTGACTGAGCCCAGGTACTGTTGTAACTGTACCAATGTAGTTGTTTGTGGGAGAAATAAAGTAGGCAGGCTGGGGGTAGATCTAGCAAGAGACAGTTTGTGACCAAGGTAAGAGAAGGGTGGGAATAGCTGTACCTTCTCAGGAGCAACCATCAAACCCTCTTTCTGCAGAATAGCTAAGAGTGATGGGAATTCCTTAGACACTGTACCCATTGGGCCAGGAGCGGCAATCAAAATGTCATCCATGTAGTGGTATACCAAAAATTGAGGGTGTTTTTGCCTGAATGGCAACAGGATCTGATGCACATAATATTGACACATAGTGGGACTGTTAAGCATGCCTTGAGGCAGTACTGTCCATTGATATCTAGCATTTGGTGCTGAGTTATTGTGTTCAAGTATGGTGAATGCAAATAGTTGCCGGTCCTTTGGGTGCAGTGGAATAGAGAAAAAGCAATCCTTGAGATCAATCACCATTAAGTCAAAATCTTTGGGTATCAGGTTCGGATTAGGCAGGCCACATTGCAAAGGCCCCATGGGCTGTATAATCTTGTTGATATTGCGCAAATCCTGTAGGAGGCGCCATTTGCCTGATTTCTTTTTTAATACAAAAATGGGTGTATTATATGGGCTGACAGAAGGTTCCAAATGCCCTTTTTCTAGCTATTCGTGTACCAGTTGCCTTAAGGCATCAGCTTTGGTTTGGGGCATAGGCCATTGATCAACCCAAACAGGTGAAGGGGAGGTAAGAATTAGACGCAGAGGTGTGGGCAAAGACATTCTATGGTGAGTTTTGTAGTCAACCGAGACATGAGGTCTCGTCCCCATAGGTTGACATGGAGAGGAAGGACAACAGGTTTAATATAGACCATAGAGGAGGTGTGAGGGGAGGAAGCAGCAAGCCATTGGTGGCTGACGCGGGCAGACTGAGAGCCACCGACCCCCCTGACTGAGGGGGAGGAGTCGGTTTCCCAATCCGCCGGCCACTCATCGGAGCGAATGACAGTAACGGCGCCGGTGTCCAGCAGTCCTGTAAAAGGTCGACCATTTAAAAGAAACGTTGCCAGAGGTTTCGCCGCTTGTACGGGCTGTTCAATAGCAAGGAGATCAGATGGAAGATCAGACGGAAAAGATTGCATAGCCGGGGTAATAGGGATAGCTTGAGCAGCCAGCTGGCCAGCGGAGATGAAAACAGGAGAGTTAGTAGTGAAGATCAGTCCAACAGAAGAGAGATCAGCAGTCGGTTAGAAAAGGGGATGCCAAAATGCCTTGAGTAACTAAATCTCGTTCGGGAAAAACCAAAAGAGGCAGTTGTGGCAGGGGGGAATCAGGGCGCAAAGGCAGAAAGTAATTATTCCCAGGCAAACTGGCATGAATGGTCTCTGAGGCTCAAAGAGAAAATCGAGTTGGAGGAGGCTCAGCCTTGGGTGTGGGGCTAGCTGGCGGCCCCGAATTTAGTTTCCCTGGTCTGAATTTTGAATAGGGTTGGAGCGACATTGGTTTGCCCAGTGATAGCCTTTCTTGCAACGAGGACAGATGGTTCTGGGCTTAGTCCCCTCGTCATGCCTTGGCCCCGCCCCTCTAGGGGATGGGCTTTGCGGCTGACGCAGCATTCGGCACTGATTGCGGAAGTGGCCCGGCTTCCCGCAGTTGTAACAATTCCCGTTTTTTCCATTCGTTTGTAATGCAACAGCAAGGGTCTCCATTTCGAATGCCCGTGTTCCCACAACACGACAGGCTTTGATGAAATCAGCCAGCGTCGCATTGGGGTTGGCAGCAACGGGCTGAAGGACCCTCTGGCAATCGCAATTTGCATTTTCTAAAGCCAATTTCAATACCAATTCAGTTCGAGCCTCTATATTGTCAATTTGCCTGATCAAAGCCTTTTGCAGCCTATCAATGAATTCCGGATAAGGCTCGTTTGGTCCCTGCATGATTTTTGCAAAGGATTTGGTAGGGCCGTCCGTGGGATCATCCACCTTATCCAAGGCAGCCACAGCGGCGTTGCCAACCAAATCCAAGGACTCGTGGGGCGCAGTGGCTTGCAACGGGCCAGTATCAAATCCAGGACCCGCCAACAGGTGCCCTGCAATAACATTTTGAGGCAAGCCCCTTGCTATGGCTCTGTTGGCTTCTTTTAGGTACTCTGAGTTCCAAATTGCATATTGGGAGGGCTTCAGAATCATTCCCATCAACAACCTCCAGTCTGCCAAAACCATCGGATTCCCTGCTAGTAAGGTTTTGACTAATCCCTTTGTATAGGGAGACTGGATGCCATAGAGGGAGGCAGAGCTTTTCAACTCTTTGATTGTTCTGAAAGGAATGGGGGTGTAAACCGGCACTGGCGGCCCTTGTGGATTATTCTGATTAGGTTGGTATTCCACCGGGAGACAATGTTGAGCCAATTCCATGTCTCCTTCTTGTTTTGCCATTTCCAGGGCTTCATTCAATGCACTGCGCCACGGATTGGGAGGTTTTTCAAAAGAAGGTTCCGTGGGAGCGGTTGGCGCTGGATTTTTCATCTCGCTTCCCCCTGCCGCCCCTACATAGGGCGGCGGTGGCAAATGGGGCGGGGGGAGGGAACTGAGGATTTAACGTTCCCTAAGGCCGATGCCATTCCTTCTTCGTGAATTTGGAGGCACTTAACAATTAAGCGCCATGTTGTCAGAACTTCTGGGGGGGCTCAGGGTTCCTCATGGAAATAAATGCCCAATTTTATCCATAAGGAGACTTTTAAGGACCCCTTTTCCGGGTAAGCCGGACAGTGTTGTTGAAGATATTTTAGTACACTAATTAGATGTTTTTTCGGGGGAATGGGAAGCAGCTTGCCCGCCACCTGACTGATTACACTAGATAATTTGCAGATATCTCGAAGTTCATTGAGATGAATTGCCTGGTCCTTCGAGAAGCCCGATCCCATACTCACGATGTGGGAGGGTGCTCCGTTCACCGATGGCCGTCCCTGGGTGCGAGGCTATTCCCAGCCGGGGGTGAGATGGGTGGGCGACACAGATATCAATCACGTCGGGGTCACCAGATGTGAGTTTTCCGCGGGCCGCCCATGAGGTCAATATTGAGAAAAGACACGGACATGAGTTTTCTCGGGATGAGACGAACCCAGATCTGACTCCGGGAGCCTCTTTTATTGTACACAAACAAAGGCAGGAGGGCTTTGTTAGCATAAGCCAGTAATAAATCACAGCATGTCTCATGTAATGCATACGTAAGTACAAGTAATACATGGAAGCAATGCCCAAATTTGGGAGGATCTACAATCCTAGCTGCTAGTGAGTTGTTACAGTTATCTATGAGTTGTTGCATCCTTTATCTAGTTTTCCGCATACGCGGTACAGCATGATCTTCTCATGCCTGCGCGTAGCTCCTGAGCATGTTACAACAAATAACTTCTCTCAATCATAAAAGAGCAAAAGAGAGGGAGAAGCAACCAAAAATATAAAAAAGTTCTTTTACAACGATGCAGCAGGCACGCTTTGCTGTATAATCCGCTTCGCGTTGCTCTTAAGTTCAATCACTCTCCATTTGCATTGTCATTCAGATTTCATCAGCCACGTTGTCTTCCCCAAGGGCTCCTTCTCACTCTCTCAGTTCCAGACGGTCTTATTATTAGTCCTGACAATTGCCGCACTTCTGAAATCCAGTTTCCTTTATTCAATTAGTCTATTCCACACTCTCAGCTTTCAAAGTTTATTTGCTCAAAACAAAATATCAATCCAATCCCCTGGAAGCGCCATCTCCCGTTCTAAAAGTATCCTCAGTCTCACCGGCTTGTCTGCAATCTCGCCCCCCACCGATGTTCTCTAACCTAAAAATCGCCGCCAATTCCTTCCAGGATCCTTCTTAACCGACGCAGCCAGCACAATCCGATTAAACTCACTCCGAGCGTGTTCAGGGGAGAGTAGGTATGAATGATAATAGGCACCAACTTCACCAAAATCTTCTTGCTTCCTGTCTTTTGTTGGCTATCACAGCTTCGAGTCTGCCATTTAAGGCAGACGCGCCGTGTTAGTTTGACAGTGGCTGTCAGTCCAGCAGAGAGTGCCTGCTCCTCACCGCTCTGCCTGCTGACACCCCGCTATCGTCCACGGAGCTCTCCGAGCTCTCATGCCTCGAAGGGACCCCAAAACACGATGAAAAAGTGGCGCTGAAAGCAGCGATCGCTGTCACAGCGCCATATTGTTGGGATTCATCAACCGGAAGTCCCCAGTCCACATTTCAAAGGAGTGCTTCGCCCCTTCCAAGAAATGCCTCCACGTTAACAGCCCCCAACGAACAGCAAAAGCCTCCTTCTCCCATATGACCCATCTCCTCTCGGTCTCAGATAATTTCCGAGAGGTAAAGGCACAGGGTTGCAAATTCCCCTCGGCATTTGCTTGGAGTAACACTGCCCCGACGGCCACATCGCTGGCATCGGCCTGAACAACAAACGGGGCTTCCATGTCAGGATGTTTAAGGACCGGTTTGGCAGCAAACAGTCATTTCAGTTTCTCAAAAGCCACCTGACAGTCCATAGTCCACTCAAGAGGCCGGGAGGGTTTGGGCCTCTTCTCTCCTTTTGTTTTCAGAAGGTTAGTAATTGGTAAGGCAATTTTTGCAAACGAGGGGATGAACTGTCGATAGAAATTAGCAAAACACAGGAAACTTTGTAGTTGTTTGCGGGTGCATGGGGGAGCCCATTCCAACATGGCCCAGACCTTTTCTGGATCCATTTCTATCCCCTCATGCGAAATGCAGTACCCCAGATAGTCAATTTCAGTCTGGTGGAATTCGCATTTTGATAGCTTAGCATACAGTTCAGCAGCTTTAAGTTTTTTCAGGACAGCTCTCACCAGTTTTACGTGGTCATCCATGGTCTCGGTGTAAATAAGAATGTCATCAAGGTAGACCAGCACCCCCATGTAGAGGTGTTCATGCAGTACTTCATTGATCAGTTGCATGAACACTGCAGGGGCTTCTTGCAGTCCGAAAGGGAGCACCTGAAACTGGAAACATCCCAGCGGGCAGTTGAAGGCAGTTTTCCATTCATCACCTTCCTTAATCCGAACTCTATAATATGCTTCTGCAAGTCCAGTTTAGTAAAAATCTTTCCTTTGCCCAGGTGGGCTAGCGTGTCCTTCATGAGGGACAGGGGGTAGACGTTTTCTATGCAAATTGCGTTCAAATTCTGATAGTCAACCACCAGGCGATAAGACCCATCCTCCTTCTCCCGGAATAGTACTGGGGTGGCTACACGCAGCCTATACGGTTGGATGAAGCCGCGTTTTAGGTTTTTATCAATAAAGTCTCGTAGTTCCCCCAACTCCCGGGGGGTCATGGGATAGATTTTTGGTTTAGGGAGTTTTACCCCAGGAAGGATTTCTATGCTACAGTCTGTAGGCCAGTGGGGGAGGGGGCAGCACATCTGATGCCTTTTCACTGAACACCTCCTGGAGGTCCCGGTACTCTCTTGGGATCTTTTCTTCCCCCACAATGTGGTCTGTTGCAGTCGCCGCTCTCTCGCTCGCCACTTTGGCCATGCAAAAGGGGTTCTCCCTGTCAGGGTGGCAATTAATCCCATTCCGCTTTGGGGTAATTGCACCTTAATTAGAGACGGATCGTGGCTTTTCCTTGGAGTATTCTTTTAAAGAAAATAAAACCCGAGATTCATTCTAATAAAACACATTTTATTATAAAAAAGTAAAAACAATCTTACTAGCTAATGATTACATCTTGGCAGCATTCCTGCCTTACCTCTTGGCAGGCGAACAAAGAAAGTTAGAAGAAAGTGAAAGAATGTGGACATGCGCAGTAGTTTCAGAGATAAGAGTCAGACAGTCTACCGTAAGACTCAGAATGGGAGCCCAGCTGACAAATACAAAAATGCAGTGACAAACCCCTTCTTTGTCAGTTGAGCGGACATCAAGTATTTCATCAATTAAGGCACATCTTCTTACACAGATACTCGTGTTGAGCTGCTGGAAGCGGTTTGTTGAACATATCAGCAATTTGATCATGTGTAGACACATACTGCAATTTAACAAAACCTTTTTTCACTAATTGTTTTATGTTTTGATAACGGATGTCAATGTGTCTGGACCTAGAACCTGTGAAATGTGATTCAGAAATATAAACCACCGATTCATTGTCTTCCATCACGGTGATCGGTCAGATCGGACGTGTCCAGATATCTGTGACCAGAGCATCAAACCATGTTAGAGAATTACATGCATCTAAAACACAAGCATATTCAGCTTCAGTAGATGAACAAGAAACAAAATTCTGTTTACGCACTTGCCAGTAAACAGGACATCCATTTAAGAACATCATATAACCTGAAGTACTTTTACGTGATTTCTTATCACTCGCCCAATCAGAATCTGCATAACAACATAATTCTGCATAATCAGTATGTGTTGGTTCTAATGGTAACTTCATATGTTTATTGTGTTTTAGGTATTTCAATAATTTTTTAACGCATGTCCAATGAAACTGTTTTTTTTTTTTAATTTGATTCATATGCCGCCCTTCTCCGGAGATTCAGGGCGGCTTACAATGTGCTAAGCAATAGCCTTCATCCTTTTGTATATTTATACAAAGTCAGCTTATTGCCCCCACAACTAGGTCCTCAATTTACCTACCTTAGAAAGGATGGAAGGCTGAGTCAACCTTGAGCCTGGTGAGATTCGAACCTGCAGTAATTGCAGGCAGCTGGTCTTAATAACAGGGTGCTTTAGACCACTGTACTACCAACGCTCTAGTAGGTAAGGTTTTGCCTTACCTACGTGTTGAGATAAGAGATTAACACTAAGTGCAATATCGGGTCTGGTCCAACTACTAATGTACAACAGTGATCCAATAACTGAACGATAAAGTGTTTGATCCTCGAATTCAGGACTTGGTTCATGTGTCAAGTTGTGAAAATCTGTTTGCATGGGTGTCTTTGTTGTGTTAGCATCCTTCATGTGGCAATGATGCAAAATTTGTTCAGTTTTATCCTCTTGTGAAAGACTAAACCCCTTCTGTGTTTTGTCAATCTGAACACCTAAATAAGTGCTAACATGACCCAAAGATTTCAATGTGAAATATCTCTGCAAAACTTTGGCAAAAATTTCATTCATCTGCTTATTTGGACCAATGTAAACAATATCATCAACATAAACAAGAACTATCTCATATGCATTGTTAGATCTTTTTGTGAACACGCACTCATCAGTTTCGGACTTAATAAAGCCCATTGAATTTAGTTTGTCAGTAAGACATAAGTACCACATTAAACCAGACTGTTTCAGACCATAAAGACTTTTTTGTAGAAACCAGGTATCCCCTTCTTGCTGTCGGAATCCTGGAGGACCTCTCACGTAGATCTTTTCATCTAGGTCAGCATATAGATAAGCTGTGTCAACATCGAACTGGAAAACTTCTAAACCAAGAATAGTTGCAGTTGCTACAGCAATTTTTACACTCTCAGTCCGGACTGTCAGTGAATAGGTATTTGTGTAGTCCTCAGGATAACATTGAGCGAAACCCTGAGCTACAAGTCTGGCCTTGTACAGTGACTCACCATTTGGCTTCTTTTTGATTCTGTAGACCCATTGAGTGCCAATGACCCTTTTGTTTGCGGGAGGTTTTGCAGGTGTAAACACCTTAAGTTTCTTTAGACTCTCCATTTCAACCTGCATTGCTTCATACCACTTCTCTTGCTCTGAATCAGGAAGATGTTTGATTTGTGTGAACGTATCAGGTGGAAGTGTAACATTGCAAATCAAAGGCAAGGGTGTTTTTGTCACTTGCCATGAATATCACTGTGGAGGGATCCCCTTTGTGGCCCTCTTGGAACGTCTCGGAACAACAGTCCATTCTTCTGCTTCGTCCTCGTCCTCACATTCGTCGCTAGCGTCAGCATCCGCAGCTTGCGAAGACGGAACATCAGGTTGAGAAGAACTAGTGGAATCTTGATCATCGATCTGCATGGCATCAGCAGTATCATCTCTAGGAAAATAAACTCCAGGATCATTGGAGTGAATCCTGGACCAGTCAACATCTTCCTCAAAATTAGCAGATTGGGAAATCACAATTACATGTTTGGAGTCAATAAATTTGCTCCATTTTGAGTTATCATCAATGCCCATAAATCTCAGTCTCTTTGCTTCTAGACCTCCTTTTCTTCTTTGAGCTAAGGGAATGTTCACCATAGCATATGAACCAAAAATATGGAGGTTTTTGAGATCGGGCTTGTAGCCATACAACATGAAGAAAGGAGTCTGATTTGTTACACTGCTCCAAGTACGATTGACAATGTGATTTGCATATTTGATAGCTTCACTCCAGTATGGCATACTAAGGTTGGCGTCTTCTAGGAGACAACGCATCATGGTTTGCAGTACCCCTTGTCGTCTTTCTGTGACTCCATTATGAGCTGATGTGTAAGGAGCCGACGTCTGATGAAGAATTCCATTCTTGGACTTCCGGTTTCCCTGTCTTCGGCGACGGCGGCGCCCTTTGAAGCTCCGCCAGCCCCGCTGCCCGTAGAGCCGCTCCGAGACGAGGAAGCGGCTCGAAAACTTCTAAATCCGTAGGATTGAAGAAGGAGAGATCGCAGGGCACAGGTCGAGCCCCTGTAACCCCCCAGGGAAGTTTCTGGGGAGAGAACAGGCGTGGCTCCCTCCCAACCTGCTGAAACTCCGGGCGACGTGGGACGATTCTGCCTTTGCAGAACAAGCCGGCTGCAGGAAACTTAAAGCGAAAGAACCAGCTTTAATCAACAGTGAAACTATCTGAATCCTGAATCTTGGAAACGCAAGTATCAGCGCTTTGTTGACTTTTCAATCTGAGAAAATGCGAATGAGTGAAAGTGCTTAGAAAAAACATGGCGTTTAGCCTCAGAGTTAACGAGCCAGCGAGTGTGGATTGGTGAAGTTATTTTGCTTTGTTACAAAGTTTCCAAGTTGCTACAAAGTTGCCTTGCTTGTTATAAGAGAAACAATTGGAAAATTTCTCCCTTTCAAAATTTGACTTTGCTTTACTTCAACCTTTATTTGATCAAATCTGGGGGACTTTTTTAGAAGTCTTTGTGCAGGAGGGAAAGGAAAAGGAACTTCCCTCTTTAGAAAAACTAGATCACGTGGCAGGATGGCTTCAAAGAAGCAGGAAGGGAAGGCAACAGGGGGGGGGATCCCCCACACATAAACATGAAACGCAACTTCCCCCTGCTCAGCAGTTACAGACTCAGAAAAAAGAATTTGATGTGGGAGATTTAAAAGAATTTATTTCTAAAACTTTGGATGATAAATTTCAAAAATCTCAACAGGAGATAGATGATAAACTTCAAAAATCACATCAGGGGATAGATGATAAACTTCAAAAATCACACCAGGAATTTATGCAGGAAATTAATGAAGTTAAAGATATGGTGAAACAGAATCAAAACAAGGTGACCAAAAAAATATCAGAAGTGGCATCTGGCCTGGCAGAATTTATTGGGAAAGTTGATTTTAAAGTTGAAGAATTTAAATCAGAAGTTAATGTTAAGATGAAAGACAATGATTATAAAATTGCTGATGTTAACAATAAAATGCAGAGAGTTGAAGACGAGATTGTCATGATACAATTCAGGGCAATGGAGTTTGCTATACGGCTTCGAGGAATTCGAGAGGAGGAAAGACAGGATTTGAGACAAGTCTGTTCTGAGGCCCTGGCTAAGATTTTACAAGTTAATCCAGATGTGGTTTTTCACAAAATAGACAAAATTTACAGAGTGAACTCTTGGGTGGCCAGACAAAGACAACTACCAAGAGACGTAGTCATATATTTTACAGATAGAGAAATAAGAAACGATATCCTGCAAAAATCCTTTTACACTTCTGTACAAGTGGGGGGCTCACGAATTGGAATTTATAAAGAATTACCTCCTAAAATGCTGAAAGCTAGAAAAGAATTTGGTTTTCTCGTTAAGGAATTGCAAAATTTACAGATACCTTTCCGGTGGGACGCACCAGTTGGCATAATTTTCAGATACAAGGGAGAAAGATACCGTTTGAATACCGTGGAGAAGGCACAGCACTTCTACACTACTATTCTCAAGGAAAGAACACCATCTCCACGTACATCTACAGTTTTGGAGATTAAAGAGAGTGAAGAGAAGCAACCTCAACGAGAACTGCAAGAACAGTCTAAGCAGGAATTAGAAGAAGTGCAAGGTGCAGAAGGAGGTTTTCTGGATGAGCCCTTGCTGGAATCTTCTCCAATCTTGGACCCGGTTCGGATGATTGAAGTTAAGGATCAACGTATAACTCGAGCTCAAGCTAAATTACTTAAACAAAAGCAACAACAACAACAGGAAAGACAAGACAAGGAGGCAGATAAGAGTACTGCACAAGAGATTGGAGCTATGGGAGGAGCGAGATCGAAGCTTTCGGATGATCTTCAATTATTTTGCTCTTTGCTCCAGAAAGAGGCTGATGATGCTTAAGTGTTTATCCTGGAATGTTAATGGGTTGAATTCAGCACAGAAAAGGAAGAAATTATTTACATATTTGAAACAATTTAATAATGATATAATTTGTTTACAAGAAACGCATATCACAACTCAAGATCAAAAATATTTGATAAACTCCAAACTAGGAACACATTTTATATCTTCAACTTCGCAAAAAAAGAATGGTGTGGTAATTTATGTAAATAAAAAGTTAACAGCTAAAGTTATAGAAACAGATGAAGATGGTAGGTTTGTAGCAATTGAATTGTCTATCGCAAATGGCCAAATTACCCAATAAATTGGGATTTATGCTCCCAATCAACAACAGGACTATTTCTATAAGATGTTACATACTAAAATATTGCAATGGGATTACAGATCTATTTTAATTATGGGAGACTGGAATGGAGTAATCGATTCTAAATTAGATAAAAAGAGTTTGGCAAAGTCTAGAATCAGATTACCACAGACCTTTTTTGACATGAAAGAAGATATGGAACTAAAAGATGTTTGGAGAATACATAATCCAAAAGAACTGGACTATACTTTTTTTTCTGACAGACACAGATCCTTCTCTAGGATTGACTTTATTTTGTTGACAGATGATTTACTTGTTAAGACAAAAAGAACAAAGATTTTTCCAAGAACTTTGACTGACCATAGCCCAGTATGGATAGAAATTGAGATGGACAAGGTTGAGAGACGTTCTTGGAGATTAAATGAGAATTTGTTTAGATATGAAAAAAATATAACAGAACTTAAAAAGCATTTGAAAGAATTTTTTGAAATAAATTTGAATAAAGGTACCCCAATTGAAATTGTGTGGGATGCAAGTAAAGCTTATATGAGAGGGGTACTTATCTACATAAACTCTAAACATAGACTGTTCCGACAAAAGAAAAGATCTGAACTGGAAATAGAAATAAAGAATAAAGAACAGTTACTTATTAAAAATCCAACAGATGAAAGAATACGTAGTGCTATAAAACTTTTGAAAGACCAATTTCAAATGCTTATGGCGGAACAAGTTGCAACAAACTTACAATATGCAAAGCATAACACATTTTGTAACGCTAATAAACCGGGCAGATGGTTGGCTTACACATTGAGGAAAAAACAAAGTATACGGACTATTGATAGTATTGATATTGGAGGGAAAGAAATCTTTCAACAAAAATTAATTAAAGAAGCTTTTGTGGACTATTATACTAAATTATATGCTAAAGAGGAGGTGCAGAATGGACTTATAGAAAAATATTTAAACGATAAAAGAGTTACAAAAATTACTGATCAACAAAAGGAAAGAATGAATTATCCTATAACAGAGGAGGAGATAATAGTAGCAATTAAACAGTTAAAAACAGCCAAAGCTCCTGGCACGGATGGCTTGACTGCAGTGTATTATAAAACTTTGCAAGCTGAAATGGTGGAACAACTTAGAGATTTATTTTGCAATATTCAGCAAGGGGGTAAAATACCCCCATCATGGACAACAGCTTACATATCTTTGATACCAAAAGAACAAATCGGTCCTAAAAAACCAGAGAACTATAGACCAATATCTCTTTTGAATACAGATTATAAAATTTTTGCGAAAGTACTAGCCAACAGGTTGATGCCAGTAATTCAGAAGGTGATTCATGATGATCAAGCGGGATTTATCGAGGGCAGATATATGAAGGACAATGTAAGGCAAGTAATAGATTTATTGGAATATCTTGAGAAGAATAAACAGATCCCTGCAGTGCTGGTCTTCTTGGACGCAGAGAAGGCCTTTGACAGAGTGGATTGGAATTTTCTATTAAAGACTTTGAAAAAGATGGACTTTGGGGATCAATTTATACAGGCGATTTCGGCAATTTATCAAGAGCAAAAGGCACAGATCATTATTAATGGAAGTCTGACAACAGAGTTTAAAATTGAAAAAGGAACAAGACAGGGATGTCCGTTGTCCCCACTTTTATTTATTTTAACACTAGAAGTCTTGCTAAATACAATACGGGACTCTAATATCTTGAAAGGTATAAAGATTAGGCAAGACGATTACAGAATAAAGGCATTTGCAGATGATCTGGTTGTTACCCTATCACAACCAATGGAATCAATAATCTTGATGAAGGACATTATACAAGACTATGGTAAAGTTTCAGGTTTTAGATTGAATCCAAAAAAGACTAAAATGATAGCTAAAAACATGACACAAGATCGTAAACATGAGCTTGAAAGGAGGGCAGGTTTTGAGACTGTACCTAAGGTAAAATATCTAGGAGTTCAGGTTGCAGAATCAAATATGAAATTGTTTCAAAATAACTATGAGGTGTTGTGGCGAGAGGTGCAGAAAGATATGGAGACTTGGAAAAAACTGCAGCTGTCTCTACTTGGAAGAATAGCAACAGTTAAGATGAATATTTTGCCAAGATTTCTTTTTTTGTTTCAAATGATTCCGGTGCTTAAAAGTGATAAACAATTGAAAGTTTGGCAATCTGGAGTGAATAAGTTTGTCTGGAACGAGAAGAAGCCGAGAGTGAAATTGAAAATTATGCAAGATGTTCCAGAAAGGGGAGGTCTTAAACTTCCAAACCTACAGCTATATTATGATGCAGCAGCTTTAACTTTAACAAGTGATTGGTTTGGAAGGAAAAAGACTGGAATATTGAATGCAGAAAGTTTTGATCTTGAATTTGGATGGCATGCTTATTTATTTTACGACGACAAAGTAGATAAAGTATTTAAAAGTCATATACTTAGAGATTCTTTGATGAGAGTTTGGAAGAAGCACTGACTCAAATGGGATTATAAAATACCGCTATGGCTGGATCTTGGTCATACTTTGTGGAATACAAATATAATGTCACTCGGGGGGTTTTTATATAAAGAGGTTCTTTTTACAGATGCGGGCAGATGGCAGCTGAAGACATTGCAGACACTGTTGGACGAAGGGATTAATTTAACTTGGCTACAATATAATCAATTACAATTGAGATGGAAAGAGGACCAAAAAACTGGTATTATGTTGCATGAGGAAGAATTGGTTAGACATATAAGAGAGAAAGGTCCAATGCATATCAAAAGGCTTTATAATGTTTTGCTAGAAAGAGATTCAGAAACCGAATTAGTTAAAGACTGTATGATTAAGTGGGCACAGAATTTTGAAGAACCAGTGATGCTGGAAACATGGGAAAAAATTTGGGTTCAGAATGTTAAATTTACACAGTCGCAGAATCTGAGGGAAAATTTCTACAAAATGTTTTATAGATGGCATTTAGATCCCAAAAAGTTGTCATGTATGTACCCTAATGTTCAGCCAAAATGTTGGAGATGTGAATGTTTGGATGCTACGTATTATCATGTTTGGTGGACCTGTAGGAAAGTTAAGGCTTTTTGGATAAAAATTTGGTGGGTCATGCAGAATGTTTTGAAGAAAAAAATTCAATTTTCTCCACAACTGTTTTTATTGGGTATAGTTAAGGGTTTTACATTGGGTGAAACAAAATTGATATTGTATATGATAACAGCAGCAAGATTGTTGATAGGTAAATATTGGAAGAATGAAGCCTTGCCCACTATTGAGGAATGGACTTTGAAGATGGCTAGTTTTGCAGAGATGGCGAAGATTTCAGCATATTTAAAAGACTGTTCACAAGAGACTTATGAGTGGGAATGGAAAAGGTGGATAGAATACATTCAGAACAAATATCAAACTAGAAAGTATCAAATAGCTTTTATTTGAAAATAATGTATTGGAAATTTTTTAATGTAATGAGGTAAAGAGAAAAATTATACAGGGGAGGGAGGGGTTCAAGTTTATATATAAGTGTTATATTAGGGTTCTTTATGAGTATGAGTATATTATAGGGAAGTCTTGGGGGAGGGGAGGGTTAGGGAGGGTTAGGGAGGTTGGGAAGTTTGGGGGGGGGGAAAGGGGTGAAAATGTAATTGTAAAACTTTTGCAATAAAAAAAAAAAAAGAATTCCATTCTTACATATCCAGTCCTGGAAACGCTGAGACATGAATTCAGCACCACGATCACTCTAGATTCTGGCGATGTGAACTTGGTGTTGGGTAGAAACAAGAGCAGCAAAGTCTTTAAAGATCGGAAAAGTCTCAGATTTTTCTTTCATAGGATATACATATCCATATCTAGAGTAATTATCAACAATTGTTAGAAAATATTTTCTACCACCAAGTGTTGGCTTAAAAGGACCAACTATGTCAGTGTGAACCAAATCAAAAATGCGTGTTGACAGGCGTGTAGCGCATTTGGGAATGGCTGCTGCTTTGGATTTGGCTTTCTTGCAGACAGCACAATCCAAAAACACCTTATACTCCTTTAGAGCCAAACCTTTTGCGAACCTCGGCATCTTCCTAAGAACACGAAAACTGGCATGCCCCAATCTTCTATGCCACTTATGGATACACCTGGAATGCAAAGGTTTACCAGTTAGTGAATTTTCAACATTAACAGTTTTATGAGGAACCTCAGGCTTGCTCCGAGCAACCTGTTTCCTAATTTTCTTTTTGTTGGCTTTAGGAGCCTTTAGAGTAGGAACAGGATCTCTCACTGGAATATCTCTCTCTGGGCCTGTGCTCTCCTCTTTTGGTATACTTGCCTATGTTTGCGGTTTAGACTTTGGCTTTAAGTAATAAACGCCACCAATTAAGATGGTTTCAGCAACAATATCTCCATTTTTAACTATGTAACTTGCTTTTTTTTTTTAGTTTTTAAAAAAACAAACTTTATTAGATTTAAAAAAAATAAAATTGTATAAAACATTCACAACCTTAAAATACAATCAACAGTATCAACAAACAACAAAGTATATATAATGTATATAAGTACACATATATACAAAAACTTATTTTCCTTTTTTTCCTTAATGACGGTGTATAATTATTACTTTTAATTTCTTACTAAATTTTGACTTTACCTTCTTTTCCATTGGTTTATCCACTCATACCAACTGTCCCATATCTTAAAATACTGTGAGTCTTCTTTATCTTTCAATTTCAATGTTAGTCTATCCATTTCTGCACATGTGTAAATTTTTTGAATTATTTGCTGCTCCATTGGCAATTGATCTGTTTTCCAGACTTGTGCTAGGGCTAACCTAGCTGCCGTAATTATATGTAATATTAGGTACTTTTTTTCCTTTCTAATGTTTTGTTTAAGCATTCCTAACAAAAAAATTTCTGGTTCTAACTCAATATCCTCCGCAATTATTTCTGATATCCAAATTTTTATTTTTATCCAATATTTCTTAATTTTGGGGCAAAGCCACCAGGCATGAAAGAAGGTTCCCTGTGCTTGCTTGCATTTCCAACACGTTGGATTAAGATTTGCATACATCCTCGCCAATCTCGCAGGGGCTAGATACCATCTGTACCACATCTTGTAATAGTTCTCCTTATATGCTACGGATTTTGTTATTCTATAGTTGGTTTCCCATACCCTTTCCCATTCTTCCAATTGTATGTTTTTGCCAATATTCCTTGCCCAAGCTATCATTTGTCCTTTGACTAGATTTTGTGCTAGGTCGAATTCTAATAAGTATTTGTAAATCTTTGAAATCAAATTTCCATCTTTAGCTCCTAATAATTTGTCTAGTCAGTTGGGATTTATTTCGATTCCTCCTTCCTCATTATCTTTATTGTATCTAGTTTGTATTTGTAGGTAGGGCCACCAATCTATTTCTATATCTTGTTCCCTGAGTTCCTGCTGTGTTTTTAATCTTCCTTGGGGATCCAGTAATTCTTTATATCTTATTAATTTATGGGGGGCTAGTGTGTTGGGGTGCGTTGCTGCCTCCAATGCAGATATCCAGCCGGGAACCTTCATATAATGTTTATTTTTAATTTCGAACCAAGTGCCAATCAGTGAACTTATTATTATGTGGTTTTTAAAATGTTTATAGGTTTTGTTCCCGGCGTTCAACAAGAAGGCATGCCACCCCTTTAATAGATCGTGGCCTTCCAATTTTAATAGTCTGTAATTCTCCAAATTGACCCACTCCTTAATCCATGTTAAACTCACTGCCTTATAGTATTTTTCCCACGCTGGTAAGCCAAAACCCCCTCTAGATCTATCATCCTATAATACAAGTTACAACAACAGGATCTCTCTCTGGAACATCTCTCTCTGGGCCTGTGCTCTCCTCTTTTGGAGCTTGCATACTTGCCTGTGCTTCTGATTTAGGTTTTGGCTTTAAGTAATAAACACCACCAATTAACATGGTTTCAGCAACAATATCTCCATTTTTAACTATGTAACTTGCTTTTTCAAGGTGGTGAACCTTGAACTTTAAAACTCTAGACAAGTGACTCTGACTAAGCAAATTACTATTTGCTGTTGGTATATAATAAACATCAGGAATGAATGCATCGAGCTCTTCAACATAAACAGTTCCTTTTCCTTTGACCTGACAAGAATGATTGGAAAAAGAATAAAGTTCACGTAGTTCAGGTTCAGGCTCGTGCATCTCTGTGAAAAGTTCCTTTCTATAAGTAACATGCAACACTGCACCACTGTCCACAGGAGTCATCTGTCGTACTCTGGATTAGATTGTGGATCGTTGGTTAAAGCCAATGTGGTGAGTGGAGCTTGTGGATCACGCCTGGGACCATGACAACCTAGCCTCTACCTCCTCTGGAATCTGTTCCTCTGGGCTGGTACGAGACGGGAGCTGGAACTCGTTGGGGACAATCCCAGGTGGCATGTCCCACACGATTACAGATGTAGCATCTTGGCATCCTTGGAACGTAGGCTCTTCCTCAGAAGGGATGCCTCGCTGGAGCTCTTAATGCAGGTGGTCCTCTCAAATGTGGCGTGGCTAGCATGAGTGCTTCTTCAATTAAAAGTCTGCATATATGATCCACTGTGCGTTGAGCAATAGGCACTAGATTAATCTTTGTAATGGCATCTTTCCATGCATAATTCAATGAGTTAATAATAATGCTGATCTTTTGAATATCATCAATAAGATAGCCTCTTTCTCTCAATTCTATTCTGATTCCTTTCAGTTTGGTTAAATGTCCTCCAATTTGTTCACCAGGTTTCAATCTCGAGCCATGGAACTCAGACATGAGCAAACATGAAGATTCAATTGAAACAGGCCTGTAGCAATTTTCCAATTGGACCCAAATTTGTTGCGCTGTTGCATCAGGCGGAAAGGTGACCTGCAGTTCAGTATCCATGGACATCAATAATGTTGTGCAAGCTTTAGTCTCTAAGTCTCTTATTGCAGGAGTCCATGGCTGAGCAGGAGGATTAAGAACCATACAGTGAGTACCTTCTCTACGAAGTAACAATCCAATCTCACTGACCCAGGCCTTATAATTCTGTCCTGACATCTTTAATGTCGACTCACCAGCTAGTGGAGCAACAGAAATTGCCTGTTGAGGAACATGCATTTGGTATGCTGGCTGTGCCGGTAAAAATACCTGTGGTATTTGCTGTGCTTGTTGTGGACCAACAAATGGTCCTGGTTGTGCCACTGGAGGCATTTGTGCACGCACTTGAAAATGTGGCTGCTGTATAGGAATTTGTTGTGCTCCAGCTGCCACTTGTGCTTGAGCTTGGAGTTGTTGCATTTGAGCTGCAATACTAACATGGCCTGCTGGAGATGCAGTCATTTGCCTTTGCTGCATTAAGCATTGTTGTGTCCATCTAAAAGGACACCAGCACCACCAGGGGGTGCTGAAGATTGAGCCTGTGGAGACACTTGTGGCATTGTAGTCTGAATATCTGAGTGGATTAAGGACATGTTTGATAAAGTCCGATGCAATACTTGAAATTGTTCTAGCAAACTGCGATGCATTTCAGCTTTCTCTAGTAAATTACTTTCGCCAGCAGTATGTACATTAACAGTCATAAAAAATTCTCAGTTATGGAATAACTTTGTTGCCTAGGTAAATGTTTATCATATTACAAAGCATATATAACAGGGCTGTCAAACTTGCGGGCCATGGGCCAGATGCGTCTCACACTGGCCACGCCCACACCCAGTTTAGCAAAGGGAGAAAAAGTCCCAATATGTCATGTGATGCTGCCATGAATACATGAGTTTGACACCCCTGATATAGAAAATAGATTGCCAAAGCTAATGGAAACTCAACTATTAAAAAAATAGAAACCTCAATAATGGTATTAACAGTGATCAAAATCACTGAAAAAGATGGGTGCCTAGTTAATAGAATTTGCAAATATAATGAAATGTCAAATTGTTTTTTTCAGAAAAAATCAAATAACATTTAAATTTAAAATTCTAAGTTTATTAAATTATTAGATCTTGGAAATATGTTTCTAAAGTAACAGTTGTGGGATAGTTACATTTCCCTTTTCCAGACTGTATTTGCTTTATCAGTGCTATTGATTTTTCTATGAGAGTTTGATAGTCTTTAAGATTAATATATATCTTACAAAGCATAAGCTTTCATGAGCCACAATTCCCTTCATCAGTTGCAAAGAATGGTTTAACTAATGTAGAATTGCAACAAGATGGGGAGAGAAGGGGGGGTTATGCAAATGAGGTTCTTTGGTGGACCAACATTACAAGGATTTTATCAAGTAATGATTGTAATGTGTTAAAAACCCATTGTGTATTTGTTCATATCTTTTGAGAAAGCCTAAAATCTGTTGAGGTATGTAAGTACAATTGCCTCCTGTTCAATTGTGCTAGTAAAGTTTCTTTGTTCCAAAACTGCTACTCTGAGATCTGTAATGGAATGTGCTGGGAAGTTAAAATGCTCTGATATTACTTTGTCCTTGTTTTCAATCCTGTGTCCTTTAATTCTTTTACACACTCCGGCCTATTTGTTGTATGTGGCATCCAAAAGGGCATTGCTGGCAGATATTCACTATGTTATTCAAAGAAAATTCAAATGAAATTTCACTGTGGCTGACATCATGTGTTGGCTAGGTTTCAAGTGCTGAGCAAAGCCTATCCACTGGCTTTATATTGCTTGCCAATTGCAGGGATTAATATATCCTTTGCTCCATTTATATTGACAAAGACTATGGGTGTTTAAAAGTAATCAAGTTGACTTGGTCTGATCTTAATGCCTGATAATCTCCACAAGAGCTTTAGAATCCATGATGCATGACTTCCCAAAGGACTACTTCTATAGGTTAGTGATGTTTAAAACTTTTAAGTGTGTAGATGAAAGAATGAATTGAAACAAAGCTGATAATCTAAACACTAGAACAATTTTTAGTGTTGATGTTTATAATTTATATCTGCCTTGGATCAGTCAGGGCTTCCTATTCTTTTTTTTTTTTATTGAAAAGTTTTATAAGAAATACAAACAATTTTCTCCCCCCACCCTTTCCCCCTCCCCACATAATAAAAAATATGCATTTTCTTATACATAATAAATCCTACATATACATATTTCCCTTAAAGAAAGCATTAAAATAAAACATTTTAATTACATTCGGAGTTGCTCTTCTCATTCTTCCCTCATTCCACAACAAACCTTCTTCTTCTCCTCCTCCTTTATTTCCCTTCCCTCCCTCCTCTTCTCTCCTACTTTCTCCTACCTCCTCTCCTACCTCATCCTACTTCCTTTTCCTTTCCCCCACTTCTCTCTTCTTTTCCCCCTTCTAACCTTCACTCCTACTCCTGTCCCCTTCCCTTCCTCCTCTCCTTTCTTCCATTCCTCTCCCTCCCTCTCCTCTTCCTACCCTCTCCTCCTCTCTCCTTTCTAACTTCTTTGCTGTGAAATATTCTCCTCCTTTAGCATCTGAGCAACTCCTGTATTCTAATCGTAGATACTTTCTTCTGTTAAAGCATTTCTCTATTCACCACTTTTCTCCCACCCCAACCCTTATCCCACCCTCCCCACCCACCCCTGACTTCCCAGAGCAAAAACAGGATATAGCATCTAACAAACATATGCTAAAATAAACTAACCAATTATAAAGTTCAAAACTCCCATACGTTCTTTAACTCCCCTTGCTCCAATTCATCAACCTCCCTTTTATAAATTCTCACAACCAATTAAGTTAAATTCATTCTTCCTAATTATAAAAAAAACTTTTTCTTGATGTATAGTCCAATACTTTAACAGTATTACAAGCAGTAAAAATCATGAATAAATTCCATTTCCATACCCTCGAACATCATTCTTTTTAAACATTGCTCTCTAGTAAAATTCTGAATTTAACATTAAACCTCTTTCCTTCAGAAAAATTGAGCATCTTGAAATCTTACACATTTTATCTCATATATCTTTTAAAATAATATAATCTTATGTTAAACATTCTAAAAATCTCTTAATACCACTTAAACACTTATTTACCAAATATAAATTTCAAAATCTATAAGAGATATCTTACAGATTTTCAATTAACCATTTTAGTACCTCTAACTTAAAAAAAAAAAAACAGCCCTTTTACTATCCAAAACTAATTATCATTTTGTAATAGAATTCTGAATTTAACATTAATCCTCTTTGCTTCAAAAAGTTGGGCATCTTGAAAGCTTACACAATTTATCTCATATATCTTTTAAAATATATAATCTTATGTTAAACATTTTAAAAATCTCTTAATACCATTAAAACACATATCTGCCAAGTGCAAATTTCAAAATCTTCAGAAAGATATCTTTCTTAATCTTCTGTTCTTCTCTTCTTTCTATATTTTTTCCAATCCTTTTTTTAATTAATTCTTTCAACAGTCCTCCCAATTTTATTTTTGAAAGTTTTAAAATGTTGATTTGAGGTTGATGTTTCTGAAATACTCGCTCTCTTCTTGAGGTCATGTTTTCTAATTTGAAATCCCCATTTCGACTCTTCTTGCTTGTATAATCATTCAGTTCATTCCTTTGTCCATATAGCCAAAATTTGTTGCCATAAAGATTGTCAACTTGCAATCAAGAGTCTATTTGTTGCTTTTCTATCAGTTGAATGGAAACGTCCGCCAAAGCCTTTGTTTCAACTGTGCCAGCCTGCCTTTTAATCCTGACAGCCACTTGCTTTTCCAAAAACAAACTCCTCTGAGTAGTTTCCTGTTTCCCTTCCAACAACTGCTTATGTTTTCCCAAGCTGTTTTTTGAAAAAGCTCTTTCAATCGTATCCAAAAGAGCAGAATTAAAAGAGTCTAAAGTTTCTTGAAAAACCTGAACAGTCACAGTTTAAGAATTTGCTGATCCCTCCAACAACTGCTTATGATTTTCCAAGCTGTTTTTTGAAAAAGCTCTTTCAATTGTGTCCAAAAGAGCAGAGTTAAAAGAATCTAGAAGTTCTTGAAAAACCTGAACAGTCACAGCTTGAGAATTTGCTGATTCACCAGCCCTGGTGTCAGCCATATTTCAGCCACTTTGTATTCATCCAGCTATCAGGACAACAATTCCAACTATTTTCCACACAGTATAAAGGCAAACTTTTAATTAAAGTCAGTACCAAATTCTTTCCCTCGGTGCCAAATCCTTTTCCTGGCCGCTTCCACTTTAAAACTTTCTCTTAAGGTATAATCCAGTAGCTGTATCACTGTTGCAAACGTTAACAAGCATTAACAAGCACTTTCCCTAGCAGCTTCTTCCTCCCGCTCTCAGACGCCATTTTCTGCATTTTAAAACAGAGTTAAAGTGTTACTTGCAATTTTTTTTCTTTTTTCTCCTGGTTTGCTCTGTCTGCAATCAAGGTAAAGATGTTAAAAGTCCCCTCATTTATTTTCAGCAGATTTTGGTCACGGCTTCTAGCTCCGCTTTAGCGGAGTCGTCCCTGGTCCGGAGCAGCTTGACAGGCTTCAATAGGGAGCCCACACCCTTCACGCCCCAGGATTTCTCCTAGCGTGCTTGGGGGGGCTCTACCTCCGCCTGTCGACTCTTCTCTCTCCCCTTTGCCCAGGGAGAGGGTTCCAAGCCTCCAGACAGCTGTTTTTTGGCTGTTCTGGGGCTTTTACGGAACCGGGGATCGGGCGCTCATGAAACTTACATTGTACTTATGTATAGCATAATCAAAAGAAGAATCAGACCAAAATTGATATAGTAAATCATGTTTATAGTACCAGTATCTAATCATATGAACAGGGGAAGCCCATAATCAAGGGTAGTAGTCTTCTTTGTTTCTCAATAACTGAGATTTAAACCATGGTGCCTCTGACCAGAAGTAAGCTTTATAGATAGGAGCCATTGATAGCTCTAGTCTCCATTGGGTTGCTTAATCTTCTTTTTAAGGAAAAACTTATTAAGTGAAAAACCTATTCCTGATTATGCATCCTGAATTGTGTATTAACTTTCACCTGATAATTTGTTGATTGAAGCAGTAATAGGCATAGTGCTCAGATACTGCCTGTATAAATCTGACCACCAGAAGTCTCCAAATATTTCAGACAGCAAGAATGTAAAGATTAGTTAGCCAGGTGCAGGAAGAGAAAAATTAATTGGAAAATTATTTAGGAGGTTACAGTCCAGCCCAGCAGAAAATTCAGATTCAAGGCCTTTTATAATCACCAGGATCCCGCTATATATATCCCATTCTTCTTTTAATTCTAAACTTTCACATTTACACCTCTGATACTTTTCTTAACCAGTTCTTTAATATAGATACCTCTCTTTCATACTAATTTTCAAACAGTATCCTTTATATTCTCTAATGACTATTCTCTTGATTGTCATCATACAGAACAAAAGCAAAGCTATCTTTCCTTGCTTTAATAACAATGGTATATGGTTCTGCTAGGAAGAACTTAAAAATATATGACATGAGTTGCTCTATTCTGTTCAGCAGAAGCTCACTAGGAACAGTTTAATTCAATTGCTAAATGTTTAGCAATAATAATAGTTTTGCACACACACATATACACTTATTAAAATTTATGGTCTCTTCCTTGAAATCTTAGTCTAACAGCCTTGATATTTAAATGGTTTACCTGATATCAGGAAAATTATACATGCTGGTTATATATGTTGTTAGGTCGTATCAACATTGTGTCAATGTCATGTCAATGTCATGTCATGTCACCTTATTTTTAAGGTTGGTTAGTGATCTAAATAATTCATTTATTAATTTCATTTTAATTAATTTTGGCTTAGATATGTAGCATGCTAAATGGTATGGAAGTAAATTACTGTTCACATAAGTGATCAAAATTGATTCTGAATGGATGCTTTATAGAACAATCCACAGTCTGGAGTTTAAATAACAAATATTGTTTAAATAATTTTCTGACAGGAAGAACTATGTGTAAACAATCAAATTACAGACACTAGTATCCTTGCTTGATTCTTTTAAGGTAGCCTCTGAACTGACCCACTGTGATGTTGGCTTTGTGTTAGGCCTGGGATTTCAGAAGACTATATCCATCTTTTTAAATTCCTGAGTATTTAATTGAGGAAGAATAGAATGGAATAGGAATAGGAATAGGAATAGGAATAGACTAGACTAGACTAGACTAGACTTTGGAGATCTTCTGTCCAACCCCTTGCTTAGGCAGGAAACCCTATACCATTTCAGACAAATGGTTATCCAATCTCTTCTTAAGAACTTCCAACGTTGGAACATTTACAACTTCTGGAGGCAAGTTGTTCCACTGATTAATTGTTCAGTTAGGAGATTTTGCCTCATTAACTTGTTAGTTGACTTGTTAATATAGTAGGAGTCCTTCTTCCTTAACACAAATGAATTATGTTGAACCTGACTAAAACTGTATTTTTTACTTTTATTATTTAATGGGAGATCAAATATTGGTGCAAAAGATAACATTAAAGATCAGTTCTTTAATTAGTCTTTTATGGAAGTGAAAAATTATTTTAATGTTATTAAAATGTATCTTGCCACCATTATTTTTTCCCATTGTTCAGGCTCAATCATGTATTATGAACTGCCAGAGATTGACAGTTTCAATTTCTTTTGTTTCTGTTTTATATAGAGCTGGGACAGGGAGAGGCAGCAGGTGTCACAAGCAAGTTCTGTAATCTATTTTAATTTAATTTAAATGGGAAGCATGGTTTGTTGTTGGTCTTTGTAACAAAGTCGGCTAAAAATGCAATTAAAAAAAACAATGTATAATAAGATTATGTTGGCAACATTTCCTGCAATATGTCCTGTCCTCTATGTATCTCCCCTCTAAACAATTGACACTGATGTATTATGTCCATATTTGTATCTTTGTTTTGCCTCCTTAATTCAGGGATGAAATGCTCCTAGTTCGGACTCAAAACATTATCCTTTTTTTCTGAAATATGTTCAGGAAAAAAATAAGTTCATTGGAAAAAGCCATTGCCTTGTCCACAGAATTTCTATGTATTCATAGGAACATGCAGTTTTCTGACACCCATAGATAACTAGAATTAGCAGAATTTTATTCACGAAACTGTTTTTGCATTGTTTTAGATTTCAAGGCAGTGTAATATAGTTATTGGATGTAGAAGATATTCAGTTATATTTGCTAGCTGTCTGAAGAAAGTTAAGTTTATGAACCAGATATATTTATGTGGCATTCTAATTACAATGTAATTAAATTATTCAGGGGTAAATTATTGCATATACCATAGACAGCCAGAGTAACTAACAGAGAGATGTTAAATCTTATAAAACCACACACATCACTGGAAGCTAAAATCATAAAATTAAATCTGATTTACTACATCTATGACATACATGCACATTCATTGGAGAAAGCAAGAAGAAGGGACAAGCAAAGAACACGCTGACTTGATACATGTTTCCTCCAAAATAAGACCGGGCCTTATATTTTTGGGGGGTCCAAAATAAGCACTAGGGCTTATTTTTGAGGGATGTCCTATTTTTTCCCCATGTACAGGAGGCCCACTTCTGCTTGCTCTCGGACGCAACGGGACAGGAGGCTGCATGGTGTGTCAGTGCCACCGCCACAAGGTGGGGGTGTGTGGAGCTGCCCCACACACCCCACACCAGCTTACCTCAGGGTCCTGCAGCCAGGCCATCCATGCCCTGACACCTGCCTCGCCTTGTGGCAGCGGCTCCACAGCCCTGTCCAGCAGGAATCCACGTGGCCACCGGCCCACTTCTTCTGCTTCCTTGCAGCCGCAATAGAGCAAGCAAGCGGAAAGACAGTGGGACAGAGTGATTGGGCAGCCGTGGGAGGCTTGTCTTCACACGGTGACACTGGTAGCAGATGGAGGCAGAGGCGTGGGGAGGCCCGCAATCCAGACGTGCTGCATGGGCTACAGGCAAGCCAAGAGACAGTGGGATGGAGTGGGCAGATGGCCGTGAGAGGCTCATCTTCATGTCTCTCAGCTTGCCCATGTGGAGCGTCGGATTGCCTGCCTTCCCCCCCATACCTCTGCCTCCCTCTGCTGCCAGTGTCACCATGCAAAGATGAACCTCCTGTGGCTGGCTGCCTGCTTCCACCCACTGACTCCTGATTTTCTCATGGCCCGTGCAGCATATCTGGATCACCTCCCTCCTCCCCCCACTTCTCCTCCGCCTGCTGCTTGGACAGGTAATCAACTCACCTGCGCTGCGCAGGCTGCAGTTGCTGCCGGACACCGTCGGCCCACGTGCCTTCGCCACTGCCGGTGCTGGCCATGCCTATGCCCACCCCAGGTGATGATGATCTTGGGAGTAAGGCTTATATTATAAGGCTTATTTTGGGGATAAGTCTTATTTTTAGGAAAACATGGCAACACCAAATCTGATAGAAAGATGAACACCCAACAATTGAAAGAAGCAGTACATGACAGGGTAGCATGGAGAACACTTGCCTGTAAAGTTGTCAAGAGCTGGACAAGACTAAATGGTTAAGACAACAATTACAAGATAAAATGAACTTTATTAGTCACAGGTTATAAATTGATCAGATCACACAAATGATGGGGTTTCTGATACTTGATAGTATATCTGTCATCCCTAGAGCCATCTTGGAACATTTTCAGGGTTGCCACAGTGAGGCTGGATAGAGCTGTGGCAAAGGGAGGGAGGAGTAGAGATAGCTGGGTGTTAGGTTCAGCTTGTAGCTTACTCCTAACTTGTTGGTCAGGCAACATATCTGTTTCTTTAAGAAACAACTGAGCCACGTAATCAGGGTTTGCTGACCCCTGTAATTAGGCTACAGTGCATAAATAAGCAGCACAGAGAAGCGTTCCTTCTTCCTGACTGTTCCTGCTTCTTCCGGATTGATACCTGATTGTATCCTGTTGTTTACTGCGTCTGTTATATGGTACTGTATACCAAAAGTTACTAAAGTCTGTTTGCTTTGGTAAGGGAAGATAATTACTGGACTGATATTACTGTTTATGACCTTGGACTGTTTTACTTACACTGAGACTGCTTGTTATCTATAAAGTATTTTTCTCACACGAGCCACACGTTTATCTCCTTCCCTGTGTGTTTCTGCTCTGCTCGTTGCACAAGCAACAAATACTTTTTACACACACCCTAACATTGGTTATGGGCCCAGAACGTTCCAGGGCTCTTTAATTTGTTTTTGTGGAAGTGAGAAGTGCAGGCAGTGGGTGTAGTAGTCAAGATGATGGCTTTTGAGCAAGGTACAAATTATTCTACCATAACCCGGTTGGATGGTACAAACTATGTTACCTGGTCCACAAAATGCTGTCTACTTTTGCGAAAAGAAGGACTGTGGGACGTGGTTAACAATCCACCGGACATAACTGCACTGAATGCTGATGACGAAGAAGATGCCAAAAAGATAGCGAAGTTTCACAGGGACAACGAGCGTGCTTTATGCATCATTGGCCTGACACTGGGAGACCAGCAACTTGTCCATTTCCGGGGCGAAGAGTCTGCTGCGAGGTGCTGGACAAAGCTAAAGAAGCTCTACGTTCGTGACTCTGTGGGTGTCCATATCTACCTGACACGGAAATTATTTCGCTTACATCTTCAGAAAGGAGGAGACATGTTGGACTCCATGACAGGGCTTTTCCAGGAGCTACATGAGAAAGACCTTGTGTTTACTGAACTGCAGCAAGTTTATATTATTCTTTCATCGTTGGATGACAGTTATGACTCTTTTGTTTCATCATTAGAAGTATTGTCTAGAGATGAACTAACATTGGCCAGTATAATTGGTAGGTTACTGGATGAGGCCAAACGTAGGCAAGAACGAGACCAGTTAAGGATGCAACAGCAACCAAAAGTGGAAGCTGTATATGAGAATGTCAATATTGTTAAACGCTGTTATGCATGTGGGGCTAAGGGGCACATTGCAAAATATTGTAATAATAAGAAAGTGTCTGCTAGAAACTCTGCTAAACCCAGGAAAGGGTGTAATTTAGCAACCAGTTCATCTAATAATATAAGAGATGATTGGTGGGTGATTGATAGCGGTGCCTCTCAATCAATAACAAAAAACAGAAAACTGTTTCTAAACATGAAGAAAAGTACTAAAAAGGTCAAATTAGCTAATGGCTGGAATGTGACTGTAGCTGGGGAGGGACTTGTTCAATGTTCTATTAGTAAGCATCCTTTACCCATGCTTTATATCCCTAGTTTGAAATATAACCTTTTATCTGTAAAGTCATTACTACATTCTGGGTTTACAGTAACTTTTAAAAACAACAAATGTTTGCTGGAATGTGAAGGCACTGTAGTTACTGCAGAATTAGAAAACGACTTACTTGTCATTAGGGATAAGTCATTACTGTTAGCTCAGTCAAAAGCTAAATTTGGAAATGTAAGGCCGCATGATGAATGCGTACATTTACTACATAGAAGGCTTGGTCATCTGAATTTCAGGTTGTTGCATTCGACTGTTAAGCAGTCTAAAGGCATTAAGTTAAGGGCTTGCAGCAAATACCTGAATTGTAATATTTGTAACCAGCATAAAAGTAAAGTTACACCTGCAAACCGCTGCAATGGGTTTAAAACAACTAAACCTTTGGAGGTAGTCTTTTTAGACTTAATAGGGCCAAAGAAACCCAGTTTAGGGGGAGCATGCTATATTTTGAGTATAGTTGATCACTTTACCAGATATGGTTTTTGCTACCTTATGAAGTCCAAAAGTGATACGTTCCAATGTATCACAAACTGGCTTCGTTTTGTAGAAAGGAAGCAGAGGTTTAAGGTGAAATGCATTGTTACTGACAATGGAACTGAGTTTACTAACCATCAGTTGGCTAAGTTTTTGAAGGATGCTGGGATACAGCATAAACGTTCTGCCCCTTTTCGGCCAGAACATAATGCATACATAGAACGAAGAGGCCAGACCCTACAAGCTATGACTAGGACTATGCTGGCTGATGCTTGTTTACCTGATAAATTGTGGGGAGAAGCAATACTATGTGCCAATCATATTTTAAATAATGTGGTGCACTCCTCTACAGGAAAAATACCTTTTACTTTATGGCATGGGAGGAAGCCTGATTTAAGTTATATTCATACTTTTGGTGCACCAGCTTGGGTGCATATACTGGTTAGTCAGAGAAGGAAGGACCAACAGAGAGCAAAGAAAATGATTTTTGTTGGCTATGAAGCTAACCATAGGTCCTATAGGTTCTGGGAAAAAGGAACAACAAAAGTTTTGTGTAGCACTAGTGCTAAATTCCTAGAACATGAAGGCTGGGACAGGTTAGAAAAAGCAGACTATGGTTTTACAGATATTGATGTTAAGGTAGACCATATTCCTGAGGATAGTTCATCTGAGATGGATGATAAACCATCTATTAAGGTGGAAGAACAGGAACAGGAATCAGGGTTAGGGGAGGATGAACCCAATATACCTGATGTTAGTCCTGTTATGCCTAGACGATCTTCCAGGGACCGGCATCCACCAGATCGCTATAAAGCCACAGTGGTTTGCCAAGTAGATATCGAACCATCCAGCTATCATGATATAAAATTATATCCAGAAAAGGAGCAAAAAGCCTGGCAAGAGGCAATGGATAGAGAAATTGATTCTTTGAAGAGGCTTGGTGTCTATGAAGTTGTAGGAAGACCCCCAAATGAGAAACTTATAGGCTGTAGGTGGGTCTATAAGGTAAAGAAAAGTGTAGATGGGGTAGTAACCCATAAAGCTCGGCTTGTTGCACAAGGGTTCTCACAGACAGATAGAGACTATGATGAGGTTTTTGCTCCAAGTTTACGAGCTAGCACTTTGAGAACGATGCTGGTTTGGGCAGCTAGAAATAAATGCTCTATTACTCATATAGATGTCGAAACAGCTTACTTGAACACTCCGTTGAGGCATACAATATATATGAAGAAACCTCCTGGTTATAATACACAGGATAGCACTGAGTGTTGGAGGCTACAAAAAAGCCTATATGGTTTAAGGCAATCAGGTTACGAGTGGAACCAATGTATAGTGCAGGAATTACATAACATTGGGTTCTATGAGGGCGTAGCAGATAAATGTCTGTTTAAAAAAGAACAGGATGGATGTGTTTCATTCTTGTTACTCTTTACAGACGACATTGCCATAATTACCAGAACTGACGCTGAGGCCAGAGGGATTATCGGTCAGTTGCAAACAAAATTTAAACTTAGAAATCTAGGACATATACGGCATTATCTAGGGCTGGATATCCTGAAAACATCTAGAGGATTTAAAATATCACAATCTAATAAGATCTGCAAATTGTTGACAAAATATGGGATGGAATTATGTAAACCTGCCAAGACTCCTATGGCACAGGAATTCCAACAGGATAGTTTGCAGAGTCCACAGTTCAGTAAAGAACTGTATCAATCATTAATAGGCAGTTTGTCGTATTTGAGCAACTGGACACGGCCTGATATAGCTTTTAGTGTTAATCAACTAGCACAATATAGTTCAGAGCCTACTGATAGGCATTGGCAAGCTGCAAAACGTATTCTTAGATATCTTAAAAGAACGTTACTGTCAGCATTCCAAATTAGGCTTTCTTCCAGCGCTGACATAACAAGTTGAAGCAGAAAGAGCGGAAGCTTGATTTATTGCTGAGATGAACTTTTACCTAGTTTTGTATGTACAGATAGTGTTTCCTGGGAGACGAGGATGGGGGCTGCATTCCTGTGAAAAGAACGTGCCGGGATGTAGAGATGGATCTGTATGATGGCCAATGGGACATTGGGGTTGGAGAGCGGAAGAGGAGGGGGTTGGAAGGAGGGGCCAGTTTGGCTGCAATTTGAATCAGAAATGTCGGATTCTGCTATTCTTAAAAATAAAATGATTCATTAGACAGCTTGCGCTTGAGAATGAAGTTTATTCAAGATAGCACCGAAACCTGACAGTTACATTTTGCTATGTATTTAGAACCAAATGCCAATATGGTGTTAAAGGCATATGCTGATGCCAGTTTTGCCAGAAAATCTACGTCTGGAATAGCAATCATGTTGGATAACTGCCTGATTGGATGGAGATCAATTCGCCAGAAACACATCAGTTTGTCTACCATGGAAGCGGAGTTTTCTTGTCTATCACTTACATGTACTGAACTGATTTATTATAAACAGTTGATGGAAGATATTGGATTCAAAATGGATTATCCTATTACGGTTTATGAGGATAACCAGGCAGCCATTACAATGGCAACGAATCTTGCTGTAAAGACAAGGACTAAATACACTGATATACGTTATCTGAATGTTTGGCAATGTGTTAAGGATAACATGATTACATTGGAATATTGCGCATCAGAGGACAATATTGCCGATAATTTTACCAAAGTGCAAGGTGCCATTAAACACACCAATTGTTGTGAAAGATTTGGATTAAGAATCTGAAACATAACTGATACCACTGTACAATGTATGATTTGAATGTGTATTTTTGTTTCTGTATCTATTGTGTGTATTGTCCTGCCCAATGGGGAGAATGTTAGGTTCAGCTTGTAGCTTACTCCTAACTTGTTGGTCAGGCAACATATCTGTTTCTTTAAGAAACAACTGAGCCACGGAATCAGGGTTTGCTGAACCCTGTAATTAGGCTACAGTGCATAAATAAGCAGCACAGAGAAGCGTTCCTTCTTCCTGACTGTTCCTGCTTCTTCCGGATTGATACCTGATTGTATCCTGTTGCTTACTGCGTCTGTTATATGGTACTGTATACCAAAAGTTACTAAAGTCTGTTTGCTTTGGTAAGGGAAGATAATTACTGGACTGATATTACTGTTTATGACCTTGGACTGTTTTACTTACACTGAGACTGCTTGTTATCTATAAAGTATTTTTCTCACACGAGCCGCACATTTATCTCCTTCCCTGTGTGTTTCTGCTCTGCTCGTTGCACAAGCAACAAATACTTTTTACACACACCCTAAAATATGTAGCCAAAATAACATTCTTTCTTCTGGGAACCAAGGACACTCTCATCAGCACCTGGTGGGACGTGGATGGGAGTCATCTGGATCTGGGACTGTGACCTGATTGGGGCATATGATGGTTGTGTGTAGTGGGGGGAAGAACTTTGGATTTTGAATTGGGTGGGGAAAACCTGGGGAACTTCAGAGTCAGGTTTTCACCAGCTGTGCCAATATGACATGCCTAATAAATCTATACTTTGAGGAAGCCTCTGACTTTGCAGTTTTTATTTCATCTGGGCTGTTACTTGGAACCCTGACATTAACCAGACTTCCTTTTTAAAAGCAGCAACAGCTACCCGCACTCGGGGGGGGGGGGGCTGCTGTCCAGGGTCCTGAACTCTGGTCGCTTACCCAGTTTATCAGGCAGTGGAAAGACTCAGGGAAGATGGAGGAGAAGAAGGAACTAAAGGAGGAGTTGACCGCCACCAGCAGAGCTGCCGGAAGCAGCGGTTTCACCGGGGACAGCTCTGGGAGCCTCAGCTTCCCCTCAATGAACAAGCAAGCAGCTGCTGAGCTCGAGTGCCATCTGGGTGTCCGGCCCAAGGAACCCATTCTCTGGGAGCCAATTCACATGCTCTCCTGATGTCGACATGGATCCAGTGGTGCTTTTGCAATCCCAATGTGATGGGAACCAACTCAATAGCCAGCCACCCAGGTGCTATACCAGGCTGAGGAGCAATTCGCCGGCCAGCTGATGCTCCAGGAATGCCAGATCGCCGCAGGAGCACACCACAATCTTTGAGTGGAGAGCTAAGATGCCCACTGACCTCAGCGAATCCTGGGAGTGGGGAGTCCAGCCACTACTGGGGACCCAAACTCTGGAGGTGCTACCCAAGAAGTTCGGCCAGCTGAGCATCAGCAGCCTGAGCCAGCACCCTCCAGCCAACCAGACCATTATGGTCCTAGCCCAACCAATGTTCACCTTCCCAAGCCAGGGGAACGTGACATCCCTGAGTGGAGTTTCCCCCTTGTTCCATTCGGCGCAGAGCGGATCATGCCGAAATTTCCCACGGCAGCCCCAATCTACTGTATTGACAGCTGTCAACCCACCGACTGGGTCCATAGGCCAATCCAGCCCGCCGTTGCAAAGAGCAGCCTCTGGACTGCCAGGGCTGGCTGTCCCGCTGTGCCAACCCCCCCCTTAGGCTCCCGCCAGCCAACCCCTGGTTGTGCTTTCTACCCTGGCCAGGGGTGGGTCTAGTGTTAATGGGTGCCAGTACAAGTTCCTCAACCAGCAGCAACTCCACAGCCACCAGTGCCACCAACCACACCCCTAGCTGCTCCGCCACGATTCAGAGCCATGTTTGATGGAACCCCTGGGAAGTGCTCATACTTTCTAAACTGGATCTGGTCCCACCTCGATTGCTACGGTGACCAGTATCAGTCCAATGGAGACATGGTCTCAGCAATAGCTGACAACATGGTGGGTGAAGCGACTGACTGGATAGCCCAACTGCATGATCAAGGTGCCCCTGAGCTTGGGGATGCTGACTAAGTAATGGAAGCATTAAGAACTCGGTTCGAAGACACTGGCCAGGGCAGGAGGCCGAGGCCGAGGCCGAAATCAAAGACCTCAAACAGAAAGGCCACCCCACGAAGGAGCTGGTGTGGGAATTCCAGAGAGTGGCAGGAAAGCTGCGGGACTGGCCAGAACGCCTCTTGGTCCACTACTTCGAGAAGGCCCTGGACTTAGACCTCCAGCAAGCCTGAGCTTATACAAGAGTGGTACTGGATGGCAGTGGCTATGGTCCCGGAAGTCCACCCACACCATAAGCCCACTTCAGATAAGAAGTTGAAAAGAGCGGTCTAGTTCACGACATCCAGAGGAACCAAAGCTGACCCCAGCTGCAACCATCAAGTGTTTTCTTCTTTTTTTAAAAAAGTTTTTTAAAAGTTTATACATATTTTCCCCCCTCTCCTCCCCCCTCCTGCCCAACCCTCCCACCCCCCCTTGACTTCCCAGAGCAAATACAGGGTATAGCATTTAACAAACACAAAAAAAAAACATAAGCTAACTATCTATAGATTTATCTCCCTCTTGCACTTTAACTCCCCTTGTTCATATCTAAATATAACTATTTAAACCAATTATTACTTGAAAGTAATCAATCCAACTTCGTTCTTGTCCATTCTTCAATAATAAGCAAGTCTTCTTTCTTCTACAGTTAAACATCAGATCTCCAACCCTTACATATATTAATACCTTAACAAAATATTTTAACCAATCTCAAATAAAATATATTGTAAAAACCTTATTTTTACTTTTTACCCCATAAATTTATATTAATTCTTCTTGAAAACATTCCTTGCTTAGTAGCTTTACGTAAATTTATTCATCTTATTCTCTACAAATCTTCTACGTATAATCAAATAACATCTTCCCTGTTTAATATCCGTATAAAATATTGTCAAAAACCTTCCCTCAACCCTTGCACTATTTATGTTTTCCTTATACCCAACAAGTTTATATTTATTCTTCAACAAAGCATTCTTTAATATGGTATTAATGTAATTTAAAACAACATATAAAAGTTTAAGTAATATCCTTCTTCTAACCCAAAACTTATATTGAATGATCTACACTGTCCATAATTTTTACATCCACAATATTTTTCTTTTAACCGATAAACTTATATAAATTCTTCACCAATTCATAACAATTCAACCATAACATTATTTAATGTAACTTTTCAAAACAAATCATGTCCCTAAATATAGGTAAATCATTCATTTTCCCTATAATATAACTTATACAGGTATAATCATTCTTTCTCACTATTACTATCCTCCCCAAAAAAGAGGATTGTAATTTTTCCTTCTCCATTTTTTCCTGACTTTTTTGCGAACCTTTTGCTTCGGTCTTTTTCCTCTGCCTTCTTTTATTTTTATAAGTTCTTGGATTTTTAACTGAAGTTGCTGAACCTTACAATCCTGTTCTCTTCGAAAAATAATTCCTTTCAGTAAAAATACCTCTTTAACTGCGATTGGGAATCCATTTTTGTAGAAAAGTTGTAAAGTTCCACTTCGAATCTTCCTTCTTATATAAGAAATCCCAACGCCTCCTGACAATTTTCCAGTTGTCTGTATCAAAGCCTCTGAAGAAATGTCTCTCATTGTTTCCTGGTTGCGCTCCTTCAAGCCTCTCTGCCTTTCCTTCTTAATTTGAAAAACCTCCATTTCATTTTCCAAAGGCACATTAAACTGGGTTATTTCGTCCGCCTCTTCCTTCAATGACTCCTTGTTGTTTGGCAACTGGAACAATACCGTATCTTCACTTGTATCTTTGTTTCGAATTTGTGTAAAGTCATTCTTGAAAAACCCTTCCATTCTTTCCACAAACGCGGAGGTAAATAACTCTAAAATTTTCTCAAAGAGATCCACAGTCAGTATTTGTGTATTTACTGATGTATATAATGGTGAGCCTTCATCACTTTCAAAAAAGCCAGCCATTTTTTTTTCCTAATAAGACTTTCACTTTATACTTTTCCAACAACTAAATCAGTTATTCCAGTCCTTAAATGGTACCAGTCTTTTTTAAAAAAAGTCCTTTTAAAATAAAATCCTCTTCTTTTAAATGGGGGCTTTCAGCACCGCATGATACTTTGTAACTAACTTTCACTTCTCCACCCCCTTGTTAGAATCAAACGCTATCTTACTTTCCCTTTCTCCCATAGAAAATCAGAGGGAAGTGATAGACTCTTCGGAGTTAAAGTTCAGTACTTGCCATTTTAGTTTCTCCTGTATTTGCTCTGCCAGCTTTCAAGTCCAAAACTTTTTTCTTTAAAGTTGAGTTGCTGGGGTAGTCGCAACACCTAGTTCTGCTTGAAGCAGAAACGTGCCAGGTCCGGAGCAATGACAGGCTTCCTGGGGAGCTCTCACCCTTTAAGCCCCAGATTTAAAAAGAAACCTGGAGCTTTTGGGGAGCTCTACCCACACCCGTCGGCTCTCTTTCCCCCCTTCTCCCAGGGGGAAAGTTTTCAAGCCGCTGTACAGCTGATTTTCGCTGTTCTAGCGGTTCTAACTGAGTCCTGGGGCTGGCGCTCACAAGGGAGTTTCTTTTGGCGCGGCGGAGCCACTGGAAGTCCTTCCATCAAGTGTTTTCGATGCAGCCAGCAGGGGCACCAAACATCTGAATACCTTGCTCCGGTTCCAGTTCCTCAGACCAGGATTCCAGCAATGGCAAGGCCCAATAAAACCCCACGGAAACCAGCCAAGAAGGGGAAGTTCACCTGGCATTCCGTCAAAGTCTCCCCTCCCCCAACCGGGAGCAAGGAAACTCCGGCAGTAAAGAACCCTCCCGACACCACAGGTGACAGCACTGATGACAGTGGGGATGATGGTAAGTGAAGCCATCTGCCCCTTTACCATTAAATCCCAGATAGTGTTGCCCAGAACAGAGACCCAAGAAGATGTAGAGGCCATTATAGACACTGGGTGCACTAGATGCCTTTTTTAAATATATTTTTTTATTTTCCTTCAAAATACTTGGTGATAAGTACATTGTCTGGGTCAATTTACTTTATACAAAATCTTGATAATGATGATATTGATTAAATATAGATAATACTCTTTCAGGGACGTGGTGTCGATCGAAAGGTCAGCAGTTCAGTTCTAATCCCTCATGCCGCATAACAGGGTGAGCTCCCATTACTAGTTCTGCCCAGCTGCCCAAAGAATGCAGCACACACAAACTCTATACAAAGCTTATTTTACTCAAATAACTCAGTCTTTATCAACCAAAGGCTATTAATAAACTGTCTTAACAGCCTACAAGAATTCTAAGATAAGGTAATCACAGTCTTACTAGAGTTGGCAGAAAGCCCAGAAGCAATCCAGACGCGAAGGAGAGTGAACTAAAGTTGTTCCCTACAGCTTGCTGCAAGCGGCATTCCTCCTTAAATAGACTAAGGGAGTGGCCAATTAGCCCCAAGCCTTACTCTCGAGGAGACCTCCTCCTGAGGAGCCATCCTGCCTTTTGGCAGCTCTGCGCGCCCATGCATTGAGAAGAGGCTCCTCCTCTTTGTCCTCTTCACTTAAAGAAGTTTCTGGAAGTTCTGAAGGCCCTGGCTGAATCCCTGCCTCTGGCACCACATCTTCTCCAGCCTCCTCACTGTCCGACTCGAGCGCCAGCTGCACAGGCTGCTGGCGCAGCACCACACCAGCTTCCTTGTTGTCAGAATCAGCTAAAATCTGCACAGGCCGCTGACGGGCCACAACATTACTTGTCCTAGCTTTTGCCAACCTAGCAGTTCAAAAGCACGTACAAAATGCAAGTAGAAAAATAGGGACCACCTTTAGTGGGAAGGTAACAGCGTTCCGTGCACCTTTGGCATTTAGTCATGCTGGCCACATGACCACAGAGATGTCTTCGGACAGCGCTGGCTCTTCGGCTTTGAAACGGAGATGAGCACCGCCCCTTAGAGTCAGGAACGACTAGCACATATGTGCGAGGGGAACCTTTACCTTTGCCTTTAATATTCTTTCAGCTTCTCAGACTTACATATACATTGTAATTATAATATATTCTATTTTGTGGCAGTATATAAAATAGTGGTTTTTCCTATTTCTACTTTCTATGTCTTATTACTAGCCTCTGATACAACAATTCCCATATTAAGTGGTATTATGTATCTATCTATCATCCCTTACTTTTTACTTTTTAAGCCTCCATAATAGTAACCTTAACGTCTAACATTTACTTATACATATTAACTATAATAGCTTCTAATATGCATAACAATTTTCCAGTTTTTAATTTCTAGCTCTATTTTTTAAACTTTACTAAAACAAATCCCATATTAAGATGTATTCTATATCTATCCACCATCTCTTGCCCTTTTTAGTATTTCAACTCTTATTGAATTTTTAATTAGTCTCCCTTGCTCCTCCCTTGGGATCTTGTATCCTCTACATCACTCATGTTTAATCTAAATGTCTTCTCTGTCTCCACATAGCCTCTTGCTGTCTGCTCTCTAAGATACCCATCAGAACCTCTTTGGTCTGTGCTAAAGAATCTTTCTTTTTGCTCTCTTCTACATTTTGGCTTCTTAAAAAATCATCTGTTTTATTTTTACTGTGTCTTTATCGACTTGTGTCATTTGTTGGTTTCTCTCCTCCTTTCTTCTGGCTCCTTCTGAATTTTCCTCTATTGTTTGAATTTTTTGTTCATCATCCATTATCTTTTTTTTAATAAACTTTTTGTTAATTAAAAATTACGAACAAACATAGATACAATACAACATACAAAACAAATAAATATAAATCGAGTCTTACGACTTCCTTTTTAAAGCTATCACATCGGTAGACTGTTTTTATATACTTATCTATATATCTATATATTTACATATAAGACAATATGATAGACTCCATATTTAATTTGTTATGTTCCTTAGTTGGTACTCAATTTTTGTCTCTAGTTTGACCCCTCTTTTGTGTCCCTATGTTTATATTCCTTTCTTTTTCTCCAACCAGTTATACCATTTTTGCCATACTAAATAATAGTCTGTATCGTCTTTTTATTGTAATTCTTTTGTAAGTCTATCCATTTCTGCACATTCCGTAATTTTGGTGATTATTTTTTTTTCCGTTGGTATGTCTTCATGTTTCCAGTTTTGAGTGAAGAGTATGTGTGCTGCAGTTAGTATGTGGATAATTAGATATTTTATTTCTTTCTCGTAATGGCCTGTAATTATTCCTAGTAGAAAGATTTCCAGTTTCATTTCCAATTTCTGATTTGTGATTTCTTCTATTTGTATCCTTATTTCCTGCCAATATTGTTTCGCCTTTCGACATGATCACCACATATGATAGTAAATTCCTTTTTGTGATTTACACTTCCAACACATTGGGGAGGTATTCGGAAACATTTTTGCTCGGCGCGCCAGGGGGAGGTGCCACCGGTAGAACATTTTATACAAGTTTTCTTTGTACGGTATAGACATTGTTAATTTATAATTTACATTCCATAATTTTTCCCATTTGTCCAATTCGATGCTATACCCAAAATTTTTCGCCCAAATTATCATATTTTCTTTGACCACTTCTTCTAATTTATATCTTAATAAGTAATTATATATTTTAGTTATCATTTTCTCATCCGTTCGTTGTAAAATTTTGTCTAATTCATATGGTTCTTTTTGGAATCCGAATTGTACCAGGTCTGTCTTGTACCTGGATTCTATCTGTAAATATGGCCACCAGCCAATGTCTATACCCTGTTCTTTCAATTCTTGTCTCGATTGTAACTTTCCTCTGCTGTTCCATTGTTCTTTGTAAGTTCTCATTTTCTCCATATCCATGGCGTTAGGATAGATCAGCGCCTCCATGATCGATAACCATCCTGGAATTTTATCATAATGTATTTTTCTAATCTCTTGCCATGTTCTATATAGTGCTTCTCTAATGATGTGTTGTTGAAAATATCCGTGATGTTTATCTCTTCCCTCCCACAAAAATGCATGCCAACCTCTTTGCAAATCAAAACCCTCTAAGTTAATGTTCTTTTATTTTTAAGGTCTATCGAATCTCTTATCCAAATCAATGATGCCGCCTTGTAGTACAATTCCCAAACTGGTAATCCTAATCCTCCTTTCTCTCGTGTATCTTGAAGTTATTTTATTTTAATTCTAGCCTTCTTCCCCTGCCAAATATAATTTGCAATCATTTTATTAAAATCTTTAAAAAAATCTTTTCCTGGCCAAATCGGGATTACTTGGAAGAGATATAGTATTCTGGGTAGTATGTTCATTTTGATAGATGCAATTTTACCTAAAAATGATAGTTGTAGCTTGCTCCATGTTTCCAAATCTTTTTTCAACTGTTTTGTCAATTTGTTATAATTATCTTCTCTAATTGATGTTACTTTGTTGGTGAGCCAGATTCCTAAGTATTTTACTTTCTTTGCCATTTGTATTCCTAATTTATCTTCTAATTCTTTTTCCTGTGAATTTGTCAGATTCTTTGTTAATGCTTTTGTTTTTTGTTTATTGATTTTGAGACCGGCCACTCTTCCATATTCCTCTATTTTTGCTAACAATTTGGTTCCTGTTACTGGTGGTTGTTCCAAGATGAACACCACATTGTCGGCAAAGGCTTGTAATTTGTACTCCTCTTTTTTAATTCTCAGTCCTTTTATTTCTTTATCTTTCCTGATTTCATTTAATAAGATTTCTAAAGGTATTATAAACAATAGGGGGGATAGAGGACATCCTTGCCTCACTCCTTTTGATATCTCAAATTGTTCTGTCATATCCCCATTTATCATAATCTTTGCAGTCTGAGAGGAGTACATTTTCCTAATCATATTTAAAAAATTGTTGTCGAATTCCATACTCTCCAATTATAATATAAGAAATTTCCAATTTAGATTTTCAAAAGCCTTCTGCGCGTCCAAGAAGATTAAAGCCAATTGTTTATCCAAATTTTTCTCATAGTATTCAAGAACATTAATGATTATTCTCATATTATTTTTTATTTGTCTTCTTGGAATGAAACCATTTTGATCTGGGTGAATGTATTTGTGGATAATTGTTTTCAGTCTCTGTGTAATAATCAGCATGAACAGCTTGTAATCCACATTTAACAGTGATATTGGCCTGTAGTTTTTGATTTGTGTGAGGTCTGTTTCTTCTTTTGGAATGAGTGTAATGATAGTTTCAGTCCAGGATTTGGGAATTATAGCTTCTAAAAGTGCATCGTTAAAAACTTGGAGTAACATCTCGTCCATTGGGTGCTGGCATGTTTTATAAAATTCTGTTGGTATACCATCCGGTCCTGGGGTTTTATTGTTTTTTTTTTGTTTTTTCCTTGCCTCTATCAATTCAATCATGGTAATTGGTCTGTTCAATAACTTTCTCTGTGTCTCTTTCAACTTTTGAATGTTTGTTTTGCCTTAATATTCTTTAATATCTTCTTCCCGAATTTCCTCTGGTTTGTAAAGATTCTGAAAAAATTTTTTACTATTCGTTTTTTGTCTTGATTTATGTGGTTTATTTCTCCTACCTCGTCTTGCAGCTGGTATATTGTTCTCTTCTCTTTTTCCTTTTTCAATTTATATGCTAACCAGTGACATGTTTTATTTACGTATTCAAAGTGGTTTTGTTTTACTAATTTAATTTTCCTTGCAATTTCTGTTTGTGTGATTAAATTAATTTTATGTTTGACGAGATTTAGCTTTCCTTTAATTATTTTATTGTGGTGTTCTTTCTGCAACTCTAATTCATGTGTTCTGAGTTCTGTTAATAAGTTGTTTCTTATCTGTTGTTTGTCTTTGTTTTTCTTTGCCATATACGCGATAGTAAGGCCTCTTATATAGGTATCCCATAGGTTATGGAGTGAAGTTTGCTCTTTTGTGTTTATCTGGAAAAAAGTAATCATTTCTTTCTCGATTATTTGTGAGTATTCCTTATCTTTTATTATTTCATTGTTCATCATCCACCTTCTTTGATTTCGATATCCTTTCCATACTACTGTTATTGGACTGTGATCTGCCCAGGTATTTCGTGATATTTCAATGTCTTTTATCTCTTTCCTAAATTCTAAAGTCATCCAGGCCATATCTATTCTAGACCATGATTGATGTGGGCTAGAATAGAATGTGTATTGTTTTGCTTGTTTGTTCACCTCTCTCCATACGTCCTGTAATTGTAATTCATCTGCCATGTCTTTGAATGTGTCTGGAAGTGTTTTTTTCCTAGTTTTGTTCTTTTTATTGCTCTGGTAGTCTTTTTCGGTGTCTATAATCGCATTAAAATCTCCTATAATACAGATATTCTCGTATTCCAAATCTTTGACTATGTTGTGTATTTTTTTGAAAAATTCACTTTGATTTCCTTTAGGTGCATATATCGATATTAATAATATTGTTTTTGATTCTGTTTGTATTTCTATCATCAAAATCCATCCATCTGCATCTGTATATACATTGCTCAAAAAAATAAAGGAAACACAGGCAGAAGACATCCGAGATCTGAATGAATGAAATAGCCTTATTAAATACTTTGTTCGTTACATACAGTAGTTTTGTGTTCCCTTTAGTTGTCTGAGCAGTGTATAAACTACTGTATGTAACGAACAAAGTATTTAATAAGGCTATTTCATTCATTCAGATCTCGGATGTCTTCTGCTTGTGTTCCCTTTATTTTTTTAAGCAATATATTTGCTTTGTTTTCTTGTGTGGTGGCTTGGGTATCTGCTGTTGTTTTTCTAAAATATGTTTGTAGGCTGAAAGAGTTATACGCTGATATTTAGCTTTATAGTCCCCTGTGACTCCTTGTATTTCCATTGCCTCCATCTCCATCTGCTTCCACTGAATTTCAATCTCTTGTTCAGCTTGCTTTTCTTTATCACTCTTCTGTATTTCTAACACTGAAGATGTACATGGAAATATTGGGCCAATTTTTAAAACATTGAGGTAAAATTCTTCCGCCTTTTCAACAGTATTTAGTCAATATCTCTCTCCTTGATACCTCAATATTATGCCAACTGGAGCATCCTATCTAAATAGAATTTGCTGTTTCTTTAATTCCATCACCAAAAATCCAAAATCCTTTCTGTCTCTTAACATCTTGGGTGGAAGCTCTTTATAAATCCCAATCTGCCTTCCGTCCACCTGTAAGGTAGAAACAAAAGACTTCTGCAGGATATCATTTCTTATTTTTTTATCTGTAAAGTAGATCACCACATCTCTAGGCAATTGCCTTTCCCTTGCCCCCCACGAATTTACTCTGTAAACCTTGTCAATCTTGCAGAAAATCACATCAGGGCTAACCTTTAACATCATGGCCAAGGCATCAGCACAAACCCTTCTCAAATCCTCTCTGTTATTTTCCTTTATGCCTCTCAGGTTTCTCTGGTTTCTCTTCAGATCGTATAAATCTTTCGCCGTTTTCAAATGTTTCTTAATGTATACTGCGATTCCTCTCTTTTTCTGATCAGCTAGTGAAGTGTATAGTGTTCCTAGTCTTTGGTTTTCTAGTAGCTTTTGATGTTGTTTCTTAATATGAACTTCTTGTAAAAGTATAATGTCCATCTCCAATTTTTGTAGTTTTGTGAATGTGTGTGTTCTTTTGGTTGGTGCATTTAGTCCATTTATATTGATTGAGGTCATTTTTAATTCCCGTTCCATTCTTGTTTTCTATCTGTTCGTTGTTCTTAGTCTTCTTGTGTTTCTTGTAATTACTTGTGTTTTTCCCTCACTCCCTCTCTTTCAATTCTTTCTCTCTTCAATCTTCTTTTTTCCTCTTGCTCTCTTTCTACTTCTTCTGTTCGATGTTCCTCCTGGCTTTTAGTTTCTAATTCTTCTCTGCTTTCCTGTTCCTCTTCTAACACAAAATGCTGGTCGAAAAAGTCTTGGGCTTTTTCCAGACTGTCGATCTTGTATTTCTTTTCTTGCCAGGAAATCAGTAGCCCTTCCGGTATCAGCCAGCAGAACATTATTTAATATTTGTTTAGCTGTGACGTTAAGAAGTTGTAGTTTTTCCTTTGATCTCTTATCCTTCTTGGGATTTGCTTGAGAGTCATTATTTCCTTTCCCTTATATACAATTGCCCCTTCTCTCATCTTCTTATAAACATCCTCTTTTATGGATTTTTTTGTAAATCTAATAATGTATCTCCTTAGGCAGCTTGTGCCTGCGCGCATAATTTGTGTGGACTCTGTAAATTTTGTCCATATCTCTTCAATCATCTTCTTTATCTCTCTGGGTCACTTCTGCTAATATCCCTGTCATTAATTCTCCTAAAGATTCATCTTTTTGTTCCTCTACATTCTGGAACCTGAGGTAAAAAGACGCTTTCTCCATCTCTAAGTATGTTAATAACTCTTCCAATTCTTTATTGATTGACACTTGATTTTGCTCCTTCCCATTCTCTTGTCTGTTTGTTCCATTTTTACCTCCACTTTTTGGATCCTTTGCTCAGTTTCCGGAATATTCTGCTATATTTCCTTTACTTGTCCTTTGTCCATTCTAATGCTCACTAGATAGTTCTAAAAATTTTTTATTAGCTTTTCATCTGTTCTTGTTAGGATCTGATCTAATTCTGTAGGTTCTTTATAAAAACCATATGTTTTCATATCTTTCTTGTATCTTGATTATATTTGTACATGCGGCCACCATGCTAAATCAATCCCTTCACTATTCAATTCCTGTTTGCTTTTAAGTTCCCCTTTCTCATTCAGAATGTCTTCATATCTTATGATTTTTTCCATGTTAACCACCTTCTGATGTATCAGTACCTCCATCGTGGAGAGCCAGACTGGTATTTTCAAATAGTGTTTTTCTCTAATTTTTGCCCATACTAACAATAATGCATTTCTAATATAGCGTCCTTGGAAGTATCTAAGTACTGTATTTTTCGGCCTATAAAATGCACTGGACTATAAGATGCACCTTAATGTTTGGGGAGGAAAACAAGAAAACAAGAATTCTGCCTCTGCCTACCAGCATCAGGATCAGCGGAGTCCTCACTTCCACTCGGATGTTGATAACAAGTAGCACAGATCTTTTTATCCATTTAAAACAAACACTCTATGCACATTTAACTGGAGTGGGTGGGGTGGGGGATGATTTTCATGGGGGCAAAAGAGGGACTTGGCACCGAAGGCTCCACTCTTGAGATGCCCCCGTCATCCTATCTATAGCTGTAGGCATTGAAAGTCTGGCTTTCTCGCAGCAAGGCCCAAAAGAGATGCAGCACTTCAGTCCTCCTGGATGCTGCCATCTCATAAACATGGTGCTGGGCTTCCCGGCAAGTCCCCTGCATCTTTGCTGCCTCCATCAGAGCCTGATTCCGGAAGTGGCCCGGGGAAGTGCGGAGGTTGGGACTAGGTTGCCAAAGTGGGCACTGTGCAGGAGGCGTAAGGCAAGGTGCTGCCACCTGAAAACATTGTTACTGCGCTATCCACTGCCTGGAGATCTCCGCTGCTTCCCTGATTCCAAAAATGGAGCATGCGGAGACAAAAAAAAGAGCATCACGTTTTTGGGCACTGCGCAGGTGGTGTAAGGCAAGGTGTTGCCACCCAAATACACTGTTGCCATGATCTCTGCCACCTGGAACCTGAAACTGGGACTTGGATGGATTACTGAATAACTTTTAGTCAACTAAATTAAGTAAAATGTTACAACAAGAAGAAATATATATATACCCCAAATGGAAATACTATTAATGTATCAAGGAAACTATGAAAAGGAATCATAGGGAGATGATGGAATTGATGCACGATACGGATTGGAGATCAGGAAATCGCCAACAAATGATAATGGATGATGTCCGGCAGTAACATCATTGTGCCAGGAACGAAGAGAATGGAGCTCCGTTCTTGAAGTTCCAATATTTCCGACTAGGAAGCTGATCCAGAGGATCCAAGAGGAACCCTCGAGGACCCCGGAGAGGAAAGCAATCCCTCTGAAGGTTCAGGGGAAACCTCTTAATTCCAGTCGGAAAAAAACCAGCCATTTTGGCTGGCCTGAAATGCTGACAACCGAATAGTGGGAAGTGAAAATCAAACAAGAGAAGGCATCGGTTGGAGAACAGAAAGGAGAATGAGAAATCGAAGGTGGTACATATCAGGGTGGCAATTAATCCCATTCCCTTTTGGGGTAATTGCACTTAATTAGAGACGGATCGTGGCTTTTCCTTGAAGTATACTTTAAGAAAATAAACCCGAGATACATTCTAATAAAACACATAATTTATTATAAAGAAATAAAAAACAATCTTACTAGCTATTAATTACATCTTGGCAACGTTCCCTGCCTTGCCGGCGGAAGTTCTGGCAGACGAACAAAGAAAATTATTAGAAAGAAAAGAATGTGGACATGTGCAGTAGTTTAAAGATAAGGTGCCCAGCATCTACCGTAAGTCTTAGAATTCAAGCACAGCTGGCAAATACAAAAAACGCAATGACAACCCCTTCTTTGCCAGTTGAGCAGACATCAGTCAAGTCACATCAGGCAAGGCACATCATTTTACGCAGATACTCGTGCTGAGCTGCTGGAAGTGGTTTGTTGAGCATATCAGCAATTTGATCATGTGTAGGCACATACTGCAATTTAACAAAACCTTTTTTCACTAATTGTTTTATGTTTTGATAACGGATGTCAATGTGTCTGGACCTAGAACCTGTGAAATGTGATTCAGAAATATAAGCCACCGATTCATTGTCTTCTATCACAGTGATCGATCGGATCGGACGTGTCCAGATATCTGTGACCAGAGCATCAAACCATGTTAGAGAATTACATGCATCTGAAACACAAGCATATTCAGCTTCAGTAGATGAACAAGAAACAAAATTCTGTTTACGCACTTGCCAGTAAACAGGACATCCATTTAAGAACATCATATAACCTGAAGTACTTTTACGTGATTTCTTATCACTCGCCCAATCAGAATCTGCATAACAATATAATTCTGCATAATCAGTATGTGTTGGTTCTAACAATAACTTCATATGTTTATTGTGTTTTAGGTATTTCAATAATTTCTTAACGCATGTCCAATGAAACTGTTTTGCCTTACCTACGTGTCGAGACAAGAGATTAACACTAAGTGCAATGTTGGGTCTGGTCCAACTACTAATGTACTACAGTGACCCAATAACTGAACGATGAAGTGTTTGATCCTCGAACTCAGGACTTGGTTCATGTGTCAAGTAATGAAAATCTGTTTGCATGGGTGTCTTTGTTGTGTTAGCATCCTTCATGTTGCAATGATGCAAAAGTTGTTCAATTTTATCCTCTTGTGAAAGACTAAACCCCTTTTGTGTTTTGTCAATCTGAACACCTAAATAAGCGCTAACATGACCTAAAGATTTCAATGTGAAATATCTCTGCAAAGCTTTGGCAAAAATTTTACTCATCTGCTTATTTGGACCAATGTAAACAATATCACCAACATAAACAAGAACTATCTCATATGCATTGTTAGATCTTTTTGTGAACACGCACACATCAGTTTTGGACTTAATAAAGCCCATTGAATTTAGTTTGTCAGTAAGACATAAGTACCACATTAAACCAGACTGTTTCAGACCATAAAGACTTTTTTGTAGAAACCAGGTATCCCCTTCTTGCTGTCGGAACCCTGGAGGACCTCTCACATAGATTTCTTCATCTAGGTCAGCATGTAGATAAGCCGTGTCAACATCGAACTGGAAAGCTTCTAAACCAAGGACAGTTGTAGTGGCTAAAGCAATCTTTACACTCTCAGTCCGAACTGTCGGTGAATAGGTATTTGTGTAGTCCTCAGGATAACGTTGAGCGAAACCCTGAGCTACAAGTCTGGCCTTGTACAGTGACTCACCATTTGGCTTCTTTTTGATTCTGTAGACCCATTGAGTGCCAATGACCCTTTTGTTTGCGGGAGGTTTTGCAGGTGTAAACACCTTAAGTTTCTTTAGACTGTCCATTTCAGCCTGCATTGCCCCATACCACTTCTCTTGCTATGAGTCAGGAAGATGTTTGATTTGTGTGAACGTATCAGGTGGAAGTGTAACATTGCAAATCAAAGGCAAGGGTGTTTTTATCAGTTGCCATGAATATCGCTGTGGAGGGATCCCCTTTGTGGCCCTCTTGGAACATCTCGGAACAACAGTCCATTCTTCTGCTTCATCCTCATCTTCAACATCGTCGCTAGTGTCAGCATCAGCGGCTTGCGAAGACGGAATATCAGGTTGAGAAGAGCTAGTGGAATCTTGATCATCAATCTGCGCGGCATCAGCAGTATCATCTTTAGGAAAATAAACTCCAGGATCATTGGAATGAATCCTGGACCAGTCAACATCTTCCTCAAAATTAGCAGATTGGGAAATCACAATTACATGTCTGGAGTCAATAAATTTGCTCCATTTTGAGTTATCATCAATGCCCATAAATCTCAGTCTCTTTGCTGTTGGACTTCCTTTTCTTCTTTGAGCTAAGAGAATGTTCACCATAGCGTATGAACCAAAAATATGGAGGTTTTTGAGATCGGGTTTGTAGCCATACAACATGAAGAAAGGAGTCTGATTTATTACACTGCTCCAAGTACGGTTGACAATGTAATTTGCATATTTGATAGCTTCACCCCAGTATGGCATACTGAGGTTGGTGTCTTCTAGGAGACAACGCATCATGGTTTGCAGTACTCCTTGTCGTCTTTCTACCACTCCATTTTGAGCCGGCGTGAAGGGGGCCGAGGTCTGATGAAGAATTCCATTCTTACGCGTCCAGTCCTGGAACCGCTGAGACATGAATTCAGCATGAATTCAGCACCACAATCACTCTAGATTCTGGCGATGCGAACTTGGTGTTGGGTAGAAACAAGAGCAGCAAAGTCTTTAAAGATCTGAAAAGTCTCAGATTTTTCTTTCATATACATATCTAGAGTAATTATCAACAATTGTTAGAAAATATTTTTTACCACTAAGTGTTGGCTTAAAAGGACCAACTATGTCAGTGTGTACCAAATCAAAAATGCGTGTTGACAGGTGTGTAGGCCGTTTGGGAATGGTTGCTGCTTTGGATTTGGCTTTTTTGCAGCCAGCACAATCCAAAAACACCTTACACCCCTTTAGATCCAAACCTTTTGCGAACCCCGGCATCTTCCTAAGAACACGGAAACTGGCATGCCCCAATCTTCTATGCCACTTATGGATACACCTGGAACGCAAAGGTTTACCAGTTAGTGAACTCTCAACATTAACAGTTTTATGAGGAACCTCAGGCTTGCTCTGAGCAACCTGTTTACCAATTCTCTTTTTGTTGGCTTTAGGAGCCTTTGGAGTAGCAACAGGATCTCTCTCTGGAACATCTCTCTCTGGGCCTGTGCTCTCCTCTTTTGGAGCTTGCATACTTGTTTCTTCCATCCCAGCTGTCCTTTTTCCCCGTGCCGATGGAGCATTTAGGTTTCGTGGAGCTCTCTAGGACAGTCTCAGTGTCCTCAATGGAGCATATAGAGCCAGTATCAGGCTGAGTCATGGTGGAAGTTTCTCCCTAGCACTCGGCTTCCCCTTGCTTGCTGCTCTGTTCGGACATGGTTTGCAGGGTCCCCTCAGTAGAAGAGAAAGTAAAAAAAAAACTTTTCCTCTCCAGGTTGACTATGACTGCCAAGTCTGCTTTATGTAAGGCCTAGCCTCTCCCCCTTATTCAAGAAAGTAAAGACTCTTGAAACTTAGAATTTCGAAAGGAACCTTTTATTAAAAAGGGGTGATAGCAAGGCACATTCAAATCAGGCTCTTAGGTTCCTCAGGACATACAACTAGAATAAAAGAAATTAGAGATCCCTCCCAACAGTCTGATGTGGATCCTGCCAATCCGCAGGTATGAAGAATTGTACCGGCCGCTTTGAGAAAAAAATAAGAGAACTTTCTCAGGGCCATCTTCCAGCACTGCAGTCCACATGGCCCACCCTCCCCTTACATTCCCCAAGAGGTGAGAAACTGCCAGGCAGCTACAGCGCCAAGCAATGGTTATCAATCAGGTGAAAGATTATACAAGAATGCAAGCAGGGTATGGGATACATAGAAAGGAAAAGCAAATAAATGTATCATGTATAAAATCCCCCCTCTTCCACAGAAGAATGGCAGATCACGTAACTCACACATGCAAAGCCGTACTATGACACTTACCGTCATGGCTTAGGCCCGGGGTACTTGCAGGACCATCTCCAGCCGTTCTCCCATCGTCCTGTGCGCTCTCACAGAGTCGGCCTCCTCAGGGTGCCGTCGGCCAAACAATGTCGGCTGACGACCCCCAGGGGGAGGGCGTTCTCTGTGGAAGCCCCGACCCTCTGGAATGGATTGCCCACTGAGCTCAGGACAGCCCCCAACCTTCTTTCCTTCCGCCGCGAGCTGAAGACGTGGCTCTTCCTCCAATTAAACTGATCCGTTTGGGGGTACACTGGTATAATTTTAAATCGTTTTTTAACTGGGTTATTGATTTTAATTTTGTATTGTATTGTGATTTGTATTGAAGTTGTCATTTTGTAAGCCGCCTTGAGTCCCTAGGGAGAAAGGCGGCATATAAATCGCAATAAATTAATAAATAAATAATGCTAGCGCACTGCCTGGCTGCCCCCTGGTGCCCAAAGAATACAGGGAACTGGCCAAAGCATTTAGCATAGACTGCAACACCCTCCCCCCTCACCGACCCAATGACTGTGCTATAGAGTTTGTGCCAGGAGCTAAACTCCCTAAGCCCAAGATGTACTCCATGACCCCCAGGGAGATGGATGTGCTAAGGAACTACATCGACACCAAATTGGCAAGGGGTTTCAGCCAGCCAGCCAAGTCCAGGGTCACAGCCCCAGTGCTATTCAAAGAAAAGAAGGATGGGTCGATCAGGCTCTGCATGGACTTCTATGGAATCAACGCTGTCTGTTTGGAAAACACCTACTTCCTGCCCTTAATGAAGGACATGCTAGCCCACCTAGCAAAGGGAAGGTGTTCACCAAGCTAGACCTGCGAGAAGCGTACTATAGAGTCTGCATTAAAGAAGGAGACGAGTGGAAGACGGCCTTCAATTGCCCGCTAGGCAGCTTCCAGTTCAAAGTGATGACTTTTGGATTACAAGGAGCTCCTGCAGTTTTCATGCAGCTAATCAACGAGGTGCTGCATGAGCACCTTTACAAGGGAGTTCTAGTCTACCTAGACAACAGTCTCATCTTCAGTGATACCCTAGAGGACCACGTCAAACTAGTGCATCAAGTCCTAAAGAAAGTCCTTGCAGCCAAACTACATGAAGCTGTCAAAATGCAAGTTCCACAAGACCTCCCTGGACTACCCGGACTACCGAGTGTCAAGCGAAGGGATCGAAATGGACCTAGGAAAAGTAAAAGCCATCCTAGACTGGCAACCCCCACGCACCCGCAAACAACTTCAGTGTTTCCTCGGGTTTGCCAACTTCTACAGACAATTTATCCCTGCCTTCCCCAAAGAGGTGCTCGCCCTCACAGAACTGTTAAAAGGGGGGACCCCCAAGCCAAAGCCAAGTCAACCATTGGCCTGGTCCCTAGAGTGTCAGTCCTCTATTCACAGAGGAACCCATCGACAGGCACCCCAACCCAGAGCAACCATTCATTGTCCAAGTGAATGCCAGTGATGTGGCTGTAGCAGCGATTCTTCTACAAGCGAACCCCCAAGGCCACTTGCAGTCCTGCACCTACACCTCCAAAAAACTCAGTGACACTGAGAGATGCTGGGCAGTTTGGGAGAAGGAAGCGTACATTGTCCACTGGCGTCTCCTCACCTGGTGACACTTTTTAGAGAGGAGTAAAGTGTTCTTTGAAATCTGGACTGATAAAAAAATCTAGAAGCACTAAAAATACCCTGAAAACTCTCCCCCAAGCAAGTCAGGTGGGCACAATATTTCAAACGGTTCGACTTTGAATTAAAATACATCCCAGGAGAAAAGAACCTGCTAGCTGATGCCATGTACAGAAAGCCACAATTCAACAGTCGCCGAGAGGAGATCATCCACGTTATCATCCCCACCTCCTAGCTAATGGCCCAAGTCACTACCCGAGGTCAAGCCTGATGATATCCACACACTGGAGGTGACCAGATAACAGTGGCACTAAAGACAGCCTTCTCCGCAGACCCTTGGTTCAATGACAACAAAGATGCCTTGACCTTCAAGGATGGATGGACATGGAAAGGGACCACCCTGTATGTCCCTACCGCCCTGAGACTCCAGGTCCTGCAGTGCAACCATTACGCTAAATTGGCTGGGCACTTTGGTTATCTCAAGACTTTGCACCTAGTCAGACAACAGTTCTGGTGACCAAAAATGAAAAAAGACATGGAGGACTATGTATAAGCTGCGCTACCTGTGCAGCCATGAAGAAGAGACCAGGGAAGCCCCCTGGGCTTCTTCAGCAAGTAGCTGAGTCAATTCATCCCTGGGAGGAAATTGTCATGGATTTTATAGTCGAGCTCCTGGAGAGTGGCGGGAACACAGTCATTTGTATCGTGATTGACATTCTCAAAGTAAGCCCACTTCACTGTCTGCATGGATCTGCCCTCCACCAAGAAGTTGGCCAGGATGTTCATAAAATGAATCTATAGGTTGCATGGGGTCCCCCGCCGAATCATCTCCAACAGGGGAGTCCAATTTACTGCGAAGTTCTGGAGGGAGTTCCTGAGGGCCATAGGGTCCACCCCAGGCCTCAACTCAGCTTTCCATCTGAGCACAAATGGGGCAGTGGAACAAGTGAACACCATGATTGAACAGTACTTGAGATGCTACCTGGACTATCAGCAGTCTGACTGGGCAGACTTGCTGCCTTTTGCAGATGTAGCCTATAACAATGCTGTGCATAGCAGCACCAGCCTGACCCCATTTCAGATTATAAGTGGCATGGAATTTGTCTCTATGCCAGACCTGGCACCGAGCCACCATCATCCATGTTTCTGAACGACTGGATGGATTCTCTGAAGAAGGGATGGGAAAATACCAAACGAGTCCTGGGGGAAGTGGTGAGGACCTATAAAGAGCAAGCCAACAAGCGCTGCTCTCCCCAACTTCCTTTCCGGGTTGGTGACAAAGTGTATCTGTCAACAAAGTATTTGAAATGGAAATCAAGGACAAAGGAGAAACAGAATATTATTTAATTTGGGATGTATGGTATAATTGGTTAGATAGTAGAAACAAAGATTAGAAAATAAATGAGGAAAGACGATTAACGAATTAGAAATGTGAAATAAGTATAAGAATAATGATAGACAAATATTTATTATATATATTATGATATCATGGTAAGATGTTACAAAAATGTAAGATGTAAAAAATATTTAGAATGATAATTATATACTGTATACATATTAGTATATATAAGAGTAAAAAACTGTAGATATACACCGGTATAGAGCTGCTGCAAAGCAAAAATTGTAAGGTAAAATGAAGAAAAACAGAGATGGGTTTCTACTGGTTCGCCCCGCTTTGGGCGAATGGTAGTGGTGGTGGTGGTAGGCTCCACCCACAAGCCCAGACATAATCAAAAATGTTCTGAGCATGCACAGAAGCGCTGTGTGCTCGCAAAGCAAACATGTGCATCAGCGCACTACCAATAGCAAACTGGTAGCACCGGGATTTGAATCCCATCTCTGAAGAAAACTGTATAATAAAAATATTTTGCAAAAAAAAAAAAAAGTATTTGAAATTGAAGTGGCCAAGTCGAAAGCTAGGTCCTAAATTTCTGGGGCCATTTCCAATAGTGAAAGTGATAAACCCTGTGACTGTACAGCTTACACTCCCACATCTATTAGGGAAAGTGCATCCGGTCTTTCATAGCAGTAGGCCCCCAGCTAAGACCAGTTGACCGGGCAGCCCGAGACCTATTGTAGTGCAGGGAGAGACCCACTATGAAGTAAAGAAAATTTTGGATTCGCGCCTGAATTGCGGTCAACTGCAGTACTTGGTCCACTTGAAAGACTACCCTCTGTCTGAGGCCACCTGGGTGAAAAGTTGGGATGTGAAAGCTGATAGATTAGTCAAGCAGTTTCATGACAAGTATCCTGGGAAGCCCAAGGAGCCACTGGGAGGAGGTCAGGAAGGCTGAAACGGGGTTGGTTTAATTCTCTATGGGTTTTTTCTTTCCTTTTTCAGGACGTCCTTTTCGCTTGAGGAGGGGCAGCCTGTCAACCCTGGAGCCATCTTGGAATATTTTCAGGGTTGCCCCAGTGAGGCTGGATAAAACTGAGGGAAAGGGAGGGGGGAGTAGAGATAGCTGGGAAAATATGTAGCCAAAATAACATTCTTTCTTCTGGGAACCAAGGACATTCTCATCAGCATCTGGTGGGGTGTGGATGGGAGTCATCTGAGTCTGGGACTGTGACCTGATTGGGGCATGTGTTGGTTGTGTGTAGTGGGGGAAAGAACTCTGGATTTTGAATTGGATGGGGAAAACCCGGGGAGCTTCAGAGTCGAGTTTTCACCAGCTGTGCCAATATGACATGTTTTTTTAATATATGTTTTATTAATACATTTTTATATTGATAAAAAATTCCATATCTATCTAAACAGCGTGTCTGGGCACAATTAATTTTCAGTAGAAATACCATATTGATCAACATTAATCATAATAATAAACAGAATAAACATATCAGTAATAATCGCAAAATAGTAATACAATTAGTTTATCTAACAAAGTTTTCAATATAAAAGTTCTTATTATCTTTTAGATCTTTTTAGATTCTAATCTCTGATTCTGTTAATTAACCATTGGTAAAACAAGTCCCATGTCAAAAAGTATTCTGTTTCTTCCTTTTATTTTAAGTGTTAATCTGTCCATCTCAGCACATTCTAATATTTTTTATAACACTTTCATCTGTAGGGATCTCTTCATTTTTCCATTGTTGTGCAAACACAATTCTTGCTGCCTTTAATACACGTAAAATTAAATATATTTTCCCTGTGTCATACTGTTCTGGTAATATACCCAACAAGAATATCTCTGATTTCAAATCTGTTGTTCAAATCTGTTGTTTTATATTTTTTTCTAACCAAGTATGTATTTTAGTCCAATATTTTTTCGCCTTTGAGCATGCCCACCACATATGATAGTATGAACTTGGTATCTGATTACACTTCCAACATTTAGCTGATAAATTTTCATACATCTTTGCTAATCTTGTTGATGGTAGATGCCACCTATAAAACATTATATATATGTTCTCCTTATAGGTCGTTGACATTGTTAGCTTACAATTTCTATCCCACAGATTTTGCCATTTATCTAATTCTATTGGGTAGCCAAAGTTTTTAGCCCATCTTATCATTGTTTCTTTCACTTGTTGTTCTTCCAGTTTAATACTCAGTAAATAATTATATATTTTTAAATTAACTTTTTGTCTGTCCCTAGTAGTATTTGATCTAGTTCTGTTGGTTCTTTATGAAAGTTATACATTCTTGCGTCTTTCTCATATCTTGATTGTATTTGCATATATGGCCACCATGCTAAATCAGTCCCTTGATTGGTCAGTTCTTGTTTAGATTAGAGTTCCCCTTTGTCATTCAAAATGTCCTTATATCTTACAATTTTTTCCACATCAATCACATTAGGATGTATCACTGCCCCCATTGTGGGGAGCCAGACTGGTATTTTCATATAATGTCTTTCTTTAACTTTCCCCCATACTAACAATAATGCATTTCTAACAAAATGTCTTTGAAAGTATCCATGTATTTTATTTTTGCCATACCATAAGAAAGCATGCTACCCCAAGTGGAGATCATGCCCCTCCAAATTTAATAATCTTTTATGTCTCAAATTTACCAATTCTTTCACCCAGGCAAGTACAGCAAATACAGTAATGTAGCCCTCAGTCTGGCAACCCAAAGCCCCCTTTATGTTTAGTATCTTGTAGCAGTTTCAATTTTATTCTTGCTTTTTTCCATTGCCAAATATATCTTAATATCATTTTGTTTAGTTCTTCAAAAAAAATTTTTTCTAGTTTTATCGGAATTGTTTGAAATAAGAATAATAGTCTCAGCAAGATATTCATATTTTTTTAAAAAATTAATTTTATTAAATATACAATTTAAAAACATTAGATTGGTGCGACTTGTCTGGTACATACTTTTCTAGAACTTTTTCTTTCGTGTATATTACAATATAATATCATGCATATTCCATATATACTTTTTGTTCATTCAATCACACTTCAGTTACATACATATTCCCTTCGTACTTATTCAAATCCAATTTATTCCTATCTAATATTTCTTAATTTAATTTTATTTATTTTTCTCCCCTTTCCTTCACTCTGTTTCTAATTCTCTATCCCTACATTCCTCCTTTTCTCTAGCCATTTATAAAATGTATTCGAGGTTACATAGAATTCCAATTCATCTTTATCTTTGAGCTTCATTGTTAACCTGTCCATTTCTGCACAGGTCAATATTTTGTTAATTATTTCTACCTCCTGAAGGTTCTCTCTGTATTTCCAATTTTGTGCGAATATCAACCTCGCTGCCGTTAGTATGTGTACCATAAGATATATTTCTTCTTTTTTGGAATTATCCCTTACTATACCCAGAAGGAAGAGTTCTGGCGTCATATCTATCGTCTTGTTTAACATCTCTTCTAGCCACTGTTTTATTTGGCACCAAAAGTCCTTGGCTTTCGGGCACCCCCACCACATTGGATAATAGGTGCCTAATGTTGTTTTACATTTCCAACATTTTGGTGAGCAATTTTTGCACTTCTTGGCCAGTCTTGCGGGTGGGTAATGCCACCTGTAAAACATCTTGTATTGGTTTTCTTTATACGCAGTGGCTAGGGTAAGCTTTCTATTTCTCTCCCATAGTTTTTGCCAGCTATCTAGATCTATGCCATACCCAAAATTCTTACTCCAGGTGAGCATGGTCTCTTTCACTTGCTCTTCTATCATGTCATAATCCAGTAAATATTTATATAATTTCCTAATCATCTTCACATCTGCCCCTTGTAAAATTTCATCCAATTCTATCGGTTCGGTTCTTATGTACCATTCATTTTTATCTCTCACATATCGGGATTGAATCTGAAGATATGCCCACCATTCTAGTTCTATCCCTTCTTCTTGTAAATCCTGTCTAGACCTCAGTTCTCCCTTATCATTCAATATGTCTTTATATGTAATCACTCTTCCTAATTTCATGAAATTTGGATGTACAAACATCTCCAGAGTCGACAGCCAATTGGGAATTTCTATATAATTTTGTTGCTTAGTTTTAATCCAAACATCCAATAGAGCTCTTCTGATGAGGTGTTTCTGGAAGTATTGGTGTATTTTATGTTTCCCATCTCAGAGGATTGCGTGCCACCCAGTTTGTGTATCACATCCTTCCAGTGCTAGCAGCTTCCTGTTTTTTAAATTAATCCACTCCCTGATCCATGTGAGTGCTGCCACCTGTAGTATTTTTCCCAATCAGGGAGTCCAAATCCATCTCTTTCTTTCGAGTCTTGCAATAATTTCAATTTAATTCTGGTTTTTTTCCCTTGCCAAATATATTTAGTTATTTTATTTAAATTTCTAAAAAAATCCTTTTTCAATCTTATTGGTATGGTTTGAAATAGAAAGAGTAACTTTGGCAATATAGTCATTTTGACTGTCGCGATTCTCCCCATAAAGGAAAGTTGCAGGTTTTTCCACCTATCCAAATCTACCTTTATTTGATCCACTAATTTATTGTAATTGTCCTCCTTTAGTGTAGCATAGCTTGATGTCAAATAGATACCTAGGTATCTCATTTTCTTTACTGTCTATATTTTAATTTTCTCAGCCAATTCTTTTTCTTGCATTTTACTCATATTCTTGACTAAAATTTTGGTTTTTTCCTTGTTCACCCTCAAACCTGCAACTTCTAGTAAAGTGTCTTCTAGAATGAACACAAGGTCATCAGCGAATGCTTGCACCTTGAAGATTTCCTTTTTTATTTCCAGACCTTTTATTTGTTCGTCTTTTCGGATAATTCTAGTGAGTACTTCTAGGGATAGAATGAACAATAATGGTGATAATGGGCATCCCTGCCTAGTTCCTTTCTGAATTTTGAAACTCTGTGTCATTTCACCATTAACAACTACTTTGGCTTTTTAGGTGGAGTACATTGCGTTGAACATATTTATGAAATTCTCCCCAAATTCCATTAGTTTTAATGGACGTTGTTGAAGGCCTTTTGCGCATCAACAAACATTAAGACCAATTTCTTTTCATTATGGGTCTCATAGTATTCCAATACTCCTCGGCAAGAAACCATTCTGGTCACTATGAATAAAGTCCTCTAAGAATCTTTTTAACCTTTCAGCCATAATGGCCGTGAATATTTTATAGTCCGAATTTAACAAAGATATGGTCTGTAATTCCTAACAAGTGTCAAATCCAAATTATCCTTTGGAATTAAGGTGATGATTGCTTCCTCCCATGAGGCTGGTATTTTTGCATCTCTGAGAACTGCATTGAATACTTCTAATAAAGTGGAATTTAGGGGATCTTGAAGATTTTTGTATATCTCCGAAGGCAATCCATCCGGGCCTGCCGTTTTGTTATTTTTCTGTCTTTTAATTGCCATTATTAATTCTAGAGGTGTTATGTCTTTGTTCAGCATGAGTCTTATTTCTTCTGACACTTTAAGTTGGCTTTTTGGAGACATCTAATGCTTTTTTCTTTGAGAGTGCCGCCCTCTTCTGCATATAATTCCTTGTAGAACTCATGAATTATGTCTCTTTTCCCTTCATTATGATATATTATCTGCTCCTCTTTATTGCATAATCTACTAATGCACTTTTTATCTTTTTGTTTCTTCAATTTATAAGCTAGCCAGCCTCCCGGTTTGTTTGCATTTTCGAAATAATTTTGTTTTAAGTATTTTAGTCGTTGTGCCAAATCCTCCTTCTCGATCATATTCAAATTATGTTTAATTATGTCTATTTGTTGCTTCAAATCCCTTCTTTTAGGTTCTTTTTGTAGATCTCTTTCTAGTCTACCAAGTTCTTCCTCCAAATCTTTTTGACGCTATCTTTTCTTTTTATTGTATTTTGCCATGTAGGCGATCACAATTCCTCTCATGTAGGCTTTTGCCGTATCCCATAGATTTTGAATATTCGTGTCCTCCTTTTTATTATCTTGGAAGAACAGATTTAAATTCTTTATGTTTTAAAATTGCTCTCTTTAATGTCAAAATATAATATAATATAATGTCTAAATATTTCTTCACTATCTGAATATTTATCTTCTCCACCAGCTCTTTTTTTGTTTCTCTGTAACATTTTTGACTAATATTTTAGTTTTTCTTTATTCATTTTCAGTCCTGCCACTTCACCATATTCTGCTATCATTTTTATTAGCTTGGGACCAGTTTCCAGTGGTTCTTCTAAAATGAACACCATGTCATCTGCAAATGCATGTAATTTGTATTTTTCTGTTTTTATTTCCATTCCTTTTATTTCTGGGTCTTTTCTAATACTTCTATTTAATACTTCCAATGTTAATATAAATAGTAAAGGGGACAGAGGGCATCCTTGCCTTGTACCTTTCCTTATGTTAAAGTTCTCTGTCATGTCCCCATTGATCATCACTTTTGCTGTTTGTTTATTAACCTTTATCATGTTAATAAATTTCTCCCCAAAATCCATATATTTTAATTGTAGTAACATGAATTGCCAGTTTATGTTATAAAATGCTTTCTGTGCATCTAAAAATATCAATGCCATTTGTTTTTCAGAATGTACTTCATAATACTCCAGTGTGTTCAGGATAATTCTCATATTATTTGTTATAAAAGTGAGGAAAAGAATAATTGAGAAATACTACAATGGATTGTATCAACAAGAAACAGTAGCAGAAGATGAGATAGAACAATACTTGAAAAAAATGGAACTGCCTAAAATCCTCGAAAAGTTCAAAAAACTATTAGAAGAAAGAATATCTATGGTGGAATTAATGGAGGGAATTAAAAGACAGAAAAATGGGAAGACACCAGGTCCAGATGGATTACCAGCAGAGGTATATAAAACCTTACAAGATGTATTAAGCAATGTGATGCTGCAAGTATTTAATGAACTACTACTTAAAGCTAAAATTCTGGACTCATGGATGGAGGCATATATAACTTTAATACCAAAAGAAGAGGCAGATCTGCAATATATAAAGAATTATAGACCGATATCTCTATTAAATGCGGATTATAAGATTTTTGCATCAATCATGGCTGAAAGATTAAATAAATTATTAAATGAGTTTATACATTTGGACCAAAATGGCTTTTTACCAAAAAGATAAATTAGAGACAATATGCGAATTATATTAAATACACTAGAATATTATGAATTACATTCAGAGAAACAAATAGTGCTGTTGTTTTTAGATGCACAAAAGGCATTTGATAATGTGAATTGGCAATTTATGATAAAACAGTTGAAAATGATGGATATTGGAGACAGATTCATAAATATGATTCAAATTATATATAGAGACCAAGCGGCAAAGGTGATGGTAAATGGTGAAATGACAGAAAAATTGATATTAGAAAAGGAACAAGACAAAGATGCCCTTTGTCTCCATTACTATTTATATTGACATTAGAGATTTTAAATAGAAAAGTGAGACAGGAAAAGGAAATAAAAGGAATGAGAATTAAAAAAGAAGAATATAAATTACAACCATTTGCGGATGATTTGGTGTTTATCATGGAAGATCCAATAGGGACAGCGCCAAAACTATTAGAGCAAATAGAAGAATATGGGAAAGTAGCAAGACTGAAAATCAATAAAGATAAAACAAAAATATTAATTAAAAATATGAGAGAAATTCAAAAAAGGGAGATAACAGAGAAACTGGACATCCAAATTGTGAAGAAAGTGAAATATTTGGGCATTCGTTTGACATCAAGATGTGCAACGCTCAAGGAAGACAATTATTATAAACTGAAAAAACAAATTGAGACAGACCTGGAGAAATGGAGAAACCTGCAATTATCACTAATGGGAAGAATAGCATTAATAAAAATGAATGTATTACCAAAACTATTATTTTATTCCAAACCATGCCAATAAAACTGGAGAAAAAATACTTTGAAGAGCTGAAGAAAATAATGTGGAAATATGTGTGGCAAGGAAAGAGAGCAAGAATCAACATAAAAATGCTGCAAGATGCAAGAACTAGAGGTGGGTTTGGCCTACCAAATTGGGAATTGTATTATCAAGCGGCAGTGTTAACATGGATTAAAGAATGGATTTTATTGAGGAATACAAGATATTGACCTTGGAGGGCCATGATTTGCAACTGGGTTGGCATGCCTTTTTATGGTATGGGAAACAAAGGATACATGGATATTTCTTACATTATGTAAGAAATGGTTTGTTGTTAATAAATGAGAGAGAGTGAAAGAAAAACATAATCTGAATATACCAATGTGGCTTTCTACAATAGAAGTGGTGACATATCCAAATATTGTAAATATGGGGAATATTGTTAGATATAAGGACATCTTGACAGATCGGGGAGAACTGAAACAAAACAAGAACTAGAGAGTCAAGGGATTGAGATAGACTGGTATACAAGACTGCAAATACAATCAAGATATGAAGCAGATCGTAGACAATATGGCTTTAATTTGGGGAAATCAGAACTGAATGAAATATTGACAGGAACAGATGAAAAACTAATTAAGAAATTATATAATTATCTATTGCGGATTAGACTAGAAGATGAAGTAAAAGAAACAATGATAGTATGGGCAAAGAATTTTGGATACACCATAGAACTGGAGAAATGGCAACAACTTTGGGAAAGAAACTATAAATTAACAATGGCAACAGCTTATAAAGAAAATTTGTATAAGATGTTTTATAGATGGCATATGCCACCAGAAAGATTAGCTAAGATGTTTAAAGATAAAACAGCTACGTGTTGGAAATGTCACCAGTTGCCGGGATCATATTATAATATGTGGTGGTTGTGTAAAGAAGCAAAACATTATTGGGTGAAAATACAAGCATAGTTAGAGGGAATGTTGCAGCAACATATCGAGTTAAAAACAGAGATATTCTTACTGGGAATTTTACCAGAGAATTACAGTAAAGAAGATACATATTTGATTATTCATATAATAACAGCGGCTAGAATTGTATCTGCACAAAACTGGAAAGCAGATAAAATCCTGTTGGAAGGAGAAATTATAAAGAAAATTTTAGAATGTGCAGAAACAAATGGATTAACATTGAGAATAAAAGTTAAAGAGTCGATGTATTTCAGGACATGGGACAAATTTTATGATTGGTTAGAAAGGAATATGAATAAGGGTATAGAGATAAAATAGATAGAGAACAGATGGGAGAAAACAATCAGAAAAATAGAAACCCAGATGACGCCTAGTAAAAGAAGAAAGGGGAGGGGGGTAAAAGGGAAAAAGTGAGATTATTATAAAAATGTGCACAAATGATGAAATAAAAATAAATATTAATCAAATAAGAAATTGAAATGAGAATAAAGATAAATAGAAAATCGGGGCTGCTCGAATACCATTCTAGATTGAATTGAAAAGGGAAACAACTAGAGAGAGGGGAAAGAGTAGAGAGAGGAAGGGAGAAGCAAGGAGAGGGAGAGAAAGAAGAAAGGGAGAAGAAGAGGATGAAAAGGGAGGGGAAAGAAGAGTAGAAGAGAAGGCTAGAAGGGGGAAGAAGAGAGGAGTGGGGAAAGGGAAAGGGAAGTAGGAAAGAATAGGAGAGGAAGAACAAAGAAAGTAGGAGGAGAAAGAGGAAGGAAGAGAAGGGGTGGAGAAGAAGAAAGGTTGCAGTAAGGGTAAATGGTAAAAGAGCAGCCCCGAAAAAGTAAAAATTAAAACTGAAAGCTAAAAGATAAGATGGATGAAAAATGATGGATAAATGACTGTACATGTAAATGTGTTTATGAGAAATAAAAATAAAAACGTTTTTGGAAAAAAAAATCTTCTAATTTGCATTTAATAGTGATATTGGTCTGTAAATTTTTATCTGGAGTTTTGATTTCATCTGGGCTGTTACTTGGAATCCTGACAATTTATTTATTTATTTATTTATTTATTTATTTATTTATTTATTTATTTATTTATTTATTTATTTATTTATTTATTTATTTATTGCGATTTATATGCCGCCTTTCTCCCTAGGGACTCAAGGCGGCTTACAAAATGACAACTTCAATACAAATCACAATACAATACAAAATTAAAATCAGTAACCCAATTAAAAAACAATTTAAAATTATACCAGTGTACCCCCAAACGGATCAGTTTACTTGGCGGAAGAGCCACGTCTTCAGCTCGCGACGGAAGGAAAGAAGGTCGGGGGCTGTCCTGAGCTCAGTGGGCAATCCATTCCAGAGGGTCGGGGCTCCCACAGAGAACGCCCTCCCCCTGGGGGTCGTTAGCCGACATTGTTTGGCCGACAGCACCCTGAGGAGGCCGACTCTGTGAGAGCGCACAGGACGATGGGAGAACGGCTGGAGATGGTCCTGCAAGTACCCCGGGCCTAAGCCATGAAGGGCTTTATAGGTGAGCACCAGCACCTTGAAACGTATCCGGAGTGCCACCGGTAGCCAGTGCAGCTCACGCAGGAGAGGTGTTACACGGGAGTATCTAGACGCCCCCATAACTACCCGCGCGGCTGCATTTTGGACTAGCTGAAGCCTCCGGAGGGCATCCCAAGGGCAGCCCCATGTAGAGGGTGTTACAGTAGTCCAACCTAGAGGTAACAAGGGTGTGAGTGACCATGGCGAGGGCATCCCGGTCTAGGAACGGGCGCAACTGGCACACAAGACGGACCTGTGCGAAGGCCCCCCTGGTTACGGCCGTCAGATGGTCATCTAAAGACAGCCGAGAATCCAGGAGGACACCCAAGTTGCGGACCCTATCGGAGGGAGCAAGGGTTTCACCTCCGATCATTAAGGATGGAACCTCCAGATCCCGGGATGCCGGCATCCACAGCCACTCAGTCTTGGAAGGGTTGAGTCTAAGCCTGTTCCTCCCCATCCAAACCCGCACCGCTTCCAGGCAGTGGGACATCACGGAAAGGGCATCCCTAGGATGGTCAGGGGTGGAAATGTAAAGCTGGGTATCATCAGCATATTGATGATACCTCACCCAAAAACCACGGATGATCTCACCCAGCGGTTTCATATAGATATTAAAGAGCAGAGGAGAGAGAAACGAGCCCTGAGGCACCCCACAAGTGAGAGGCCTCTGGGAGGATCCCTGACCCCCCACCCAAACAGACTGCAGACGGCCCGAGAGATAGGAGGAGAAGCACTGTAAAACAGTGCCTCCTAACCCTATCCCCCTGAGCCGCTGCAGCAGGATACCATGGTCGATGGTATCGAACGCCGCTGAGAGGTCAAGAAGGACCAGGATGGAGGAGCAACCCCCATCCCTGGCCTGCCAGAGATCATTTACTAGGGCGACCAATGCCGTTTCCGTGCTGTGGCCACGCCTGAAACCAGATTGGTAAGGATCCAGGTAGTCAGTTTCCTCCAGGAATTGAGGGAATTGCTGTGCCACCATGGACTCAACAACCTTCGCTAAAAAGCGAAGGTTGGAGACTGGACGGTAGTTGTTAAGTACGTCAGGATCCAGGTTAGGCTTCTTAAGGAGGGGTCGAACCACCGCCTCTTTAAGCGCAGCGGGAAAGACCCCTTCCTTTAGTGAAGCATTGACAATAGCCTGGATCCAGTCTCCAGTCACCTCCCTGGCTGCTAAAACAAGCCAGGAGGGACAGAGGTCCAGTAAACATGTGGAAGACCCCAGCCTACTCATAATCCTGTCCACGTCATCCAATGAAACAGGCTCAAACTCAATCCAGATGTCTCCACCGAGACTAGGCCCTGTCACCTCAACGGACTCTGTCCAGTCGGAGTCCAACCCGGTCCGAATCTGAGTGATTTTATCTTGCAGAAACTGTGCAAAGTCCTCAGCACGGCCCTGTAAGGGGTCCTCCCTCGCTCCCTGATTAAGGAGGGAGCGGGTCACTCTAAACAGGGCTGCTGGGCGATTTTCTGCAGATGCAATGAGAGTGGCGAAATAGTTACGTTTCGCTACTTCCATCACCACAAGATAAGACCTAATATGGGTTCTTAGTTGTGTTCGGTCGGACTCGGATCGGGAGGATCTCCAACCACCCTCCAGGCGTCTTTTCTGACACTTCATTTCCCTGAGCTCCGTGGTAAACCAAGGAGCCCGGGATCTGCGTCGGATCAGAGGCCGCAAAGGTGCGATTCGATCCAGGGCCCCCACCACAGCCTGTTCCCAGGCCGCGACAAGGGTCGCAGATGAATCGTGGGCTAAGGAGGCGGGAAATGACCCAAGCTCCATCAGGAAACTTTCGGGTTCCATCAGGCGCCTGGGGCGGAACCATCTTACTGGTTCTGCACCCCTGCGATGGGGGATGGTGGAGGAAAAGTCGAGTCTAAGGAGGGAATGATCGGTCCATGACAGAGGGTCAATAGATAGAGTCCCCTCCCCACGATCAGTTAATGTCATGTTTTTAACCTCTATTCTGTCCCAAATGTGTAACTAAAATAAAATGTAAGCAAATCAAAAACAGCAAATTATTGAAATCTTTTCAAGGTAAGAGTAAAGTTCCATTAAGCAAACAGAAGATAGAATGTGAAATTGCAGGTAATGTTGCTATCTCATGGCATCTTTTACTTCAATGTACTTACTGTTAAACCTTTACAGTCAAAAAGAACCACAATGAAATCTAAAGCATTTACTGCATATAACTATCTGCATTGGATTCCAATTTTTAACAGTACTATTTCTAGAATAAGAATAATTAAAACATGTATAAGAAATGCACAGGCAAACTGTAAACATTTTTGTAGAATTAAGGATAAATTATATCATTATTTGGTGTTTGTTTTTCTAGCTTTTAAAACATGAGAACGTCTGCTTGGTGCTAGTTATAGCAGTCCTGCACAACTCAGAGGAGAAAGAGCTATATTTATATATTAAAAATATTCATGAGTCACAAAGTAATAGCGGGTGTACCAATCAGCTGTTGGCAGCTAGCAGCACAGCATAAAGAAAAGGAGCTGGCAGTGTTAGTAAGACCTAGAATTGTTGGAAATACGTGGCACTGTGTCTTTCAGCATAGTAGCACTGGTTGAATGTTCCTGGTGGCTATCAGCCTTTGTGAGTAACCTGACAGGAAACACGACTCTATGAGCTAACTCTATTTTATTGTAAGGCCATCTTAACAAAATCTTGTAAGTCTGAAAGTACAAATTTCTTGCCTGCCACATTATGGTGGGTCCTTCCTAAGTTACTTGCTTTGACCATTAAGCAATTGTGACTCCTGCTTCTCTTGTCTGATACTTTCCTAGGGGAATCTCCTCTTCCCTTTCCTTAAGATTATCCATGCATCTATTACAGTGGTGGCACAATGGTTGTACAGTATTGAATCTTCAAAACAGCTAGCAGGTCATACAAGGCTGCTTGATGGGCTACATATTGGATAGACTAGTTTCATAGTATTTTGGATAGACTAGTTTCATATAATTTTCATAATTTCAGTTTTTCAAATTCAGAGTTTCTCATTCAAGCTGACAGCCACAGGTTGTCTTTTGGGTACAGAAATAAACTCAAAGAGGAAATGTTCAGTTTGGGTATAACACTGTCTTTCACTTAAATTTATTTCATCTAGCAAACACAGAATGCTGCATATCAAACCCAATTATATCAAGATTCATTTGTTACTAAGTCGTACTGATGATTGTGGAGTTACCTTAATACAATTACGACATTTGTAGCAAGCCTATTAAATCTCAAAATTTGCTTATAAATATCCATCTTATTATTTCTGTATTTGTGTGTTATGTTCTAAAGATGTTTGGACTGATTTTAATGGCAATTTGTATATAATGAAATGTTTGAACAACTATAGCAATAGCACTTAGCTTTATATACTAGCTTCATAGTGCTTTCCAGCCATCTTTAAGTGGTTTACAGAAAAAGCATCTTGCCTCCAACAATCTGAGTCCTCATTTTGCCTACTTAGGAAGGTTGAGCCAGTGAGACTCATTAAAATATCTTCAAAGAATTTATTGTTATATAAATTCCTTTTTTGCCTTTTTAAAATAGCTCTTTATAGTGAATATAATAGATTCTTGACAATTTTTATTTTAAAAAAGTCTTTGTCAGATTCCGAACAGGTGCTTGGAAAAAAAACAAAACCAGGTTCCTGGGTATAGTAATCTTTATCCTGCGCTCCGGCACATTCCAACAATCAGTTACAGTGAAGAAGGAATAGTCAGCGCTATTGCACAGTGCTCCCCTCCACCTTTTAATGTCTCCTGTGCTCCACCCGCGGCTAGGGGGTGACTCCACCCCCTAGCTGCGCCTTCAGTACGACCTCAGCCTATCACACTGCCAATATGCTGCCCCTAATCCAGGCTGGACGCCAGCATTGGCTTCGGGAATATGGCTGCAGCTGCAGCAGCGGTGAGAGCTTCACATCCTGTCTGTTATGACGACAGCAGCCCCAGTGACGGCGTGGCATGGGCGCATCTGTGATCGGCGTTGGACCCGTATGTGAGTCTCCTGGCCCCGACTGAATGTCAGCCCCGAGTATCATTGAGTTGGGGCTGACATGCGGCCCCCCTACCATGAGGATGGCATCTGGAAGATAAAACTCATATTAGGAAGGTTTTGGCCCTCTTTTATCCACCCCTCCTGGTTTGTTCGGATGCTTGCAATGAAATCCGGTAATTAATCTTGCTGCATTGACATCCTGCAAAGGTACCCAGGACGCCTTCGCTAAAGGGTATCCCTTCCATAAAACAAGGTACTGCAAATGACCTCGATGCCAGCGGGCATCTAGGATTTCCTCTACTATATAATGATGTCCTCCCCCAACGTTAACAGGAGGAGGTGGAGGAGGAGAGGATCCCTTAATGGAGATGTCCTGAACAGACGCAGTAGGCTACTATGGAACACAGGATAGATCTTTCCTAATAAAGGTGGTAGCTGTAAACACACCGCCACAAGGTTTATTATTTCCACTATGGGAAACGGTCCTATATACTTGGGGCCACGTTTTCTGCTGGGCACCTTCAGATTCAGGTATTTAGTGGACAGATATTTATTATTTATTTATTAGTCCAATTTATATGCCACCCTTCTCCGTAGACTCAGGGCGGCTTACAATGCATTATAGCAATAGCCTGCATACTTTTTTGTATATACCTGCTTATTAGGGCTTTCAGCCCCCCCAAGTAGTGTTGTTCTATACAAAGTTGGCTTATTGCCCCCACAATCCGGGTCCTCAATTTACCTACCTCGAAAGGATGGAAGGCTGAGTCAACCTTGAGCCTAGTGAGATTCAAACTTGCACTAATTGCAGGCAGCTGGCAGCTAAGTGCTAGCACTTAACAGCACTTTAGTCCGCTGCACCACCGAGGCTCTTCTAATGTAGGCCAGAAGGTAGATATATCTTCTAGCCTACATGAAATTGACCTTGTTGTTGTCTCTTTTTGTCAGCATAATATTTGTATGTTTCCCTTGCTTTATGTAGGGCCTTTCTGACCACCTCCCACACGCTTTGCATATGGGATATCCATTCCCGTAATCCCAGACCATCGGCTGTTGGTTGGGAACATTATGGTATAGGTACAAACTCCATTCCTGTGGCTACTTGGAACAGGGTATATCCGGTGCTACTATGAACAGCGTTGTTATACGCTACCTCCACGAAGGGAAGTAGGTCTGCCCAGTCCGCTTGTTGGTGTTTCACGTAGCACTGGATGTATTGTTCTATCATGGCATTTGCTCTCTCTGTTGCGCCATTAGTGGCTGGGTGAAATGCTGAGCTGAGACTCGTGTAACGACCCTATTTTGATCAGGAAGTTTTGCCAAAATTTGGTGGTAAACTGAACCCCTCGGTCAGGTATGACTCCATGGCACCCCATGTAACCTATAAATATGAGTGATGAAAAGCTTGGCTAGCTTCCTTGCAGTGGGTAATTCTGGACAGGCCACAAAATGGGCCTGTTTTGAAAACAGGTCGATTACCGTCCAGCTTTAAAGTGATGGACTAGCAGTCTCTCTGGCCATTGCCTCACTTTTCCTGCTAACCTATGGAAATCCTTAATGTAGTCACCTACCTCATTCCCTAGTTGCTAACAGTTCCCCCTCATCCCATTGCATCCTTGTATTATCTTTGAATCGCTCTTGTATAGCTGAAAGGAACAGGCCTATGTCTCCTAGCTCTGGCGTGGTTGCTGTATAGGTCTGCGAGCCAGTCTGCTGCCTCACCCTCCATAACTGCGGCTACTGCCATCACCATTGACCACTGGGAGGAGTATAAGTGTCTGTATTTGTTCAGGTGGTCAATCACTTGTCCTAAAATAGTGCCACCCTGTCTGGGCTGCCATCAAAGGTAGCTTTCACAGCCGGTGGCTCCCACCTGCCTACTGGTCCTTGTCCCAGGCCCACCAATGGCCAGGTTGGGGTAGTGAATCGATTATCCTGGCCAACAGGGTATTCGGGGTGGCCTCTGAGAGGTGGAGGGGTATTCTTGGGTGGCCTCTGGTCTCCTGGGCTGATTCGTTCCCCCCCATCAACTCCCGGGAAGCGAACCGAACCCTCCATTGGTAGTTGGGCATCATGTGCCAGGGTGGGTCCTACCTGTCTTCCTTTAAACCCAGCTGGGCCAAACATTTCCCTCAAAACATCTAGAGTTTGGCTTCCCAATGCGGTGGAGTAGCTCCATTCATCCTCCGAGATATGTCTCTCCCTCCATTGAGTGAAATGACTTCTAGAGGAGGTAAGCGTTGGTGGGGGTAGGGGTACCTCATAACCCCCCTGGCTCACAGGGCCTAACCACCATTCCCCCACAACTCCTGTATTTGGTATCACCCTCTGGTCAGAGGTCACCGGCTCCTGTTCCAAACGTGGTGGCCTCTTTGAGGTGGCATGCTGTTTAGGCCTAATATCTGATTGTAACTGCTGCTGCCCAGGCTCTAACTGCTGCTGCACATGTCACCAAGAAAATAGCTAACTGTCTGTATATATGTGTGTGTGTGTGTGTGTGTGTGTGTGTGTGTATATATATGGATAAGCTAATCCCCATGATGTAGTTTATGTATCCCTCCACTTAACTCCTCCTCATCTTTTGCTCTGCCCCTTGAGTATTTAAACAGATGTTCCTGTCAGACTTCTTGGCTTGTATGTAGATCTCCTGTAGAAGAAAACAAGTAAATAAAACAGTGTTTAATTTACAACCTTTGTCTACATATTTTATTTGGGCCTGAAAATAAAGAAAAGAAAAACAAGCAACCTGAATGGTAGCAGAGGACGGTTGAGAAGGCCCAATAAACCAAAGAATGCAAGAGAAATCAAACCTACCTGAGGTAAAAAGAAGACCTATAACTAGATCAATTAACAGCAGAATGGCGGCTCAATTAACCCCTACTGAAAATAATTCAAAAGAAAAGACGAAAACAAAAAGTCTTTTCAGTAATACAGACACTCTGAATAGAATTACAAAAACAACCATGAATGAATGTACTCCATCTAATATCAAAAAGAATATAATTAAATTAATAGAAGCTGCTCCAAATGATCCTGATCTGTTTGCGAAATTCCACAATACTATAAAATATCATGGAGCAGCAACAGATAAAGAAGAGACAGAAAGATACTAAGCTGAAAAAATCACCGGAGTCGCAGCGATGTCCAGACGTCCACCGATGGCCTGGAGACCACCAGAGCAAGGACAGGAAGCCATCAGACTGTCTGGGACCTTCTCCCGAAGGAGGAGAGCAGCAGATCCTCACTCTTCGGCTGCTGGGGAGAAATGAAGCCTGAGCATGCGCAGAACTCATCTGTAAGAAAAAAAGAAGAGAGTATAGAGATAAGTCAATACAGACTCACACCCACTATTCCTATGCCATATTGTGAGTATGCTAATGATTTAGACCATGGACAGCAACTAACAAGAAATAGCTTTCCATATAATTCAGGAGTTTTACCTGCAGAACATATAAAATTGAAACTAGATGGAACCAATTTGTTAGAATGGAGTCAGCAGCTCCAAGTTATATATCTAAGAGAAAATATGCTGTTCTTAATTAACAATCCTCCAAGCAAACCTTGGACTATTGAAATAGACTGCATTCACCATAAAGCTTACTATTTATTAATTGCCACTATATCACCTAGTATATATCCTAGTATTAACCACCACCTGACAGTTTCTGAGATATTCCAAAAATTATTTCACTTATTTCACAGCAAGAGCGTTGCCACAACAATGAGAATATCCAGGGAATTTTATTCAGCTAAGCTAAAAGAAGGGATAACCATGAGTGAACACATCTTGAATTTAAATGCCACTAGAGCTGATCTCATTCAAAGGGGAGAAAACATTTCAGATAACACCATGAAAAGCATTATAATTAATTCGCTTGACTCCAGATGGGACAATTACATAAATTTATTAGATAATCTCAATTTAGAATATGTCACATTAGAAAACCTAACTAGTAAACTCATAGTGGAAGACAATATAAGAAGGGAACACTTCATGAACCATAAGGAAAATAGAAATATTAAGAGAGTAGAATTCCAAAACCGGGATAAATATATTCTAGAATGCCACACATGTGGCTCCAAAAGTCATTTTAAAAAAGATTGCCCAAGAAATAATAGAGACAGAGACTACCCACAACACAAAGAAAGAACAAGCCGGAACGTCAAATTCTCAAACAGGCATTCACCTGATTACAGATTTAAACATAGAGAGTCCCCCAGTCCAAGAGACAGAGGAAGATACAGAGATGATTCTAGAAACTATAAATATGGTTCTTTATTTGGATTAGTAAACAACGAAGACTCTGAAACTGAGTTAGATAATGCATGGCTCATTGATTCTGGAGCCACGAGCCATACCACTCATAACAAAAAATGCCTAAGTAGATTCACTGGAAAAAATTACTTTATCAGAGTAGCAAACCATAATAGAGTCCAAGTAAAGGGAATAGGCACCACTTACATTAGAGGCTTAGGAGAAATAGAGGGGGTCTTGTTTGTGCCTGAAATTCCTCACAATATACTAGCTATACACAGATTAAGTGAGGAGAAAGGTATAGAAACCATATTCCAAAATGGGAAGGTACTTATGACCAAGAACAAAAGAATTGTAGGAAAAACCATTACCAAAGAAGGTCTAACATATTTTGTACCTGATGAAAGTGAATCAACATGTCCAATCTTAGAATTAAAAAACAAAGAAAGTGAAGCTGACACACATAAGAAATCTGAAAGTAACATGAATAAAGATCATACAGATGATGGCAACACCCATAATAGGGTATCATATGGTAAACCATTACACAATGAATGTGCTCATTTACTTCATAGGAAACTTGGGCATGCCAGTTTTCCTGTTATACAAAAAATGATAGAATGTTCTGAAGATGTTAAATTAAAGAATTGTAAAAATTATTTGGATTGTTCTGTGTGCAAGTCTTCAAAAATTAAGAACAAACCAAGCCAAAAAAGCCACTCGCACCACTCAATCAATATTTCAATTAGTACATATGGACCTAGTTGGTCCCATGAAACCATCCATCAAATATAGAAAGAGGTATTTCTTAACTATAGTAGATGATTTTAGCAGGTATGGTTTCGTATACACTCTCAATCACAATAACGAAGTGTTTAAAAAATTTAAAGAATTCTATATAAAAGTAAAAACGCAGCATAACATAAACATCAAACAAATAATGACAGATAGGGGATCAGAATTTTTATCCAAGGAATTCACCAATTGGCTTAAGTCACAGGGAATTATACATTTTAAATCCTGTCCCTTTTCACCTTTCCAGAATAGAATTGTAGAGAGGAAAAATGGTTTACTACAAACCATGGTCAGATGCGTATTAGAGGATGCTGGTTTGGGACAGATTTTCTGGGCTGAAGCACTCACATATTCAAACTATACTATAAATAGATTATGGTCCAGTGTGATTAATAAAACCCCATATGAAGTCTTATACGGTAGAAAACCAAAAATTGGACATCTACACGTTTTTGGAGTCACGGCGGATGTCTATGTTCCAAAGCAATTGAGACGTAAAGGTGAGAAAATATCAAAAAGACTAAGGTTCATGGGATATGAACCAAAGGATAGGAACCAAAGGCTATAGATTTATAGACAAAGATAACAAATTCATCATTTCAAGATCAGCTGTATTTCATGAACATAATAATTGGTCCAGATTACATCTTAATGATTTATACAACGTGACATGGAATACTGACTTAAAGCACACACCACGTACTGACAAACCCAACTCTATAGAATCAAATAATCACAGAAGATTAGAGATAACGCCTGAAGAATGGAAGTCGAACTACCCAGTCAAAAAATTAGATAAACTAACAGAAAAAGAAGCAAGGTACATGCAGGATTCAGATTTACCCCTCAATAGACTCATCAGATCAAATAGAAACAAACTGCCCAAAAGGTTAGAAGATTACTTATTTTCCATCAACACCAACATGATTCCCCCTACCACTTATGAGGACATATTAAAATTACCACATGAAGAGAGGGCTAAATGGGAGCAAGCCATTAAAAAAGAGATGGATAGTTTAAAGGAACTCAATGTATACACACCAACAGAGCCACCGGTAGGTAAGACACCCATAGGAACAAAATGGATTTTTAAGAGTAAGGAATTAGAAAACAATAAATTCTTATGTAAAGCTAGATTAGTGGCCCAAGGATACGCACAAAAATTTCCTGATGACTACGTAGACACCTACTCTCCCACCGTTAGATCAGAAAGCGTCAAAACCGCACTGGTATTGGCATCCATCCTAAATTTAGACGTATATCAATTCGATGTCCAAACAGCCTACTTACATGCCAATCTTGATAAAGAAATCTATGTGAAAGCACCCCCAGGTAAAGATGTACAGAAAGGGGAAATATGGTTATTAAACAAAAGTCTATACAGACTAAAACAATCTGGTAAACGTTGGTATGAATGCTTAGTGAAAACACTTGAAGATATAGGTTTTTCAGCTACATCTGCAGACCTATGCTTCTTCACTAGAAAAACAAACGACTCTATTGAATACATACTTATTTATGTTGATGATATCTTGTATTTTGGACAACACAAACTTAAATGTGAAGAATTTGCAGAAAAACTGGGAAAGCACTTCACTTTGAAAACTCTAGGAAAAGTAAATAAATATCTAGGTATTCAGATCAACAAAACAAATAGAGGGTTTAAATTGTCTCAAAAGGACAAGATATTAGAACTATTGAAAAAATGTAATATGTTAAACTCCAAACCTTGTGAAACCCCCACGCAAATCAACTTTGTAAAAAATATGAACAATGAAGGTATACCATTTAAGGACAACACCTTATATAGATCGGTAATTGGATCATTGTTGTATATCTCAAATTGGACAGACCGGACATCACTCTAGCTGTTAATATATTATCCAGACATGTAAGCAATCCGAACACTTATCATTGGGAGGGAATAAAAAGAATTCACAGGTATCTCAAATTTAGTGCTGACGCTTGCCTATATTTAGAACCTACCCACTCAAAAAAAAACAATCTTAACGTGTTATGCAGATGCAGATTGGGCTGGAGACACTAAGAGTAGAAAGAGTACATCTGGTTATGTTTTCCTAATTAATAGCTGTCCCATGCACTGGTATACTGGTAAACAGAACTCCTATTAACATTCATGAGGACAATAAAGCTGCAATAGATATATTAAATTCTGAAGCAATAGGTCAGAGATCACGACATATTGATATCAAATATAAACACGTTAGACAACTATCCAACATGGGTTTTATTAAGGCCTCACTGTCAGGTATGCTTCCTTCAGTATCCAGGAAAGAAAACCCCAAACTCAAGCATTTTGAAGAATCTGGTACTTTTACTGAATATGAAAAGATTAACATCCCAGTGAAAAGCTGGAAGTGATCAAAACGCGCGAAATGCATCTACTAAGCTTCTTCCCCCCCTCGTGTTTATAGTTTCTCAGCCAATCTAAAGGTCTTCCAAAGGTCATCCTTCTACGAGGATGGGAATTGGAGGGTTGCTATGATCAACCCTTAGGGGAGATGAGTGTTCAGGTTTCAATAAACTAACATGAAATACAGGATGTATTCGTCTCAAGGTTTTTGGTAATTCTAATTCAACTGTCACTGGATTTATCAGTCTGATCACACGGAATGGTCCTACATACTTAGGCCCCAGCTTTTTAGACCTCTGGGTGGTTTGTAAGTATTTGGTAGACAAATAAACTTTATCCCCTACTTTGTAAATGTGAGCTGGGGACCTTTTCTTATCGGCTTGTGCCTTATGAGCTCGGTGTGCCTCATCTAATGCCTTCCGAGTCACTGTCCAGGTGCTCCTTAATTGTTCTATCCAATCTATCAAAGAGGGATTTTGGGGATCATCTTGAGGTAACTCGGGAATGGGTACAAAATCCTGGCCCGATGCAACCTTAAAAGGGGTGAATCCGGTGCTACTATGCACAGAATTGTTATACGCCACTTCTGCAAATGGCAACAAGTCTACCCAATTGTCCTGTTGGTAATTCACGTAACATCTCAGGTATTGTTCGAGTACCCCATTGGTTCTTTCACAAGCACCATTTGTCTGAGGGTGGTGACTGGAACTCAACCCCTGTGCGGAGCCTATCAATCTTAAAAATTCTCTCCAGAAACTGGAAGTAAATTGCACACCCCTATCAGAAATTATTCTTTTCGGAGACCCATGTAGTCGGTAAATCTGCCGAATAAATAACTTTGCGAGGGTTTTTGCTGAAGGGATCTTTGAGCAAGGTATGAAATGTACTTGTTTAGAAAACAAATCAGTTACTACCCAAATGACAGTGCAGCCCTCACTGTCGGGTAAGTCCACCACAAAATCCATAGATATTTCCTTCCATGGGGCGTTCGGTCTAGCCACACTTTGCAGTAATCCAGGGGATTTTCCTGGAGGTCTTTTAGCCGAGGCACATACTGGACAGCTAGCCACATATGTCTGTATGTCCTTTTTTAGTGCAGGCCACCAAAACTGTCTCTTAACAAGATGTAAAGTTTTGACAAACGCAAAGTGTCCTGCGGCTTTGGCATCATGCGCATATTTCAATACGGTTGGTCTTAATGTGGTCGGAACATACAATTTCGATCCAACCCAAGCTAGTCCATCGCGAAGTGTGCATTCATTCGAGTGGAGTTTAAACCACTCGTCAGCTTTTAGTGCTTCTCGTAACTTTTCGAGTAAATCCCCTGAGAGTTCTGGATCGGTTTTACTCTGCGCTCTGGTAGTGACAGGTGTTGCCAATTGCGTTAAGGGGATCATTGGTTGAACCAGTTCCTTCTTTATGCTGTTGTACTGTGGCAATCTGGAAAGTGCGTCTGCCATGAAATTTTTTCCCCCAGGAAGGTAACGTAAAGTGAAATTGAAACGCTTGAAATGTTGGGCCCAGCGTGCCTGTTTGGGTGACAATTTGCGTGGTGTTTTTAATGCTTCTAGATTCTTATGGTCAGTCCACACCTCGAAAGGATATTTTGCCCCCTCCAAAAATTGTCTCCATGTTAACAGCGCCCATCTAACTGCAAACGCTTCCTTCTCCCATATGGCCCATCTCCTTTCTGTTTCAGATAGTTTACGGGATGTGTAAGCACAGGGTTGTAATATTCCATTCTCATTCTTTTGCAAGAGTATCGCTCCTACGGCAACGTCGCTAGCATCCGCTTGTATTACAAAAGGTTGTTCTATGTCGGGGTGTTTGAGCACAGGTTCAGCTGCAAACAGCCGTTTCAGTTTTTCGAAAGCGGCCTGACAGTCCATAGTCCATTCTAGTGGTTTCGAGGGTTTGGGTTTTATTTCCCCTTTTGTTTTGAGCAAGTTTGTAATTGGCAGTGCGATTTTTGCGAAAGAGGGGATAAATTGTCTATAAAAGTTAGCAAACCCTAAGAAACTCTGTAACTGTTTACGGGTGCATGGTGCGGCCCATTCCATTACTGCCCGGACCTTTTCCGGGTCCATCTCTATTCCCTCATGCGATATACGATATCCAAGATAGTCGATTTTGTCTTGATGGAATTCACATTTAGAAAGTTTGGCATAGAGTTCAGCTGCTCTGAGTTTATTCAAGACCGCTCGAACCAATCTTATATGGTCGGCCATGTTGTCAGAATAAATTAGAATATCGTCCAAATAGACCAACACCCCCTTATATAGATGCTCATGCAACACTTCGTTGATCAACTGCATGAATACGGCCGGGGCCCCCTGTAGTCCAAAAGGGAGTACTCTAAATTGGAAACACCCCAGTGGGCAATTAAATGCTGTCTTCCATTCATCTCCCTCTTTTATTCTCACTCGGTAGTATGCCTCTCTTAAATCAAGTTTGGTAAAAAAATTTCCCTTTCCTAAATGGGCCAACATGTCCTTCATAAGTGGGAGGGGATAGACATTTTCCACGCAAATGGCGTTCATGTTTCTATAATCAACAACTAATCTGAAGGATCCATCTTTCTTTTTGCGGAACATTACTGGCGCTGCTACCTTGGGTTTGGCTCGTTCGATAAATCCCCGTTCTAAGTTTTTGTCAATAAAATTCCGCAATTCCTCCAATTCTCGAGGTGTCATGGGGTATATTTTTGGTTTGGGAAGCTTCACCCCTGGGAGTATTTCAATGGTGCAGTCAGTGGCCCTGTGGGGAGGCAGATTATCAGAAGCTTTTTCACTAAACACTTCCTTGAGGTCCCAATATTCCTTCGGAATTTTCTCTTCTCCCTCAATATAGTTAATGGCTACTGCGGCCCCTTCTGGTCTTATGTCGTCCCTTAGGGAGGGGCCTTCCTTTTCCGGAGGTGGTTCTGCCGTACAGATGCGCAGGACCCCCGTTTTCCAATTTACTCGTGGGTTCCATTTTCGAAGCCAGGGCAGTCCTAGAATTAGGGGCCTTTCCATGCCAGGGGCTACAATAAAGCTGAGCTTTTCTATGTGATTCCCCAACTGTAGTTCGAGGGGTTCGGTCATAAAACTAGCTGGGCCCCCCCTGCAATCGACCCATCTAATTGACAAAATGCAATGGGTCTTTTTAAAGTTTTCAGTCTCAGTCCCATTTCCTCCACTACTTTGGGGCTAATTATGCACCTAGTGCACCCCGAGTCCAACAGGGCTAATAATTGCGCGTGAGTTCCTGTGGAGGGCACCCTTACTTCTACGGGGATGAGTAAGGGTTCTTCCGTGTGACTCACCCGTTCATCGGTGTCCGAGTCGGAGTCTGTCTCGCTGTCGTCATCGTTGGTCGGAGTTCCCAACTCACGCTGGTTCCGGGGAGTGAACTCAACGACTTCTCCTTTCAGGGCGGTGCCGCGGGTTTTGGCGGGTATTTTATCGCTTTTCTTTTGGCTGGCCCCGGTGGCTTTTGGCGGTGGTTTGGAGAAACATTCGGCCGCCCGGTGACCCTCCTTCCCACATTTGAAACAGGTGAAGGGCTTTGACTTGGGTTTGAATTCGGTCTTCCCGCCAGTCATCTTGGCCGCCCCCTTACGGTAGAGAGAGGATGACTGGTCCCCCATCCGCCTTCCTCGGAGTTCGCTCCGTTTCAGCTCGATCTCCACATCCTCAGCTACTATGTACCATCTATCCAAATCATCGGGGACCCCCATGCTCCTGCAATCTCGATATATCTCATCATTCAATCCATCCTTGAAACTCTCCAAAAGCGCCATTTCTGACCAGCCTGTCATATAAGGTGCCAGTTCACGAAACTCTTGGATATACTCTGCCACCGGCCTCCGGCCCTGCTGAATGCTCTTCATTCTGAGTCTCGCCTTTCATTCAGCTAAATGGTCTTCAAAACGTCTTCTAAGGGCCCTCATGAACTGGTTGTAATTTCTCAGCAGGAGGGAGTTGTTATTGTGGAGAACTACCATCCACTCAGCCGCCACTCCCTCTAGGGCATTCGCAACGCTTCTGACTTTAGCCGCATCTGTTTCGTAGTCCTCCCCCCAATCCTGCATGTGGTTCCACACTTGGGTCAGGAAAAATCCCAAGGTTTTAGGATTTCCATCAAACTTTCCAGGAAGGGGGGGGATTTTTGGCTTTTTACGTCTGCGGGGGGGGGCCTGCAGGGCTGGGGTTCTCTGGCCGGCTGCATCTCTTCCTCGAGCTGCCGAAGCCTGGGATGTTCCCTCCTCAAACTCTTCCTCTTCCCCGCAGGCTGTCTCTTCTGCCTCCCCCCTGGGGTCTGCTTCCCCCTTCTCCACAGGAGTTTCAAAAGACTCACGGTTTTTTCTGCTTTCTTCCACATCACGGATAAGCTGCAAGGCTTCATCTATCATGAGACGTTCCTTCTGCTGTTGCATCCACACTGCCTCCCTTTTTCGGGGTCTGGAAGTCGTCACTCCCCGGGGATTCTCCCCCCAGTCCGGCAGTCTGCCCACACCTTTGGACCATCTAGCTTCCTCCGGTTCCAAACGGAGTTTTTCCAGCCATTCTGCAGTTTCTCTTTCCGACTGGAGGGCGGTTGAACTCGCTGCCCCCATCTTCCCTTCGTCATCACTCCCTCGATCTGACATACTTTGGATTTTCAGTCCCCTCGGGTTTTGTCCGGGATGACTGAGAAGACTTCCAGCTTAATGTCAGGTATGCTTCCTTCAGTATCCAGGAAAGAAAACCCCAAACTCAAGCATTTTGAAGAATCTGGTACTTTTACTGAATATGAAAAGATTAACATCCCAGTGAAAAGCTGGAAGTGATCAAAACGCGCGAAATGCATCTACTAAGCTTCTTCCCCCCCTCGTGTTTATAGTTTCTCAGCCAATCTAAAGGTCTTCCAAAGGTCAGGTGGCAACACGTCTGGCAGCGTCATCCATCAGGAATGTCGAGACAGTTGGTCGGCCATCCCCTTCTGAAATTTAGTTTCGATTCCCACGAAGTCCCCTCCTACAAAGACAAACCCCCTCCTGCTCTCTCCCCCCCCCTTTGCTCCATACCTAATCCCTCCCCGTTTCTTATGGCAGCTAAAGCAGGAAAGCTGATGCTGACACTCACATTGTGATACTCATGAACAAGTGGCAGATATATTAACAAAACCATTACCCACCAATCAACATGTGTATTTATCTTCAAAATTGAATATACATATTTAAATCTATAAATATTCAATTTAACCGTTAGGTATTTTAGAGGGGGATTTGTCACCAAGAAAATACCTGTCTGTATATATGTATGTGTGTGTGTGTGTGTGTATATATATATATATATATATGTGTGTGTGTGTGTGTGTGTGTGTGTGTGTGTGTGTGTGTGTATGGATGAGCTAATCCCCATGATGTAATTTATGTATCCCTCCACTTAACTCCTCCTCATCTTTTGCTCCGCCCCTTGAGTATTTAAGCAGATGTTCCTGTCAAGACTTCTTGGCTTGTATGTAGATCTCCTGTAGAAGAAAACAAATAAATAAAACAGTGTTTAATTTACAACCTTTGTCTACATATTTTATTTGGGCCTGAAAATAAAGAAAAGAAAAACAAGCAACAGCACAGGCTGGTCTTTGGAGATATCAGGCTCAACTGGCACCACTGACTCTGCTAAGTCTTCCGGTTCCTATCCTGGCTGCGTTCCCTCTGCCATGCCTGCTTGATTGAAATATATGGAGAGCGCTGACTACCTGTCAGCTTCTGAACAGGCGCTTGGAAAAAAAACAAAACCAGGTTCCTGGGTATAGTAATTTTTATCCTGTGCTCCAGCACGTTCCAACAATCAATTACAGTGAAGAAGGAATAGTCAGAGCTATTGCACAGTGCTTCCCTCCACCTTTTAATGTCTCCTGCGCTCCACCCATGACTCCACTCCCTAGCTGTGCCTCCAGTACGACCTCAGCCTATCACACAGCCAATATGCCGCCCCTAATCCAGACTGGCTGGCTAGTTCATTAACCAAGCCGAGAGTCAGCAACTCCTCTGCAGTTTGGCTCTGTCGGCTGTTCATTGGCCCCGCCTCCCAGTTGTGCTGTGAGAATGCCAGCATCGGGAACATGGCTGCAGCTGCAGCAGCGGTGAGAGCTTCGTATCCCATCTGATATGGCGACAGCAGCCCCAGTGACAGCTTGGCACGGGCGCATCTGTGATCGGCGTTGGACCCATATATGAGTCTCCTGGCTCCACCTGAATGACAGCCCCAAGTATCATCGAGTCGGGGCTGACAGTCTTGTCATATGAAAGATATTGAAAGCATAACTGGAAACAGTCCAAATGGTTAAATAAACAAAATATAACTCCATATTATCTAAGTGTTTCTTAACGTTGGCAACTTTAAGATGTGTAGATTTCAACATGCTGGAGAATTCTGGGAACTGACGTCTGCAAATCTTGAAGTTACCAAAACTGAGAAATACTCAGTTAAATTATTCATTGCATGCTGGTAGTTTTCTGGCATTTTTAAACTTGAAAATATGATGATTTATTTAAATAAATGGAACATTAGTGCAGCAACCAGAATTTATAGTTCATTATTAGCATAACGTTTCTGCCATTTTAAGGTTTTCTTTTTGTTTCTGCCCAATTAATAGTTCATTGTTATGAAGATTCTTTAACTCAGTATGTATAAATGAGAGAGGAAGATCATTCTGGTTGCAGGAAGAAATGAATATTGGATAAAACTGCCCAGAATAAATTTAAAAAAAAACCTAAAGTTCAGGGTCAGACTCTCTTTAACAACACTTTCTTTCTAAAACTCCATGAATGACTTGCTGTAGCTGAGGGGCACAGTCCATAGAAAGAAACTGAAAATTTAGCACATTTACTTCAGGTTCTTCCTTCCCATTCTGATCTCTGGTCACCAAGATCTCTTTAAAGCTTGTGCTTTCTATCTGCAGTTGATCAGGCAATAAGAAATGTCATACTCACTGCCAGACAGCTTCTTCTGTGGCTCCTTGATGGTAGTTTGCATTATACACCTGCAGTCAGAGTTACTTTTCTGGTTAATGTCACATGCTGATTCTTTAATATAATTGTGTGGAAGAAGGCATTGTGTTTATGTTAAATAACCCACAGACCGCTTCTGGTCTACCAAATCCATTTATGTCATCCCAAGGCTCTTTAAGATCACAGCATTTAAAGATAGCAGTTTTCAATTGAATTATTGTTTTCTGGTTTTGATTATTTAAGCCTTAGAATAAATTAGATCTCTGGGATTACATGTGTTTTGTATATTTTTCATTCCCTCCACCCACCACACAAGAGAGGGAAAAGCTAAAATGTTTGTTCCTGTTTACTTAGTGATGTAATTCTCATGGCCCTAGCATTCACTAGAAACACAAGAAATAATAGTTTGGGGTTTTATTTTTTGTTTTAACATAGCTCTGGACAAAAACTACTCCTTGTACTATAGCAAGGCATGGAACTAATTCCCAAATAAGCGTTCAGAGGCTGTTACTTTAAAGGCTACAGTTTTGCATTTCCACATAATAATTCTACTTATGAGTTCATTATGGAAACCAGCATATACAGTATAATCAATGGTTTGATTTATTTTATTTAGCTTTGTGTACCATCAAGTACTATAGTTTCTTAGTTGTTTACCAGATTTGGAAAATCTAATGTTTATCACATGATTCATCTCTGTTTATGGATGTGAATTTTAAAAGGCACCCCCCCCCCATTTGTCTTTATTTCTTACACAGGAAATAAAAAAAGATGTGAAGAAAGAAAGTTTTGCCAGCAAAGCACCAGAATTGTCTATGCATGAAGTTTCTAATGGAAGTTCTTTACTATTGTCTGAGACAATTATTAGAACCTCCAAAAAAGGTAATACATTTTAATTGTAGAACTTTAATAAAGACAAATTATACCTGATATTTTAAGTGTCTCCTAGGCATCTCAATTCATTTCTTGTCACTCATTGTTGCTATAATAGAAACAACAGTATGGTCCTCGATTAGAGATCCTATCATATATAGAGTAGGATGAGAATGCTTGGGATAAAACTGCTATTGAACAAGATACTGATTTAAATGTACCCAAACTGATTGCTATTGTTTGCTAACAGAGAATGCTGAATACAATTGCAACTATAGGAATTGGTACCCTTCTACTTTTTCCTAAAGAATTCCAATTTGTCATGAAATAAAGCTGAAATAGACAGAAATAAATGGCATTCACCAGTGGTGGGTTCCTCCTGGTTCGGCCCGGTTCCACCGAGCCAGTAGCTGTGACGATATGACGTCACTGAACCGGTTCTCCCCCCCGCTCCCCCCCGCATTATTCTTACCTTTTATTTGGCCCCACTCCCAATCTATTGCTGCCTCCTGAGTCCCAGCTGATGGTTAGAGGGGAAAAAAACTGTTTAAACTCTTGTGGCAGGGCTTCAAAGGGCCACCCTACAGCTGATCAGTGTTAAAAGAAAACAAATGAGTAGACCAGTGCCTGCAAAAATACATGAGTAGATCAGTGCCTGCAAAAATAAATGGGTAGATCGGTACAGCTCTGCAAGCAGTTAAAAGCCTGGTAGACCAGTACCTCCGCTAAATCCTAAATAATTGTCACGTGACCATCAAGCCACACCCACAAAATAAGCCACACCCACAGAACCGGTAGTAAAAAAATTTAGAACCCACCCCTGGCATTCACCATTGATTATTCCATAGTTCATAGATCAAACACTTTGCTTTTAATGTATATTAGCATACATTTTATGAACATGATAGATTATTATTTCTACTCTTGGCTACCTTTTCTGTAACACTATATTAAAACTAAAACTTTTCATTGTTTCCATTGTCAAATGGTGCTCAACTTTCTACCAATTTCCTGTGTTATTCTTTTTCTTAGTGCTTACCCTGCACGATTGTGGGATCTAATTGTTTTTGCAATGCCTTTAGTGCTTACAGTAAGGAATCAGTGCAGCAGACAATGGAGGGATTTTTTTGTTTTATCAGCATCTAATCACAGAACCTGAAAGGGAGTGCCATACACATACATCATTATATAATGCAAACACACATAAGCACAAACACCCTTCTCCCCAGTGGTGAAATCCAAATTTTTTTATTACCGGTCCTGTGGGCGTGACTTGGTGGGCATGGTGTGGCTTGGTGGGCATGGCAGGGGAATGATACTGCAAAATCTCCATTCCCACCCCACTCCAGGGGAAGGATATTGCAAAATCTTCATTCCCACCCCATTCTGGGGCCAGCCAGAGGTGGCATTTGCCGATTCTCCGAACTACTCAAAATTTCCACTACTAGTTCTCCAGAACCTGTCAGAACCTGCTGGATTTCAACCCTGCTTCTCCCCTTCCCCCCTCCCCAGTCTGTGTATATATAAAATATTGAGAGCGGGAGGGATGGATAAGGATATATGTATTTATCAAGCAGATCAGATGTTTTTCAACTTTCCATTAATTTATCTTCAAGTATAAATGTCTGTGTTTGCATACGTATACATACGTACTGTATATAAAAAGGTATAGTGTTTTATGCATATCTGGGGAATTGGTTTCTTCTTGAGAAGTTAATAGTAACAGTATGGAAGTGATAATAAAGTTGCTTCAGTTTTATGTGGTAGAACTGTGGTAAGAATGCACCCCACCCCAATCTTTTTGACTAATGCCCCAAAATAGTCGCAAAAATAAAACTCAAAGCCAGGAAAAGAAATACAGAAGCTGCTAAAAGTAAAAGAACACCATCTCCATTTTTTTCTTCTTCCCCTAATAGAAAGTAGCTGTAGGCAAACAGCCAGACAGAGCTCAAGCTGTAAAAGAAACAATGTTGCAATAGTGAACTTGAGTAACCCTGTCATTGAGAAACAATTACTCAAGCCTGCCCATCCATTAACAAAGGCATGCTAGAGGCAATAAACAGACCAAAGATAACAGGATAAAATCAATTACACATGCCTGACAGAATTAGGACCAAGGGAAGGTGATAATTAAGACCCTTCATGAGCCTTTGGGAAACAAGTAAAACCAATCAAATAATAAAAGCACACAAAGCAAACCTCAAAATTACAAAATATTATAAACTGTATAAAAATCCTTACACTCACCAAGCTAATTTGTCAGCCACTCCAGAAACATGTTTCTGTCACTAAAGTTTCTGGCAACTAAATAAACAGACCTTCTTTCCTTGTGGGCAGCCTACATTTTATTTCCAGCGTCTCTCTCCTGGCTTGGATTTTTCTTCCAACAGAACAGCCACATACAGGGCATAGAAAATAGGAGTTCAAAAGATGTCCAAACAAGTTGTATTTTGAAGAAAGCTTTAATGAAGTGAGACATATTCAGTAAACATCTGGTGTAACTGTTTTCTATAATGCTAGATGCTCTACATGAACTTTTGTAAATCCCCTTTTTATTACATTTATGATGCAGTTAGTTTCTTATTTTAGTGTTGTTTGTGACAGACCAGGGGTGAAATGCTTCTGGTTCGGACAGGTACACCCGATCCAGTAGCGATGGAGGCAAGTGGTTCGGAGAATCGGTAGCAAAAATCCCTGGCCCCCCCCCCATGCCCAGCTGAGCCGCACAATCATCAGAGACTTTTTTTTAACTTTTAAAAGCATTTTTTCTGCAACCTCTTCGGCCGAAAAAATGCTTTTAAAAGTAAAAAAAAAAGCCTCTGATGATCATGCGGCTCAGCTGGGATTGTCAAAGGCTTTTAAAAGAAAAAAACCCTTTTAAAAAGCCTCTGCCGATCAGGCAACTCAGCTTGGATTGTCAGAGGCATTTTTTAAAAAAAGAGTTTTTTTCTTTTAAAAGCCTCTGACGATCCAAGCTGATCAGGCAATTTAGCTGGGATCGTCAGAGCCTTTTGAAAGCATTTTTTTACAACCGCTTCACCGAAGAGGTTGTAGAAAAAATGGTTTTAAAAGTTAAAAAAAAAAAAGAATTGGCCACGCCTACCCAGTCACATTAACCCCCCCCCCTTCCCACCAATCCATACCCACAAAACCGGTAGTAACAAATTTTAGATTTCACCACTGTGGTAGATAATAATGTTTTTATAAGAATCCAGCAAATGTTTTTATAAGTAATGTACTGGCTGTAGCAGAGTTAAAAAAGGAAGAAACAATGCTGATATTAGAGAATGTGATAGGACATGAGCTAGTGGTTTGAATTTCACAATATCCTTTATATTGAGATGCTGCCTTCTGCCCAACTGCCTTCAAGCTGAGGGCCACATTTTGTCTGTAAGTGTCTTATAGTTGCATTCAAAGTTGTGTATGAGATCAGGTAAAAAATAATTATATTCCATTTGTTTTACATTTAACCATTTTACCCACTTCAATATTTCTATTTAAATGTTTAAACACAGTAGATACAATTAATCACCAGTCATGAAAGTTTTTCTTTCTGGCACATTACAAATTACAATTGGAAATTATTTAGAGGCCACACACAAAGCTTCTCCAGGGAATATGTGGACCTGAGGTCTCAGATTAAGTTATTTTCTTTGTGTGAGTTTTGTTTTCAAAAATTAGAAATCATGTTGCTTCAGAGGGCCTGTTGCATTTACAATACCTGTACCTGGGGTGCATTGCAGCAGTTTAATCTGGAATTATCCCTCATACCTGTTAATTCTTAAAACAGAACTAATTGATGATTGGTATGCATTCAATGATTGGTATGCATTTCTCCCATAAGAATTTTTTTAAAAATTATTATTGGTTTAAAATTAGGTCTGCTTTCTGAGGTCCAGCATTGTCTTCTGTGGGCCTAGGAATTAGAATACCAGTTTGGTGCACCTTTTACTAACTTAGCCTGTATTTGATAAATATATTGTTTTGCTAGAACTAGTTGTAATTAATTGAATTTTGACAGAACAAAAGACAGTGTTGACTTTAGACAATTTGTTTTTTTAGTACATTCTTCCCAAATCACAGAATGTTGACTCTTTTTAATATTAATTATACAAAGCTTGCAACACTTAATCCAACATTAAGACCATAAAGAGGCAGATATTATAAGAAACAAACATGTAGACAATGTATCAAACCTATTAAATTATTTACATAAATTTAGGCCCGAAAATCAGCTGACTGGCACGCGCATGTGCGCTGAGATGAGCTTGCGTGCCAGGCGACATGGCAGAGGTGGCACGTGTGCCATAGGTTCACCATCACGGACCTATACCTACAAATTGTAGAAGGATTTGAAATATTTTTTTAAAATCTTCGTGGCATTCAGTTTTAAAAAGGCTACAATTTCTAGCATGTGCCTCTGCAATAGTTTTGGTTTTAAAACTACAACCTGAAACTGTAAAACAAGGTAAAGCTGTGTTCTTTACCATGTACTTATGATATATATATATATATTGTGGTTTTAACAGCTGTCAGCTCTTTCTTATTTTGTTCTGAAAATTCTATATGTAGTGAAATGAAAAAATTCTGGGAATCTTTAAATAAAGTCCTCCTTGAATGGGATCCTCTTAAGGGGTTATATATATTTTGACAAAAGAAAGGTAGAAATAGAGGAATATTAGGGCACTAGAGTCCCTAATTAAAGATAAAGATAGAAAATATTAGGGCACTAGAGTCCAAATAAAATATAATAATTGATGTGTAAGTTCCAGAATATAAACCCTGAGAACCAAAACTACTGGTGCAATTTTGCAGTGGTAATTTTACAAGATTATTTTAGTGTTCTAAAAGACTTGGCATTGCTTTTTGAATTGGATTTATGGAAGCAAATGAGAAGGCCATGTATGAAATTGGGGATTGGGCCTCTGGGTTCTTAAGGCCCTGAAATGAAAAGGAAGCATGCTCTGTTATAACAGCAGCAATTTTAAGTCCTAAGCATTTTTGATAGTGTTTTTATATCCATGAACTTTTACTAGCCATTTAATTTTTAATGTCCACCCAAACCATTCCACTTTAGATTATTATAAAACAGTGCATAAACAGTGCATAAATATGTAGGACCTAGCATTCAGCAGCTGCAGGAAGGAATGTTTAGAAGTACTATAAATGGATTGGCTAATATTCTTAGTATAGTTAAAATTAACAATACTTCATTTTATATTATAACAAAATATGTAATAATAATAATTTTTAACAAAATATATTAAAAACAGACAACAGATTATTACATATTACTCAGTTCTGAATATTATTCATAAAATGGTATTAGTTAATCAGTGGTGGTTTAAAAATAGTTTTGACGCTGATCTCAGGGGTGATGTCCAACTCATCTGGAAAACACCAAATTAGGGAAGATGATGGTGGTTCTTATAAAATTAGAAATAATGAAAATAATTCAGGGAGAGAAAAGTAGTCATCCTCCAACAAAACCAGTGGGAGAGGTCAAATGTCCTAGTTCTCATTCTTCACTAAGTGTTTAAGGTCTGTTTGGGGCAGAGTTCTTTGCTGTAATCTTGGCAACTGCTTGTGTAAATAAAGCACTGTATTTTGCTGATTTTAGCTTTTCTGAAATTGCTATAAAATGGGTAGCTATAACCCATTATGTCACTGAGGCAAAAGACATATATGAGTCATTTAGAACCAATCCCATTCTTATAAACTGTTTCAGTTGATATCAGTCAAGCCCCATCGTAGCAGACCTTGGGTGGGCCCAGAATAGTTTCTGGTTTACTTTACAGATAGGATTCTTTTGGTTTTATTTAATTTGAATTGTTAACCTTTTCTCTTAGGATTTAACAGAAGATGCAGCTAATGCATAATAAATAGCATATTTCTGAAAAAGTTAATCTTAATCTCTATGAAATCACACATGGATTTTGCATTCTACATTGAAAGCTAAATCTGGCCCTAAATTCTGCCTCAGTTTACCTTCCTAATAAGCAACTAGGTTGGAAGATCATTTAAAAACAGTTTATTAGGGTACCCTGATAAAATGGGATGTCTCTATGAAAAAGGAGACAGAGCCCTGAGCCCCATGTTTCACTCCTTTTTATAGTTAACATAACAAAGAAAATGCAAAAGGAAAGTTGACTGGATAGGGTAAAAGTAACCTCCCCTTTGCATAGGCAATCAGTTACATGTAGTCAAACATGTTACATATTTGCATCCCATAATATCACACATGTTCATTAAAATGAGGTCTGACATGAGAAGGGGCATAATTGTAAGGAAAATGGTTGTTTGGAGTTCACAAAAGGAATAAACCAAATCCCAATTTGTACTAACAAACTTTCTTATCTGGAGCTAGTCTCCAGGTTATTTATCAGTTTAGGAATCTTAAAAGCTAATAAACCTGAACATCATTTTAAAAGAGAGAAAATAAATCACATTAAAATACAAAGTAACTATGTTAGCTAACAAATTACAAAACCCATGTCATTTGCCCCTCAACATGGAATCAGAATTTCCTAAACTATTTTTCTGGGTGGGGCCCTATTCTCATTGGCTTGACTAGAGATCATTCTGCTGCTTTTGTTTTAATCAATCTGTTCCAGGGAAGAAAGATTAGTGCTGCATCCTGTTCCCATACTGGTCTGTTCCATGACGGGAATGAAGGTGCGCTCTGATTGGTCGTGCCTCAGATGGTGCCGAGTATAAAAGAGCTGTCAAAAGATCCGAGCTGCTGCTATTGTTGTGAGCCAGCAGCTGCCTATTAGACTTATGTTAGCTGCAATAAACTGTTAACCTTTACTGCTGTCTTGCCTCAGTCTGTCAGCCCTTGTTCAGGAATAGAACAATTGACGACGAAGGTGGGATGTATCCCAGACTGAGGCACTAGACGAAAGCTGGTTACGGAGCTAGTCATGGAAACAAGAGCTGTCACTATCCTGAACTGGAGTCAAAAGCGACGATGTCGTACTACCTTACAATGATCCAGAAATTTTGAGAACTAAAGTGCTTATCCCCGACAAGAATGGCAGCAATACCCTCTTTTGCCACCTTCAGCCCAGTGACAGAAATGTGGAACATGTACCTAGATAAATGTGAGTGCTTTTTGTTAGCAAACAAGTACACAGAAATCTCAAATGATAGGAAAAAAGCATATTTTTTAACGTTTTGTGGAACTGAGGTGTTTGAGACGGCTAGAAACTTGCTAGCACCCCAAAAAATACATTCCATGGCATGGGAAATGTTAATTGCAAAATTAAAAAGCCATTACACCCCAATGTTGCTTGATGGCAGTAGGCACCGCCTCAAGCTGCCTACCAATAGAAATGACACTAAAGAAAGGCCAATGTTTCAAAATGCATGCCTCAGCTGTGGAGGGAATCACCCAAGCTCAGCCTGTAAATTCAAAAACATCGACTGCCTTCGTTGTGGAAGAAAAGGACACCTAGCAAAAGTTTGCAGAGCTCCTCAACCCACAATAATGCCCTCAGTGAGAACACGGTTCGTAAGAAAAACTCCTTTTAAAACAACAAACAGGAGAGAAGACTGCTACACAATTACAAAAGATAGATACCCTGCAGAATCAGTAATTGAGCAGGCCAATAGTAATCGCAAGAAAAAAAATTTCCTCACTATTAAAGTAGAAGGAGCCCCCTGCAAAATGGAAGTAGACACAGGGTCATTTATGTCCCTGATGTCCTGGAGCACCATCAAATGATTGGTTCCTAAACTTTCCAAGAAAATGATTAAGCTGTGCCTCTAAGGACTTAGAGGTTACCAAGGAAGGAACATTCCCACCCTTGGTACAGGCAAATTTCAAATAGAGTTTAAACAGTTCACAGGGCAGCTTTCCCTCATCATAGTAGAAGAGTCCCTCCCAAGCCTTTTGGGGCTTGACTGGTTTGACTCACTAGGCCTGGCAGTCACTGGCATCAAATCAACCACATCAGCGAACCAGACATATCCAACTTAATCAAAGAGTTTGCAACAGTATTTGAAGACAGCCTGGATAAGTACACAGGCAACCCTCTTTCATTTAATTTAGAACCCCAGGTAGCACCCATCCGCTTAAAACCAAGACAAGTGCCCTTCGCCTCAGGGCAAAGGTAGACACAGCCTTAGACAAACTTTTGGCACAAGGAATCCTAGAGGCTGTCGACCACACTAAGTGGGAGACACCTATTGTAACACCAGTTAAATCGGATGGGTCTGTGAGAATATGTGCTGACTACAAGTGCACTTTAAATCGAGCACTTCAGCAAAGTGCCTATCCTGTGCCTGTAGTACAGCACTTATTACACTTGCTAGGAGAGGGTAAGATTTTTGCAAAATTGGATTTAACACAGGCATACCAACAAATTCCTGTGGACACACCAACTGCTGAGGCACAAACAATTGTGACTCATAGGGGGGCCTTTAAGTGCCATAGGTTACAATTTGGTGTTAGTGTGGCCCCTGGCATCTTCCAAAGTTTAATGGAAAGGTTGCTCCAGGGCATCCCAGGTGTCATCCCTTATTTTGACGACATACTGGTGTCTGCAATCAACTTTACGGAATTGAAAGAATGCCTAAGGGCAGTTTTGCTGAAATTTTAAAAAGCAGGTTTAAAGTTGAAATGTGAAAAATGCCAATTGGCTGTGCGCAAAGTAGAATTCTTAGGATACAGGATAGACACATCAGGCCTACATCCTACTACAACAAAGATAAAAGCTATCCAAGATGCCCCCACACCCAAAAATAAGACAGAATTACAAGCATTTTTGAGTCTCATAAATTTTTATAGTTTATTCCTGCCCCACAAAGCATAAGTCACTGAGCCATTGCATAGACTGCTGGACACAAAACAGCCATGGCACTGGGGCAAGAAGGAAAAGGCCACATTCCAGGCAGTCAAAAGCCTCCTAACTTCTCGAAGTTTATTGATCCAATATAATGAAAACTTACCTTTAGTGCTGGAATGTGATGCCTCTCCCTATGGCGTTGGTGCTGTGCTTAGCCACAAACTACCAATGGGAATAGAAGCACCTATTGCATTTTTTTCAAGAACACTACCTAAGACTGAAAGGAATTATAGTCAAATTGATAAAGAGGCATTGCCACTAGTCACTGGTGTCAAACGGTTTCATGAGTATTTGTATGGTCGAAGCTTTGAACTGATTACAGACCATAAACTGTTGTTGGGGTTACTCTCAGGTGACCGCCAAACACCCCAAGTTCTTTCACCACGCACGACCAGATGGCAGCCTACCCTTATTCATTAACACATCAACTGGGAAGACATCTTAGCCATGCTGATGCATTAAGCCAATGCCCTTTGGCCATTGATGTAGAAGACTCAGCACCTGCCCACACAGTTCTCATCAAAGACCTATAGTGCCCTTTGACTGCAGCCGATGTAGCAAAACACTCTGCTAAGGACCAGGTAATTTCCCTGGTAATGGGCTGTCAGGACTTGATGTCCCATTGAGACATCAAGTCCTGATAGCCCGGGTGAGGGACACCCAGGGATAGTGCACCTGAAGGCGCTGGGACAAAGTTATGTGTGGTGGCCCAATATGGACCAAGCTATCACGGATTGGGTCTCAGGCTTGCCAAGAATCCAGATTAAATCCACCCAGGGCCCACCCCACAGAATGGGAAAGACCTAGGAACCAGAAGCGTTGCAATGATACTGGCTGGAAAATAGCGAAGCTCTGATGAGCTTTGCGAAAATCCAGCCAGACAAACCGCTGTTGGGGGGTCTTTGGACCAGAACTGTCTTGGAGGGATGGTGAAGAAAGAGAGGCACCTTGGAAGACCAAGAGGAACAGGCAAGTTCCTTGAAGGGTCGGAAGCAGCTCATTAAAACGACTGCTCTAAGTTGGGGCAAGCGGACTAAGATTTGTGCAGGAGCGATGTTTGAATGAGTATTGTTACCGGAGGAGCGATTTGGCCAATTTAAAGGTAAAAAGAAATTATTTGGAAAAAGCTTGAAAGAGGTCCCAACGTGAAATGAGCAGCTAATTGGCACTTTGGAATGTTAATTGGAGGGGAAAGAACAAAGAGGAAATTAAAAGGCTAAAGCCCCAAAAAGAAAACTTTCTACCTGGACTTAAAATTGAATTTGGAGAAATTATAAATAATACAAGAAAAAGGAAACTGAGAGAAAGCATTTTTTAACAATAAAAGGAAAACAAATTGAAGAGAAAGCATTTTCTTTTTTTTTATTTGAAAAGTTTTACAAATACATTTTCTCCCCAGTTTCCCCCCCCCCCAAAAAAACCCCCAAACCCTCCCTAACCCTCCCCTTTTCCCCCCAGGACTTCCACAAAATACAATCCTAATCAAAAATACATTTTATGAAACTTAAACCCCTCCACCCCCTATATACCATTTATACCTTCATAAAACTCAGTTAATCTATCCCTACATAATACATTCCTTCAGCTAAAAGCTATCTGATATTTCCTAGTTTGATATTTATTCTGCACATAGTCTATCCACTTTTTCCACTCCCATACATAAGTCTCTTGAGTTCGGTCTTTTAAATATGCTGAGATCTTCGCCATCTCTGCAAAACTGGCCATCTTCAAAGTCCATTCTTCAATAGTGGGCAAAACATCATTTTTCCAATATTGACCTATCAGTAACCTCGCTGCTGTCACCATATACAATATCAGCTTTGTTTCACCCAATGTAAAACCCTTAGCTATATCCAATAAAAACAGTTGTGGAGAAAACTGAAGTTTTTTTTTCAAAACATTTTGCATAACCCACCAAATTTTTATCCAAAAAGCCTTCACTTTCTTACAAGTCCACCACATATGATAATATGTGGCGTCTAAACAATCACATCTCTAGCATTTTGGTTGAACATTAGGATACATACACGATAATTTCTTAGGGTCTAAATGCCACCTATAAAACATTTTGTAAAAATTTTCCCTCAGATTCTGCGATTGTGTAAATTTAACATTCTGGACCCATATTTTTTCCCATGTTTCCAACATCACTGGTTCTGCAAAATTTTGTGCCCACTTTATCATACAATCTTTAACCAATTCATTTTCCGAATCCCTTTCTAGCAAAACATTATAAACCCTCTTAATATGCATTGGACCTTTCTCTTTTATATGTCTAACCAATTCTTCTTCATGCATCATTATACCAGTTTTTTGATCTTCTTTCCATCTCAGTTGAAGTTGATTATACTGTAGCCAAGTTAAATTAATCCCTTCTTCCAACAGTATTTCTAATGTCTTTAATTGCCATCTGCCCCCATCCATAAAAAGAACTTCTTTGTATAAAAACCCCCCGAGTGACATTATATTTGTATTCCACATGATATGACCAAGATCCAGCCATAACGGTATTTTGTAATCCCATTTGAATCGGTGCTTCTTCCAAACTCTCATCAAAGAGTTCCTAAATATGTGGCTTTTGAATACTTTATCCACTTTATTCTCATAAAATAAATATGCATGCCAACCAAATTCAAGATCATGACTTTCTATATTCAATATTCCAATCTTTATCCTTCCAAACCAATCGCTTGCTTGCGTCAAAGCTGCTGCTTCATAGTACAGTTGTAGATTTGGAAGTTTAAGGCCTCCCCTTTCTGGAACATCTTGCATAATTTTCAGTTTGACTCTTGGCTTTTTCTCATTCCAAACAAACTTATTCAATCCATTTTGCCATTCTCTCAATTGCTTATCACTTTTAAGCACCGGAATCATTTGAAACAAAAAAAGAAATCTAGGCAAAACGTTCATCTTAACTGCTGCTATTCTTCCAAGCAATGACAGCTGTAGTTTTTTCCAAGTCTCCATATCCTTTTGTACCTCTCGCCACAACACCTCATAATTATTTTGAAATAATTTTATATTTGAATCTGCAACTTGAACTCCTAGATATTTAACTTTTGATACTATTTCAAAGCCTGCCTTGCTTTCAAGTTCCTGCTTTCGATCTTGTGTCATATTTTTAACAATCATCTTAGTCTTTTTCTGGTTCAGTCTAAATCCTGATATCATACTATATTCTTTTATAATGTCTTTCATCTGGATTATTGATTCCATCGGCTGTGTTAGGGTAACAACCAGATCATCTGCAAATGCCCTGGTCTTGTAGTCCTCATGCCTAATAGCTATGCCATGTAATGAGTTTGAATCCCGTATTGTATTCAGCAAGACTTCTAATGTTAGAATAAATAACAATGGGGATAGCGGACAATCTTGTCTTGTTCCTTTTTCAATACTAAAATTTGTAGTCAGACTTCCATTAATAATAATTTGTGCCGTTTGCTGTTGATAAATTGCTGAAACCGCCTGTATAAACTGATCCCCAAAGTCCATTTTTCTCAGAGTCTTTAATAGAAAGTTCCAATCCACTCTATCAGAGGCCTTCTCCGCATCCAAAAACACCAGCACTGCAGATATCTGTTTATTCTTCTCAAGATAGTCCAATAAGTTTATTATTTGCCTTACATTATCCTTCATGTATCTGCCTTCTATAAATCCTGCTTGGTCATGATGAATCACCTCTTGAATAACTGGCATTAATCTGTTAGCTAATACTTTTGCAAAAATTTTATAATCATTGTTCAGAAGAGATATTGGTCTATAATTCTCAGGTTTTTTAAGACCTGCTTGCTCTTTTGGTATCAGTGAGATGTAAGCTGCTTTCCATGAAGGAGGTATTTTACCCCCTTGTTGTATACTACAAAATAAGTCTTTAAGATGTTCAATAATTTCTGCTTGTAAAGTTTTATAATACACCACAGTTAAGCCATCCGTCCCTGGTGCTTTAGCTGTTTTCAATTGTTTAATTGTGGCAATAATCTCCTCAACTATAATTGGTTGACTCATTCTTTCCTTTTGATCACTAGAAATTTTTATAACTCTTTTTTCTTCTAAGTATTTATCTATAAGTTCAGTCTTTATTTCATCTTTAGCATATAATTTGGTATAATAATCTAAAAAAGCTTCTTTGATTAATTTTTGTTGAAAAATTTCCTTCCCTCCAATGTCAATACTACCAATAACCCGTGTGCTCTGACGCTTCCTCAATGTGTAGGCCAGCCATCTGCCCGGTTTATTAGCGTTACAAAATTTATGTTTCGCAAATTGTAGGTTAATTGCTGTTTGCTCCGCCATAAGCATATGAAATTGATCTTTCAAGAGTTTTATAGCTCCTCGTATTCTTTCATCTGTTGGGTTCTTTATAAGTAGCTGTTCTTCCTTCTTTATCTCTGCTTCCATTTCCAATCTTTTCTTTGTTGGTTTAATCTATGTTTAGAGTTCATATGAATGAGTACCCCCCTCGTATATGCCTTACTCGCATCCCACACAATTTCAATAGGGGTACCCTTATTCAAATTCATTTCAAAAAACTATTTCGTTTGCTTTTTAAGTTCGTTTACATTTTTTTCGTATCTAAACAAATTTTCATTTACTCTCCATGATCTTCTCTCAATCTTTCCCATTTCAATTTCTATCCATACTGGGCTATGGTCGGTTAGAGTCCTTGGGAAAATCTTTGTTTTTTTTGTTTTTGCAAGTAAGTCAGATGATAATAAAATAAAATCAATCCTAGAGAAGGATCTGTGTCTGTCTGAGAAAAAGGTAAAGTCCAAGTCTTTTGGGTTATGTATTCTCTAAATATCTTTTAATTCCAGATCTTCTTTCATATCAAAAAAAAGTCTGTGGCAATCTAATCCTTGACTTTGCCATACTCTTTTTATCTATTTTGGGATCAATTACTCCATTCCAATCTCCCATAATTAAAATAGATCTATAGTCCTATTGTAGTATTTTAGAATACAATGTTTTATAAAAAATTTTCTTGTTGTTGGTCAGGAGCATAGATTCCAATCACCAAAATTGGACCATTTTCTGTATAAAGTTCAATTGCTATAAACCTCCCAGAATCATCTGCTTCTATAATTTTAGATGATAGTCTTTTATTTATGTAAATCACTACTCCATTCTTTTTTTCCGAACTAGAAGCTATGAATTGTGTTCCTAATCTAGAATTTATTAAATATTTTTGATCTTGTATTCGAATATGAGTTTCTTGTAGGCAAATAATATCATTGTTAAACTGTTTCAGATAATTAAATAATTTCCTCCTCTTCTGTGGTGAGTTTAGCCCATTCACATTCCAAGATAAAAACTTAATTGTCATCTGGAACCTCTTGAAGCGATAGGAACATTTGCTGAAGACATTCTTCCAGGTTGGTAGTCTTCAGTTTAGCTCCCCCCATGGCTTCACGTGCTTGTGTACCCTTAGCTCCCTTCTTGTCTTGTTGTGGCTTGGACCTCTCCTGTTGTTGTTTTTCTTTAAATTGCTTATAAACTGCTCGAGTTATACACTGATCTTTAGCTTCAGACATCCGGATCAGGTCCAAAGCCACTTCTCTTGTATTTGTGGGTACTCCAAATACAGGTTCCAGAGGGAGATCTAACAAAGGCTCATCTAGAAATCCCCCTGTAGCTCCCTGCATTTCCATTGCCTCCCGCTCCATCTGTTTACACTGCTCCTCAGTCTCTTGTTCAAACTGCTTCTCCTTATCACTCTCCTTTATCTCCAACACTGAAGATGTACGTGGGGATGTTGTGCCTGTTTTTTTAAAAACTGCAGAATAAAATTCTTCCGCTTTCTCAACTGTATTCAATCTGTACCTTTCTCCTTCATACTTCAATATTATGCCAGTTGGAGCAGAAGAGAAAGCATTTTCAATGTGGATTTAAAAGTGATATTGTGTTGCCTGGGGATTTGTAAACTGGAGAGAGAAGAAAGCACCAGAATGAACGCTTTAAACATGGAAGGAGTACTTGTTTAAATAGCTGGATCCCGACCTTGAAAGAGAAAAAGAACGAAGTTTTAAACTGGAATGGTTTAGATAAATATTTGAATTGGATACTATTTGGAAATAAAAAAAAAGAGAGACACTATATGGACTTGAATTTTAATTACATATAAATTAAAATAAAAATTTCTTTGAATTGACAATATGGAACATTGGGAATATGAGGAATTAATAGAAATGTTTAAAAAGGTGTGTGAAGCATTTAAGGGTGATAAAGAAGCGGAAATCTGGTTAGAATACAAAAAAAAGGAAGAAGAGGATATAAATGTTGAAAGGAAAATAATTGAAGATTACACTGGGATTGACAGTGAAAAACAAAATGTGGATAGGGGGAAATATCACCCAAAAAAGAAAGAAGAGAAGGAAATGGGAAAAGACTGAGGGGGAGAATTAAAAGGGTAACAATTTTAACAAGGGAAAGGATTCAGGGGAAAATCTTCGAGATTGCCTTCTACCGCATAGCTCCCAGAAACCAGTAAGATCCCACAGAGTTGGTCTCCTCCGGGTCCCGTCAGCTAAACAATGCCGGCTGGCAGGCCCATGGGGGAGGGCCTTCTCTGTGGCTGCCCCAGCTCTCTGGAACCAGTTACCTCCTGAGGTCCAGACCATCCCCACCCTATTGGCCTTCCGAAAAGCAGTGAAGACCTGGCTTTTCCGGCAGGCCTGGGGCCGTTGATCTCACTCTTGCGATCTGGCAAGATCCAGCCATGAATGGTATGAATGAGTTTTAATGTTTTAAATATTTTTAATTTTAAAATGTTTTTTATTAGGATTTTAAATGTATTGTGAGCCACCCTGAGTCTTCAGAGAGGGGCGGCATATAAATTGAATAAAATAAAATAAATAAATAAATAAAATAAAAGATACAATAATTAAGAAGAAGAAGAAGAACAACAACAACAACAAGAAGAAGAACAAGAAGAACAAGATGATGATAAGAGAAAGGGAGAGAAAGGGAGAAAAATATTAAGAAGTGGAATTTTGGAGAGACCAAAAGAAAATAGGTAAAAGGGGAAGAATAATGGAGAGAAGAAAGAGAAATAAAGCATTTATTAGTTGATTTAAGGGAAATGTATTAATAGTAGAAATTGTTTGTAAGAAGTAAACAAGAAGAAGTATACTGTTTATTGTAAAATGGATCAACAGGTGTAATATGAAATGTAGATTGGTTTAAATATGAAAATAATGGAAATCAAGATACAAAATTGAAATGCTAGTAAATGATATACGTAAGAAGTAAAAAAGAAATATATTGTTTATTGTAAAATGGATTAGCAGATGCAATATGAAATGAAGATTAGTTCAAATGTGAAAATAACTGAAATTAAGATATAAAATTGAAATGCTAATAAATGAGGAAAATAACAACTGGATTTTGGAACAAGAAATTAGGAATTAAGGAAAATAAGAGGTGGAAGGTTAATTAAGTTAAAAGGTTTCAATGTAAAAATGGAGTGAGTTGAAATACATTGTTAATCATTTAAAAATGTGATGGGGACTTTGAAAAATATAGTTAATAAGTGGGGGGGGATCAGATACCATTGTGGAAAATATTGAATTGAAAATGAATACAACAATGGAAAGAGAATGGAAGGAGGAGTAGAGGGAAGAAGGAGAAGAGAGGAAGGAGAGAGAGGAATAGAAGAAAGGGAAAAGGAGAGGAAGAAAGGGAGGGAAAATAAGAGTAGGAGAGAAGGTTAGAAAGGGAGGAAGGAATAGAGGAGGGGGGAAGGAAGGGGAAGCAGAGAAGGAGTAGGAGAGGAGGAAAGTAGAAAGGGATAGAAGAAGGGAGGGAAGAGAAAGAGAGGAGAGGAGAAGAAGAACTGTTGTAAAACAAGGGAGATGATGGTAGAAAGGCAACCCCGAGAATGTGTAAATTTATTAGGATGAAGAATGAATTAGTATGAAAGTTAAAAGGGAATATATATGATTAACAATGGATAAGATAAGATAACTAATTGAAATAATGTTAAGAAACTAGGATTTGAGGGTGGATGGTGATGCTGTTTATATAATAAGTATAGAAGTATTAAGATAAGATAAAAAAAAGTATGGAAAAAGAATATTTTGGCAAAAATGGTAACTATGTAAAATGAAATTGGATATGAAAAGTTGTATAAGATATGATATGGCCAATACTCTGTTCATAAAATATATGTGTGTGTGTGAAAGAAAAAAAATCAATAAAACTTGATTTAAAAAAAAAGAATGGAAAAGACTTAGAGCCCCATGGTCTCGTATTCACCTTGACTTCGCAGGGCCAGTTTAGGGTAAAATGTTTCTAGTGGTGGTAGATGCTTTTTTTTTTTTTTTTTTTAATGAAATTTTATTGAATTAAAAATATATTACAATTCAAACTATACGGTTCGGCAACGTGTAGTCATATTGTATATTTACAAGTGCGGTATCTAATCAATTATCTAATTAATTATACAGTTTGTACAAAAATTCTTATATATAAAATTGATTACTGTTTAGTTACGGTACAATAATATATAGGATTAACTAATAGTTGTGCATTATTCTTCATGAGTATTAACTTTTGCATTTAATTTCCAACCACCTATACCACAGATCCCAGATCATATAAAATTCTGAATCCTCCTTTCCATTTAACACATACGTTAATCTGCACATTTCTGCGCAGTCAAGTATCTTATTGACTATCTGTTCCTTGGTTGGACCTCTTTTCTCTTTCCAATATCTGGCATAGGAGAGTCTAGCAGCTGTGACAATATGAATAATCAAATATTTCTTATCCTTATCAAATGTTCGTTTTAGCACTCCCAGGAGATAGATTTCCGGCAAGAAATTAATATCCTCCTTTAATATTTCTTGGATCCATTTTTGTATTTTTTTCCAAAACTTCCGGACATGTCCACCACATGTGATAGAAGGTACCTTGGTGGTGGCCGCATTTCCAACACTTGGGGCTTGCATTTGGATAGATCTTAGCAATTCTAGATGGTGCTAAGTACCATCTATATAGCATCTTATACTGATTCTCCTTATAGCTTGTTGCTCTCGTCAGTTTAAGATTGCTATTCCATATTTCTTCCCAATCATCTAGATTTATCTTTGATTCGATGTTTTTCCCCCAAGCGATCATTTGGTCTTTTAATATTTCTCCTTCTCTGTCGTATTCGAGCAGGTAGGAATATAATTTGGCTAATAGTTTGTTCTCGCTACCTAGCCATACCTTATACAAACTATTTGTCCCCTTCTCTATTCCCTTTTCTTGTTTATCTTTACTATATCGGGATTTAATTTGTAAATAAGGCCACCAATCTATATGGATCCCTTGCTCTTTTAATATCTCATTGGATATAAGGTTACCACTGTTATCTAAGATATCTTGATAGGTGACCATTTTCTCCCTACTTATTGTATTTGGATGGATCAGTGCCTCCATTGTAGATATCCATTTTGGGTATTTTAAGTAATGTTTATGCCTGATTTCTTTCCATGTCTTCATTAATGTATCTCTAATTTTATGTTGGTGGAAACATATCCCTGTCTCTTTTCCTTTATCCCAGAGATAGGCATGCCAACCTCTCAATAAGTTGTGCCCTTCCAGTTGTAAAATTCTCTTATCTCTTAATAAGGCCCACTCTCGTAGCCATACTAAGTTGGCCGCTTTGTGGTATAATTCCCAAACTGGGAATCTGAATCCGCCTCTATTCCTTTTTTCCTGCAAGGACCGTAATGCAATTCTCGGTTTTTTCCCTCCCCAGATAAACTTCCTTACTATCCCATTTAAGTCCGAAAAATATTTTCTGTTAATACTAACAGGAGTGGTTTGGAATAAATATAGTAATTTGGGGAGAACACTCATCTTAACAGTGGCTATCCTACCAAGGAACGATATTTGCAGCTTCCCCCACCTATCCAAATCTTGTTTTATCTTTGTCAGTAAGGGTGTATAGTTATCCTCCTTTAAGGTTGAGCATCTGGCAGTAATCCAAATCCCTAAATATTTTATCTTCTTAACTATTTGGATACCCAAATTATTTGCTAGTGTTTCCTGTTCTCTTATTGGAATATTTTTTGTTAACATTTTAGTTTTTGTCATATTTAGTTTGAATCCTGATAGCTTCCCATATTCATCTAGTTCTTTCAAAACTTTGGCCCTGTTGTTGACGGGTCCTCCATTATCAACACTACATCGTCGGCAAAAGCTTGAATCTTAAAGGTTTCATTCCTAATTTCCAATCCCCGTATCTCATTATTTTGCCTAATTTTCCTTAACAATACCTCCAGGGCTAATATAAATAAGAGTGGAGAGAGTGGACAGCCTTGTCTCACCCCTTTACCAATCCGGAAGGTTTTAGTTACTTCCCCATTCAGTATGATATTTGTGCTCTGTTTATCATAAATTGCTTTTATCGCATTCTCGAAATACCCCCCGAAATTCATTCTTTGGATTTGCTGGATCATAAATCCCCAATTTAAATTGTCGAAAGCCTTCTGAGCGTCGAGGAAGGCCATGGCCAGCTGTTTCTCGGAGTGTATTTTGTAATATTCCAGCCCATCCATCACCACTCTCATATTAGACCTAATTTGTCTACCGGGGAGGAACCCGTTTTGGTCAGGGTGGATCCAGTTATTTAGTATTGTCTTCAACCTACCCGCTAAAATTCCCATAAATATTTTATAATCCGTGTTGAGTAAGGAGATCGGCCTGTAGTTCCTTATTTGCTTGGGATTGGTACCTTCTTTTCCTACCAGTGTGATGAATGCCTCCTTCCACGATTCTGGGATCCTAGAGCCTCTCAGGGCCTCATTACATATTATCAGAAGTTTTGGTACAAGTATTTCTGCCAGATCCTGGTTTTTATACAGTTCCCCTGGGAGGCCGTCAGGGCCAGGAGTTTTGTTACTCTTTAATTTGGATATTACCCCCTTCAGTTCCTCTGTTGTAATTTCTCTATTTAACATTTCCCTTTCCTCCTCCTTTATCTGTGGGAGTTTCTCTTTGGCAAAGTATTGATTTATATTATCGATTGAAGTTTCCTCCTCACTATATAACGTCTCATAATACTGTCTGACAAACTCAAGTTTCTCCTCCTCATCCTCTAATATTCTGCCTTCCGAATTCTCCAGGCCGTCTATAACACCCTTCTCTTTCTCTTTTTTTAATTTATACGATAGCCATCTCCCGGGTTTGTTTGCATTGTCGAAATAATATTGTTTGGATTGTTTGATTTTTTTCGCCAATTCTTCCTGTTCCAGTAAATTTAATTTATGCCTTGCTGTCATCCATTGCTCTTTTTTTAAAATATCACTCGGATCTTGTTGTAGCCTCTTTTCTGTTTCTTCCAGTTGGGCCAGCAGATCCTTCTGAGCCTTTCTTTTCTCTTTATTGTTATATATAGTATGCGATATTACTAACCCTCTTAAGTAGGCTTTCATTGTATCCCAAACACATGTTAGAGGAGTTTCCTGATTCTCATTCTCCGCAAAGAAAAATTGTAGGTCTCTCTGGAGTCTCTTAGTAAACTCTACTTCCCTAAGAATATGGGTATTTAATCTCCATCTCCTTCGTTTAATCCTACTTGGGCTCTTCCACTTAATCTCTAAAGGGTTGTGATCAGCCCAAACATTTGGGGTAATTTCAACCGAGTGAATATCTAACCCTAAACTTCTACTGACCCAGACCATGTCAATCCTTGACCAGGACATCTGGGGGTTTGAATAGTATGTAAATTGCTTATCGTTCGGATGTAATGTTCGCCAGAGATCTACTAGATTGTGCTCATCAACCAAATCAAAAAAAGTTTTGGGGAGTTTTTCCCTTTTAGTCTTTTTCTTTATTCCACTCTTGTGGTCAACCTCTGGGTTTACTACCCCATTGAAATCCCCAATAATACAAATATTTGTATGTTCCAATTCATCTATTTTATTGCTTAATTTCCTATAGAATTCTCCTAGGTTTCTGTTTGGAGCATAAATGGCTACTACTAAAATTGGGATACTACCCCTCTTAATTTCAATTGCAAGAAATCTCCCTTTATCATCTGAATATTTAAATTCAGCAGCAATTCCTTTTTTTACATATAACGCTACCCCACCTTTTTATTTCTCTGCTAGAGAGGTAAAACATTTGCCAAATTTCTCAAATTCCAAATATTTCCTCTCCTCTTTCTTTATGTGGACTTCTTGAAGGCAAATTATTTCTGGGTTAAGTTTGATCAATTTTGAAAAAATATGTTTTCTCCTCCCTCCGTTGTTTAGACCATTTACATTAACAGACAACCATTTCCAACCCTCCATTATCTAACTGACTACGTAGTTTATGTTTATTTTTGCGGCTCTTTGTGGTCTTTGCTTCTTTCCTGTAGTTTCTTTGGCTTCCTTCTCTTCTAACTCCTTATCCTCTAGTGTTCCTTCCTTGGACTTTTTTAACTGTGCGTTGATCTCATCCTGGGAGGCTATATCCAGTTCCTCCTTGCTACTTTGGTCTTCCTCCTCACCTCTCAGTTGGTCCAGAAGTTCTTGTGCGGAGACTAGACTGTCAATCTTGATCCGTTTCCCTTGCCAGGTAACGAGCATTCCATCTGGTATAAGCCATCTAAAGGGAATGCTTCTCTTGTTTAGTTGTATTGCCAAGAACCTGTAGTCTCTTCTCAGATCTCGAACCCTCTTAGGGACTTGTTTCAGTACTATTACTTCTTTGCCTTTAAAATTTACAGGTTCATCTCTTACTATATTGTATAGCACGTCTTTCACTTTCCTTCGGGCAAATCTGACATGAACTTCTCGAGGGAGTTTGTTCCTCCTAGCATAGTTGGTTTGCACCTTGTAAATTTCATCCAGCTCCTTTATAATATCATCTTTATCTTGTTGTAGAATTCCAGCTATTAAGTCCACCATAACATTTCCCAGATCTTCGTCTTTTTCCTCAACCACATTCTGGAAATGGAGGTAGAAAGCTGCCCGGTCCATCTCGAGTTGGATAATAGAGTCTTCCAACTCCCTATTCTGTGCCATCAATTTCTGGTGATCGAGTCAAGGTTTCTCTCGTTTTGCTCCACTCTTGTCTCAACCTTCTTTATCTTATTCTCATTGATATGGATGGACTCCTGGATCTCACTCATTTTCTGGTCAATAGAGTGAATATCAGAATTAAGTTCGACATGATTGTTAGTCATTTTTTCTTGTAACAGGAGCATCGTTTCTTGAATAGTTGACAAGGTCACTTGTATCGCTTGAATGGTTGGTAACATTGCTGACTTGTCCGCTTTTGTTAGCACTTCAGTGGATTTTTGCTGAGCTGGAGAAGACATTATTAATACAGGGTTGGATGACGTTTTCTTCCCAGTCTTAAATACTGCCGATGAAATGCTTGTCATCTCCTTTAAAATTCTCTTCTGGTTTGTCAAAATTACCTCGATGTTCTTCCAAATTATCATCCACTATCCTCTCTTCTAATAGCAAGATTCACTTAATTCATCTAATCCTAAATTTACCCAATTTTCCTGTCTACACGCAACAGTTCATTCAAATATTATTATACGAAATTATATATAAATAAACTAAATATGATTATCAAAACCAGACCAGTATACGTACTAAGTGCTCATTCCAATTATGATCAAGGTTAAATATAGTTAATTAATCCAAATCTATATATCGTAATAAATACTCAATCTCTTCAATATTAACCTTGCAATACTAATGCAGACATACTATTTCACACTTATTAAATTCATCAAATACAATCTATAAATTATTCTTATATAAGTCTAAATTGAGTATAAATATGGGTATCAATTTCTAAAATAGTTGACCAAGAAAGAAAGAAAAAGGGTTCGTATCTATATAAATAGAGAGATAATTAAAGAATAATTAATAAGTTAATAAGTTAATTAATAGGTTAATAAGTTAATAAGTTAGTATTAGTATTAATATCAGTAATAATATTGATAGTTGATAAAGAGTTCTATAAATGGTGTTTTATGGAATTCATTACTCTTATTTAGTTGGCTACTACCACAATCAAGGGAGTTCTTCCACCTAAAGAAATATCTCAGTTAATTAAGGGAAAGTCTCAAGTAGATCCAACAAGCAGCAAGTCTTAATAAGCAGGGACACAATTGAAAGAAAAGATCGCAGCTCAGAATGTTACAAAGTTCTCCCTGTTGTCAAACTTCAAGTACCCGTTATAGCTTATGGCTGCACTTCCGGTTTCTTCCTTCGGGAAAAGCCAATTAGCTGGAAGATGACAGCAAGAAGTTATTATTGCAATAGGTCCTCACGGTATTATCCACCAATACCGTGGATAATCTAGTGGTGGTAGATGCTTATTCCAAATGGGTGGAAGTGATATTGATGGCTTCTACACTACTGAAGCATTAATCAGGGCCCTTAGATCCCTATTTGCTATCCATGGACTGCCAGACACATTAGTCTCAGACAATGGACCACAATTGATGGCGGGTCTGTTTGAATTATACCTAGCTGGTCAAGGGATCAGACATGCTCTAATCGCTCCCTTTCACCCTTTTAGTAATGGATTGGTTGAAAGAACAGTGTGTTTTGTTAAAGATGCTTTAGCCAGGTTGGGCCCAGGTGACTGGCCCACTAAGGTAGCTAAGTACCTGTTCCTACAGCATGCCACCCCCTATCCTGAAACCAATCAAAGCCCGGCGAGATATTAATGGGCCAGAGAATAAAGACTAACCTGGATAGGTTACATCCCAACTATCACCCCAGAGAAACCTATGGATTTCACAACAAATGTTAGGGGGTTTCAAAAGGGGGGCGCAGTTTATGCGAGAAATTACTCCAGCCACTCATTGTGGTTAGCAGGGGAAATATTAGGAGTGACTGGTCCCCGATCATATAGAGTTCTACTTGAAGATGATTGAATGTGGCATTGCCACATAGATCAATTAACTGGGTGATGGGGCAACAGACCACACCTACAGGCATTAGAGGCCCAGCCTAACCTACCCAACAGAGGTTTACCTACCAGGAACGATGACGGCGCTGAACCCGGAGACAACACTGAACACGAGGCAAGAAAGGAAACAGACTTACCAAAGGACTTACACTTTGTTCCAGCATTGCTGGCTTCTGAACGAGATGGGGAGCAGTCTCCCGCTGTTCCAGAAGCCTCGACAGTGAAAACACCTGCTCTGACTCCAGGCGGAGGACTGCGTAAATCCAAGAGGACCAGACACCGCCCAGCATGCCTCCAAGAATACGAATGTGCAGACTGATGAGGGAGGAGTGTTGCATCCTGTTCCCATTCCAGTCCGTTCCCATGATGGGAATGAAGGCGCGCTCTGATTGGTCGCATGTAAGATGGCGCCAAGTATAAAAGAGCTATGAAAAGATCCGAGCTGCTGCTGCTGTTGTGAGCCAAGCAGCCACCTGTTAGACTTACATTAGCCGCAATAAATTGTTAGCCTTGACTGCTGTCTTGCCTCAGTCTGTCAGCCCTTGTTCAGGAATAGAACAATTACACAACTTACTAAGCATTGAGAAACATACTTCCTTCTTTAAAAAAAGAAAACTTAAGATTTTAAGTGCCATTGTGCCAATATTTTGGAATTAGCTTTGGCATTGGGCCAGGAAATAACTGAAATTCTAAAGTGATCAGGTACTGTAAGTAATTATACTGGGAAGAAGGAACCTGGCTGGAAGCGGATGAAGAAATCAAGATATAAAGGAAAGAGTTTTTGTAGGCAGGTATGTCACTTTTCAAGAAGATGGGCAGTATCTCGGATTGGAAGAGTGTAGTCCACCAAGATAAAAAACAGAAATAAATAAAAATGTGTTTAGGACTGTAAGGAAAGACTGCTGTAGATAGGTTTCAGTGAAATATAAAACCCTCTACAGCATATGCATTATATTCATGCATTTTATATTTGTGATTTAACTTTTGGCATTCAGTATGGTTAAAGTATCAAACTGAAGTCGAATCTAAAATATGGAGTACAGTACACACAGGCCTTCCTTGACTTTGGCCACCTTCTTGTGGTAGTTTTCTCAGTGTCAGTTTTCTACCAAGGGTCCTGGGCTTAAAAGCATGGTTATATGGAACCAACAAATAATTATGTGATTTTTGGAATTAGAGAGTTTTTCACTTTCAGTGATGTTGGAGTTCAGAAATCAACATACCTGATATTATATGACAGTACATCAAGACTATTTAAACACTATACAATGTGCTGTATTTTGTTTTAGAATAGAACAGAACAGAACAGAACAAAATTCTTTATTGGCCAAGTGTGATTGAACACGCAAGGAATTTGTCTTCGGTGCATAAGCTCTCAGTGTACATAAAAATACATTCATCAAGAATCATAAGATACAACACTTAGTGATAGTCATAGGATACTAAATAAGCAATCAAATCGTACTAGGAAACTAAATAAAACAATATAAATTGTAAAAATATAAACAGCATCATTATAGTCATAAGTGGGAGGAGATAGGTAATAGGAAGGATGAGAAGAATAATAGTAATACAGTCTTAGTAAATAGTTTGACAGTGTTGTGGGAATTAGTTGTTTAGCAGAGTGATGGCATTCAGGGAGAAAACTGTCCTTGTGTCTAGTTGTTCTGGTGTGCAGTGCCCTATAGTGTCGTTTTGAGGGTAGAAGTTGAAACAATTTATGTCCAGGATGTGAGGGGTCTATAGATATTTTCACAGCCCTCTTTTTGACTAGTGCAGGTCCTCAATGGAAGGCAGGTTGGTAGCAATTGTTTTTTTTTTTTGCAGTTCTAATTATTCATTGAAGTCTGTGTCTGTCTTGTTTGGTTGCAGAGCCAAACCAGACAGTTATAGAAGTGCAGATGACAGACTCAATAATTCCTCGGTAGAACTGAATCAGTAGCTCCTTGGGCAGTTTGAGCTTTCTGAGTTGGCGCAGAAAGAACATTCTTTGTTGTGCTTTTTTGATGACATTTTTGATGTTAGATGTCCATTTTATATCTTGAGAAAAAACAGCAAAACTATCAGAAAGCATTTCGCTGAGGCTGCTGTCAGCAGCGCCATCTTGGGATACAGCATCACAAATTATGTTAAATGTATCTTTTAAACTTCTACTTTAAATGTGGGAATTTATTTTTAGTCTTTCATTATGAGCAAAAAACATTCTCAGTTTTAAGGTCAACAGTCCTACATGCTATTAAGAATTTCATAATGCTAACATTGCATTTCTGATTACCTGAAAGTAAAACTATCAACAAGTGCTTTTGACACACTTCTTAGTTTAGAAAGTTGTCATGCAGCATGTAGAGCTAGTAGGCAAAATATAGAAGTCCAGATTACTCTAGCCCTGCAGATTTCTTTCAGTGGTTCCCAATCTTTGCGTCTTGGTGGCCTGGCTGGAGGGGGGGAGAGGGGAATGACTGACAGGATGGTGTGCACGTGTGCATGTGCACCAGCCCACTGCTCGCACAAGTCAAGCTGCATACACGTTCATGTGCACCAGCCCACACTTCGCGAGGTCAAGTTTCAAATAGGCCACAGACCGGTAGTGGTTCATGGCCCAGGGTTTGAGGACCCCTGCTTTAGATCATGACTCTTACAACTACTTACAATTTTAGCATTTCGTATTAAAAAAAACCTCCTATAATTCTTGTGGACCAGGAGGAGCATGAGCAGCAAAAGCTTCAGTTCTAGTCTATTTTTTTTAAATTATTTATTAAATTTCTATACCGCCCTTCTCCCAAAGGACTCAGGGCAGTGAACAGCCAGAAGATAAAACACAGAAATACAAAAATTTAAAATAGATTAAAAACGAATTAAATAGACTAGATAAATAAAGATTGGCATAACTTGTCTGTCAGATAATAACTATTCAAGGTAAAGGAATAATAAATAGACATTGCTTTGGGAAAGTTTTATATTAAAGCAGGTAGTTTCTGACTTTAGTTACTGGTAGTCAAGCCCGGTTGAATGTCTATGACATTGCTACCTTAATTCAGACATGTAGCCTAAGACCACACAGTGACCAATAATACACATTTGGACTGACCCTTGTCTGGGCTTAGAGGTTCAGCAAGACTGGGTTTGGTTAGTACTTGGGTGGAAATTTCAATGTAATTGCAGGGTTATAGGCTAGACTAGAAGGCATCTCAGAAAAAAGCTGTACAAGACACTATAAAAAAACTTATTTTGAGTACAGATTGCTTTCTAGCAAATTTTATATCATTTAGGAAGTTTAACACTAGGGACCAATTCCATTTATCAGCTTGACAAACAGTAGTCATTGTAAATTGCCTGACTGTCATGACATTGAGAAATAGCGTGCTAAATTGAACTGAAATGTGTGTTCAAAAGAGTAAAATCCAATCTTTCTGTCACCTCTATCTGTTTAAATATTCACTTTAAAATTAATAATAAAAATATTGGGATCTTATTCAATTGTAGGTGAACGAAATAGACGGCGACGATGTCAGGTGGCTTTCAGTTATATGCCTCAAAATGAAGATGAACTGGAATTGAAAGTTGGAGATATCATTGAGGTAGTGGGAGAAGTAAGTAGTGCTTTGCAGCATCCAAATTTATCTTACATTTTGAATACAGTCCCTGATCATAGTTAATAAATACATTGTAAAATAAATAAATTCAGTGAGAAGATGCAGAGCACCCCTCTAAAGCAAAAGAGACTCCTATTATTTCTGTTGCCATAATGGTATAGGTAAAATGCTAGGAACATGGAAATCTATGCACATTTCCCATAATTTGTGAATTAGCCTTTTTTTTTTTTTTTAGCTTGCTTATTCTACAGAATATGTATAGCTTGGCTGATTGAAGAGGAAGAATATGTTACTTTTTATTATATTTAAAACTGCCCGACTCCAGAATAACTTTGGGTGGCATCAGGGGTGGGTTTTAAATTTTTTTACTACCGGTTCTGTGGGCATGGCTTGGTGGGGGGTAATGTGACTGGGTGGGCATGGCCAACTTTTTTTTTTTTTTTTTTACTTTTAAAAGCATTTTTTCTACAACCTTAAGAGGTTGCAGAAAAAAATGCTTTTAGAAGCCTCTGACAATCAGGCAACTCAGCTGGGATCTGTTCTGTCCCCGTCTCGCACACGCACACAAACAGTCAGCCAGGAGTTAAAATAAATTTGCAGACAACAATTTCCTTCGATAACAGAATTGGCAGCAACCTAGTAGCTGCCTGCCAAAAACTTTACTCACAGAGGGAGGTGTTCCTCCTCCGTCAGATAAACCAAAATAAATTCACAAAGCCAAAGAATTGTCAAGTCCAGTCCATAATAAATCCAAGGAAGGCAGATAACGAAGTTCCAGAGACACAGTATGCCTTGCTAGCTGTTCAGTTTTGTCTGTCACAAAGCCTGAATGTCCACCACATCCCCTTTTATCCCCTGTGGGGTGTGGTCCAGTGACTCAGCTTAATCTCTGGCACGCCTCCTTCTCTGCTGCGTGCGCTTGTCTTTCCAACACTGGCAGGGATCCAGCCAAGACTTATCTCCGTCGCTGTCTGACTGCGGCTGTTCGGAGATGCCTGGCTCCTGGCCTATCTCTTCTCCTTCGGGAGACACCTGAGGCATTGCCAGAGAGGAGGGTCCTGGAGAGGGAGCCCCTGCCAACTCCTCTCCTTCACTTTCGGAGTCTTCTCCCTCCGATAAGACAGGCTCGGGGGTCGGAGTCACAACAGGATCGCCAGAGGCTTTTAAAGGCATTTTTTTTCCTACAACCTCTTTGGCCGAAGAGGTTGCAGAAAAAAATGCTTTTAAAAGCCTCTTACGATCCCAGCTGAGCCGTGTGATCATCAGAGGCTTTTTTTTTTACTTTTAAAAACATTTTTTCAGCCAAAGCCTCTGATGAGGTGGGCGGGGTAAGCGAGCGGCAACCAGACCAGGACCGGTTCGGGGGCGTGGCCAGCCAATGTTATTACCGGTTCTCCAAACTGCTACAAATTTTTACTACGGGAGCAACCCACCACTGGATGGCATATATTAAAAGAAAATATCCTATATTGATTTATTAGTAATATTATGTAGTACCAAACAAGAAGGTACCAATCTAAAGAGTTTAACATTTAAAATAATGTCTAAAATAATAATTGAACTGTTATTCAAAACAAAAACGAAGTATTTGTATTGTATAGTTGAGTGAATGGAATGCTAAAGCAGAATATTTAAAACAACACTATGGTCTGTAAAATTAAAAAAATAAGTAAAAAAAGGAATGAATCCAGACAGAAATATGAGGCTTGAGAGTGTTTTTTGTGCTATTGTATATAGGCATAATAAGTATAATGAATCCCTACAGAAAACATAGGAAATAAATCACTGATAAACCTAAGTCTTCTGTGAGATCTACAGAGTGGATAGTTATGTTGGCCATTTTGACATGTTGGTACAGTCATTCACATAGCATGGTTTATGAAGCTGTAGATCAGTGGTTCTCAACCTTCCTAATGCCGCGACCCATTAATACAGTTCCTCATGTTGTGGTGACCCCCAACCAGGGGTGGGTTCTAAAATTTTTTACTATCGGTTCTGTGGGCGTGGCTTATTTTGTGGGTGTGGCTTGGAGGTCATGTGACTGGGTGGGCGTGCTAGCTGGTCATGTGACCGGGTGGCCATGGCTATGTGTATAGGGACTACTCAGAGGGCTGAAAAAAGTCATTTCTGACAGATCCTTGCACTTTTGCCCGTGCAGCATTCCTAACAACCATGTCACTCTTTTCACAACTGCTTCTCTTCACCATGGTGATAAGATAGGGCAAAAAACGTAAAATGTGAGGACAGTCGTAAATTCAAGGACTGGTCAAAAGTGCAAGGACCAGTCAAAAATAACTTTTTCAGCCCTCTGAGCAGTCTATGTGCACAAAAGGACTACCCAGAGGGCTGAAAAAGTGATTTCTGACAGGTCCTCACACTTTTGACCGGTCTTCGCACTTATGACTGGTCATCATGCCCATTGTAGCATTCTTAACAAAATGTTATTCATTTCACAACTGCTTCTCTTCACCATGGTGACAAGATAGAGCAAAAACGTAAAATGTGAGGACAGCCGTAAGTTCGAGGACTGGTCAAAAGTGCGAGGACCAGTCAAAAATAACTTTTTCAGCCTTCTGAGTAGTCCATATGCATAAAAGGATACAGCAATAGAGAGGGATGAAGGAAGGGAAGGGAAATTAGAATAGGAGTGAGGGTAAGAGAGGGAGGAAGACAGGAGGAGAAGGAGAAAGGAAGAGGAAGTAGGAAGGAGAAGAAGGGGGGGAGAGAAAGTAAGAAGGAAAGAAAAGAGAGAGGTGGTAGGTTTGAGGAGAAAGATTGCTGTACAATAAAAAAGATGAAAGGGAAGAAAACCAACCCCAAACAAATATAAAGATATTAAGATAAAGAATGAATTGTTAAACTTTAAAGAATAAAAGAGAACAAATATGAATAAATAGCAATAATTAGAAACACACATACAAACATACAATGTATTTTCTTTGAACAGAGTATTTGGCCGGTTCACAAATTTAAATAGTGTTTAGTCATTTCAATTAAATTTACAATTTCTATATTTCGTTTTTGCCATATTTATTCCTCATCTATTTTTTAAAAAAACTAATATTACCCTTCATTCTCATCTCTAATCTTAATCAAATTCAATTTTTCCCTTCTATTCTATATTATACCCCTTCCCATTGTCATCTATTTTTATATGCATCCTCACATTGGTTAATTATGTAATTATGTAATACAGTTGTTTAATACAAATTCAACATTTTAATATAAATCAATTAGTTATATAACTATCTTTTTTGTATATCAATCAATATGAACATGAATATTCCAATTATTTCCATGCAATCCAATTTCTTACAAATCAATTAATTATATTTACCAATAATAATAAACCAAATAATTTCCCCCATATATTCCTCCAAACCACAACTTAACCATTTCTGCTTTCAACACAATATACAATTAATAGTATCTCAATTATTACAATTCCCTAGTTAAATAGAGCTTTTTTTCTTTTGTGTTTTAAAATCTTGAACTCTCCTCTTTTGCCCTAAATTTCCCATTGTTTGCAGTTTTGCACCTACCTTTTTTGGTGAGGAAAAAGAAAAAGAAATCTCTCTCTGCCTCATTTTGTCACGTTGCAGCAAAGACCCTGCTTTACTTTCAGTTTCGTTTTTCAGCATAGCTAGGGGGGAAATCTGCTCCTCTCTTTGCAGCTAGCAACAGAGCCCTCCGCAAAACAGCTGAGAGCAAATCAGCTGAGAGTCCAGAGGCTGATCAAATCAATTTATGGTAATTAACCTATGCTGAAGCTGAAAGGGGCTGTTTTTTTCTATTTTTTCAGGCACCGGTCTTCTCATTTGTTTTCTTTTAACATTGATCAGCTGTAGGGCGGCTCTTTGAAGCCCCGCGGCAAGAATTTAAACGGTTTGTTTCCCTCTAGCCATCAGCTGGGACTCAGGAGGCAGCAATAGATTGGGAGTGGGCGGGATAAGCGACCGGCGATCCAACAGAGGCAGAGGGTGAGTGAAGACATGGGGTGGGGCGAGAGAGGGCTTTGGCGACCCCTGTGAAATGGCCATTCGACCCCCAAAGGGGTCACGACCCCCAGGTTGAGAACCACTGCTGTAAATGAATGTCATTACAATTTAGCCCATCAATTGCATGCTAACTTTGGCATAAGTATTCTGGCACACATTCAAACAGAATTATCTGTTACTCAAATATATTCTTTAATGTACCTGAATCAATTGTTGATGGATTAATTATTCTTTAACTAAATATCTTAATTATAGTTTAGTTAAGTCTTGCTGCTAAATATAATTATATTGTTCTGTATTATTCAGTCTATATGTTCAGAGGGAGGAAGAAGAAAAGTATATAAATGTCAAACCCTCTCTTATTAAACATTAAGCTGTAATGTATATTTTATTAGGATATTTGCCATAATTGTAGGCTAATTTGTTTAGAATATAATTATATCACAATTTTGTTATAGTGTCTGTAAAGAAAGTATTAAACCCTACTCTAATATTCACTACAATACATCTCTTCTGCTTAAAAGTGTCAAGCTCGAAGTGCAGTTATGGTGTTGCAACCATGATCACTTCTCAACTTGCCAAAGAACAAGGGGGGAGGAAAGGGTGAGATGGAATGCAGGCTCCAGACTTCAAGAAGTTTTTTTAGGTTTTTGCCACAATAGTTAAATGAATCTTTGCAGTTGTTAAGTTAGTAAGACGTTTGTTAAGTGAATCTGGCTCCTTCATTGACTTTGCTCGTTAGAAAATTGCAGAAGATTGCAGAAAGTGATCACATGACCCTGGGACACTGCAACCGTCATAAATATGAGTCCGTTACCAAGCATCTGAATTTTGCTTACATGACCATGTGGATGCTGTAACAGTCATCAGTATGTTAAATGGTCGTAAATCACTTTATTCTGTGCCATTGTAATTTCAAATGGTCACTAAACAAACTGTTGTAAGTCGAGGACCAAAATGCTTCAAGGTTCTCACTCTTCTTTGGCAATTGAGCTATCTTGAATGTATCACTATAATCAAAATGAAAGCTATCAATGTATGGATAACAGATTTGGAAAGAAAGGAAGGAACATAGCTAAGCTAATAGCAAATATTCTTAGAAACTGAGGCAGCTTGAAATCTTGGACTGGTGTAAAGTTGGTTATTGTTTTAAGGGCGTATGATACCATATATGGCCCATTACTATGGTATTCCAGGATTCGAAGGCCTATACCTCTTACTTTGTGTAGTTTAAACTTCAGTCTCTTACGCCTCTCATTTACCAAAGTAGCATCCAGAAACAGTTGCTTATGGACTTGATGGGTATAGAGATCTATTTCTATTCAATAATGTCAGTGTATTCAAATGAACAGCACCACATACCATAAAATCTTACAAGATGTTGAAAATGACATAATTGTCCATGGATATTTAGAGATTTGTATGTAACAATACTAAAATTGTTGTTGTCACTGTAGGTTTAAAAGTAGGAATTCACTATGTTTGTTTTCTTCCGTGGCACAGGTAGAAGAAGGTTGGTGGGAAGGAGTGCTAAATGGGAAGACTGGCATGTTCCCTTCTAATTTCATAAAGGAGTTTTCTGATTCTGATGATACTAGAATTGTCCATGAAGAGCACCTGATAAAACCGAGTAAGCGTATAAACATTCATTTTATTTTAGCTTTGGCTGGATTCTTTCATTATACAATGGATTTTCTTTTTCTCCTTTCTAATGAACAAAATCTAACAGATTTGTAGAAGTTGTGTAGTGAACTGTGCCAGGTGAAACTGAATTAATATTAAATTAAGTTTAGCAAGCCGCACATATTTAAACTCCCCGGTTGTTGTTTTTCTGATTGAATGACCTTTTTGTTCATTTTGAACAAAAAGGCCATCATTTGCCATTATATTTTATCACTAAAAGTTCTGAAATGCTAATTCAGAAATTCAGTTGGTATCATGCTTGGTAATGATGCTCCTATCCTTTAATGTTTACCGCTGGATTATACTTAAAAGAAAGATAATACATTTACAACAGCTTTATTTTTTTTTTCTCTCTGACAGTTAGCATTTTAATTTTTTCTATCAATAGTGCTGGTGTACCTGGAACTCGGGTTTAGGTCAGTAAACCCAAGGAATTGTCTTCAGAATTATGCAAAAGGTGATCACTAGCAAGGCTGTGGCAAACAAGCTAAGCCAGGAGACTGTTGATTATTTAGGGTGCCAGATCTCTTGAATTCTTGATTTTTAAAAAATAGTATATGCTATTGGACACAGCTAGATATGTTATTTTTATTATTTTGCTTTACAATATCCTGTGTTTTTAAGTCACAAAAGTATGCTACTTTGTATTCAATGGATCATTAACTAGCATATAAAATTAACTACTGCAGCATTGTTTAGTATACTTTTATTAAAAACTTCCCATAAATGTATTATGTGTGGTTCATTTGTATTATGAAGTAGAAGTTAAGGATTTGTGTGGTCTTCCAGATGATGATGAATTATAATTTTATTTTATTTTTTGTAAACAAGTTTTGTTAGAATTTTTCTTTCATCATACATTTTTTATGAACAGAGTGTTGACCGGGTCACATCTTATACATTTTATCAGGGGTGAAATACTCCCGGTTTGGACCGGATCGCCTGATCCAGTAGCGAGGGAGGCAAGTGGTTCGGAGAACCGGTAGCAAAAATCCCTGCCCCCACCCATGCCCAGCTGAGCCGCACAATCATCAGAGGCTTTTTTTTTTTTTTACTTTTAAAAGCATTTTTTCTACAACCTCTAAAAGCTGAAAAAATGCTTTTAAAAGTAAAAAAAAAAGCCTCTGATGATCGTGCGGCTCAGCTGGGATTGTCAAAGGCTTTTAAAAGAAAAAAACCCTTTTTTTCTTTTAAATGCCTCTGACGATCCAAGCTGAGTTGCCTGATTGGCAGAGACTTTTTTTCTTTTAAATGCCTCTGCCGATCAGGCAACTCATCTTGGATCGTCAGAGGCATTTAAAAGAAAAAAAACCCTTAAAAGAAAAAATGTCTCTGCCGATCAGGCAACTCAGCTGGGATCATCAGAGCCTTTTGAAAACATTTTTTTACAACCTCTTCGCCGAAGAGGTTGTAGAAAAAATGATTTTAAAAGTAAAAAAAAAAAAAAGGCCACACCCACCCAGTCACATTATCCCCCCACCAAGCCACACCCACAGAAGTAGTAACAAATTTTAGAATTCACCACTGCATTTTATATATATTAATCTTTATAATCTATTCCAATCTTCCCATTTTTTCCATATTCATCTTTTTATATAATTCTTTATCACAAATTAATCATTTTTCATCATATCTTGTTATTTCAGCTTCTGCCATACTATTCTTTTTTTTTTCCAAGTCCATTTTACATGTTTCCAATTTCAGCCATATTCTTTTTCTATACTTCTTTATCTTATCTTAATTTCTTCTTGATACATAATACATAAACAGTATCACTATCCGCTTTTAATTCCTAATCTCTTACAATAACATCAATTAATTATCTTATTTCTACCTTATAGAATATATTTCTCAAAATCCCACTTTTTAACATTTCAACTTTGTCTCTTAATTTAAATTGTCTTCAAAATTAAACCAAATTGCCATTTCACATTTCATCTGCTATTCTGTTTTACTATAAGCAATATACATCATCATATTCAAATATTACATTAAAACCCTTTAACATAGTTGACCATCCACAATTAATAATATTAATAGAGTTCCCTTAAATCTACTAGTATGTACCTTATTTCCCTTCCTTCTTTCCACTAATCTTCCCTTCTTTAACCATTTTCTCTTGGTCTCTCCAAAATTCCACTTCTTGATAGTTTTCTCCAGTGGTGGGATTCAATTTTTTTAACAACAGGTTCTGTGGGCGTGGCTTAGTTGGGGGTGTGGCTTGGCAATCATGTGACTGTGTAGGCGTGGCTAGCTGGTCATGTGACTGTGTAGGCGTGGCTAGCTGGTCATGTAAGTATGTAGGCATGGCTAGCTGGTCATGTGACCGGGTGGGCGTGGCTATGTGCATAGGGACTACTCAGAGGGCTGAAAAAAGTCATTTCTGACTGGTCCTCGCACTTTTGACCAGTCCTCACACTTATGGCCATCCTCACATTTATGCCCGTGCAGCATTCTTAACAACCGTGTCAGTCATTTCACCACTACTTCTCTTCACCACGGTGACAAGATAGGGCGCAAAACGTAAAATGTGAGGACAGTCTTACAAGGACTGGTCAAAAGTGCGAGGACCAGTCAAAAATAACTTTTTCAGCCGTCTGAGTAGTCCATTTACTACCGGTTCTGTGGGCGTGGCTTGTTTGGTGGGCGTGGTTTGATGGTCATGTGACTGGGTGGGCGTGGCCAACTTGACATCACTCACATCAAGGGTTAGGGTTAGGGTGCTTGGCCTCTCCTCACCTCAAAGGCCTCAACAAGATACAATTTCCCTGTCTATTTATTTACTACTACTGAACATCCAAAATATACTATTTAATCCTATGTACATATGCCATATGTGTACATACATATTACATAGTAGAGAGTGTATATAGGCACACAAAAGGATACATTACCTACTATATATACTGTATGTGTATGTACACACAGAGAGCTCTTTTAAAACTATACACATTCAACTTCACTTACTACATTTGGAAAAACACACCCAGAATCCACTTTCTGCCACACATTTAACTATAACTTTTATACATTTAGAACATTACACACGCCTTCAGATATTCTTCCCTATCTAGCTTGCACATGACTGTTAGAGCCAGGAGAGGTCATGGATTGAGTAAAATGTGGTGAAACTCACTTAACAACGCTCTTGTTTAGCAACGAAAATTTTGTGCTCAATTGTGGTCATAAGTCAAGGACTATCTCTGCCTTCCTTGGCATGGCAGCCTTGTAAACTCCTTTTCCTTTCTGGCAATTTTCCTCTCTGTTGGAGGCACCAAAACAATCTAGACGATATAAGGTTTCCTGCTGGAGCAGGGGGTTGGATTAGATGCCTCCAAGGCCCCTTCCAGCCCTAGACTGCTATCCTGTTTCAAAGCATCTTCTGAAACCACGTCTAGTGCCATGGTTTGTGGTCCTTCCTTCCTGCCTTTCTCTTCTTTCTTTCTTTCTCTTTCTTTCTTTCTTTCTCTCTCTCTCCCTTCCTTCCTTCCTTTCTTCCCTCCTTCCCTCCTTCCTTCCTTCCTTCCTTCCTTTCTTTTCTTTCTTTTTCTCTCTTTTCTCTCTCTCTCTTCCTCCCTCCTTTCCTTTCCTCCTTAAATGCCAGCAAAACCCACTACTTTGCTCCTAAAATGGTCTAGGGCAGAGGTCCCCAATCTTGGCAACTTTTAGACTTGTAGACTTCAACTCCCAGAAATCCTCAGCCAGCAAAGCAAAGCAAAGCTGGCTGAGGAACTCTGGGAGTTTTAGTCCACAAATCTTAAAGTTGCCAAGGTTGGAGACCCCTGCCCTAGGAAAACAATCCACGTTGCTAAAACAAACAAACAACCCACATTGCATCTGTTTTATGGGAGGAGGTTCAATTCATTGCCCAGTTGGAAGACTGAAATGAAATGCTCCAAGCTGACAGCATTGCTTCTAATGACATTCGGCTCCAGATCAGATCGGGCTTTTTTTTTTTTTTTTTTTTGCATGAAAGAGGAACACAGAGCAAATGAAAACAAATTTGCTTCACATCCAGCCTCCGATGTGAAGCAAATTAAAACCTCTTTCTCTCCTTCTCTCCCCCCTCCCCCTGCTTCCCTTTTACCTTTGTTTAATGCTCTGGAAGTTTTTCTCTCCCAGGCAAGCAGCAGCAGGGGACAGAAGCAGCAGCCACTGACTTGCAGACCACATGGAGCCATTCACGTGTTCTCCAGCAAGCTGCTTTCTCTACCCTGCTCTCTTGCGTCCGGAGCCAGTGGGGAACCACGTGGCAGCCCATGTGGATCCCAGGCAGCGGAACTCAAGCTAGGGAAGGGGTGGGCAATTGTGGCTCTTTTACAACCTGTGGCCTTCAACTCCCAGAATTCCTGAGACAGCCAAGCTGTCTCAGGAATTCTGGAAGTTGAAGTCCACAGGTTGTAAAAGAGCCACAATTGCCTAACCCTGGCTAGGGTAGGCTGGCGCCGCGCGGGTGGGAGGTGAGGCGGGGCGAGGGGCGGGCGAGCCAGCAATTTAACAAACGGTTCGGTGTGCTGCGGGGCCAATAAATTACAAAAAAACACCGAACCGTTTGTTAAATTGCTGGCTCGCTCGTCCCATTTATTGGCAATAAATAGTAGTGCGGAGGGGCGGGGCAAGGGGCGGGGCGAGCCAGCAATTTAACAAAGGGTTCGGCCGAACCCCCTAGAACCGGCAGAATCCCACCACTGGTTTTCTCCTTTTATCCCATTCTCTTAACTTACTCTTTTTCTTTTTTCTTTTTTAATATTTATTATATCTTTTCTTCTGAATCCCTTTTCTCACTGTTAGATATATTATTCGAGTAGTTTTCCCCAAGCTTTCTCCTAATCTCTTTCCACTATTTCCCTCTTTACCCTTTCATTAATTCTTTTTTGGGGGATGTTCCCCCCCATCCACTCTTTTTTTGCCACTGTAAATCCCAGCGAAATCATCTAACTGCTTTTTGCATTCAATTCCTTTTCTTTCAATATTATTTTCTTGCTCCTCATTTATGCTCTCTTTTACCACCTTCTCCCCTATTTCCTGTTCTGTATGTTCCAGCAAAATTTATGACTTTTTATTACCCTTTAGTGATTCACGCATATCTTTAAACATCTCAATTAATTCCTCACACATCCCAAGACTCCATATTGCCAATTTAAGAAATTGTTAACACTTTTGAATTATGTCACATTTAATTAAGATTTAAAATCCATATAGTCTCTTTTTGTTTTCAAATAATGTCCAATTCAAGTATTTATCCAGTCCACTCCAAGTTAAAGATTTGTTATCTTCCACAGCTGTTGAGAATCAAAACCAAGCAATGTAGAAAGAGGAATACTCCTTAAAAGTTCCCACAGTTTCCAAATTATCTTTTAGTTGTCAAGGTCACAGCTGTACTTTCTCTTCTACCTTCCAACAAATATTGTAGTACTCTCTTTCCGCCAGCAGATGTCTCTCTCAAATCCACAATATTCTCAAGCCAACTAAATGACAAAGCTGTCAAAAATATTTTAAATCCACATAAAAAATACTTTTCCTCAGATTCTTTCTTTTATTATTTTTAGTTTCTCCAAATCCATTTATAGATATGAAAACTTTGTTGGGCTTTAGTATTCTAGTCTCCTCTTTGTTCTTCTCCCTCCCTAGAATTTCCCAAGTGCCAATTAGCCACTCATTTCGTTTCCGGGATACCTTTTAATGTTCCAATTTGAAATTTTCTTTTACCTGTGAGTTGGCCAATCATTCACCCGGTACCAGCACTCTGTTCAAACACCACTCCTGCACAAAAACTTAGTCCAGTTGCCCCAGTTTCAGAGCGGTCATTTTACAATGGCCACCACCCCCGCTGCCGGTCCGAAGAGCTGCCTCCAACCTTTTGAGGAACTTGCCTGTTCCTCTTGATCATCCAAGACGCCTCTCCTTCTTCACCGTCCCTACAGGACGTCCCTACAGGACGGTTCCGGTCTGAAGACACCCCCCCCCCGACAATGGTTTGTCTGGCTGAATTTTCACGGAGCTCGTTGGAGCCCGCTATTTTTCCAACCAGTCTCACCACAACACTTATATTTTATCCCTTAAAGTTGGCGAACCGGGCACTGCAAAGGAGGCGTAAAGCAACACGTTGCCACCCAAAAACACTGTTGCTGTGATCTCCACCACCTGGAACCACCCAAAAACGTGATGCTCTTTTTTACCTCTGCACACCCCGTTTTTGGAATCGGGGAGGCAGTAGAGATCTCCAGGCAGTGGAGATTGCGGCAACAGTGTTTTTAGGTGGCAGCGCCTTGCCTTATGCCCCCTGCATAGCACCCGCTTCGCCAAACGAGTCCCGACCTCCGCACTTCCCCGGGCTGCTTCCAGAATCAGGCTCCGACTGAAGCAGCAAAGGCACAGGGGGCTTGCCGGGAAGCCCAGCACCGTGATTACGAGATGGCAGCATCCAGGAGAACTGAAATGCTGCGTCTCTATTGGGCCTTGCTGCGAGAAAGCCAGGCTTTCAATGTCTACAGCTATAGGTAGGAAGACGGGGGCGTCTCAAGAGTGGAGCCTTCGGTGCCAAGGCCCTCTTCTGCCCCCATGAAAATCATCCCCCACCCCACCCACTCCAGTTAAATGCACGTAGAGTGGTAGGGTTTGTTTTAAATGGATAAAAAGATCTGTGCTACTTGTTATCAAAATCCAAGTGGAAGTGAGGACGCCACTGATCCTTATGTTGGTAGGCAGAGGCAGAATTCTTTTTTTCTTGTTTTCTTCCCCCAAAATTAAGGTGCATCTTATAATCCAAAAAATACGATATTAAAGAACAATTTGGAGTGATGGATACCAGTCCTGGCAGCACTATTCACTTACATCGATTCCACTGGCCATGTCCCAGAAGATTGGGGCTTGGCAATTGTCCCAATTTTTAAAAAGGGAAAGAGAGATGATCCTGCCAATTATAGACCAATATGTCTGCTAAATATAATCAGCAAACTCTATGCCAAACACCTCCAAGATAAATTAAAGGAGTGGCTGGATCTTGAGAACTTGATCGCTGAAGAGGAAGCTGGGTTTAGAGAAGTGAGAGGAACCATAGTTCAATGCTTAGTTCTCCATCATCTGATTGAAAAATATGCGCCAGCTTTATAGATCTCAAGGCAGCCTTTGATATGGTTACCAGGACTAAGCTATGGGAGAAGTTGGAAGCTGCCTCAATTGACCACAGTCTTCTTCATTTATTATATGCCTTACATACTAAAACATCCCTCAAGGTGAGGTGTGATATGCAAGGGTCCCTCTTGAAGTCAGTCTAAACTCAAAAGGGGGTTAAACGGCTGCATTTTGGCCCCCTTGCTTTTTAACTTCTATATAAATGACATGGTAAAATGGTTAAATAAACCAGATTACTACCTCTCAAAAATAGACGATTGAAGCATCGCCCTGCTGCTCTATGCTGGTGCTGTTATCCTCTCCAGGACACCAGTAGGTCTTAAAAGAGACTTGCGATCCCTCGTCCAGTATTGTAATTACAATAAACTGGACATAAATTATGAGAAAAGGCCTTTGCAAAAAGGCCAAAATTCTATTCATGGTATCTAAATGGCCATAATATAGAGCAGGTAACCACCCTCAAATACCTAGGAGAATCATCCAGGCCACTGGTTCAAGAAAAGCACATGGCAGTTTCCAGTAACGTCACCATGCAAGCAAGACGGACATGGAGCTTGTTCCTGCCTTGTTCCTGCAAACTTTCTAACCTGAGCGGCTTTTGTGCTGCCGGCGGCCCCGGAGAGGTGGCCGTAAGCGGAGAGGAGCAACAGCACGTGTGGAGTGGCGATCCTATGCGCGTCAGCAGATCTCTCTTGTCACAGGTTAGGAAGACGGCGCCAGTCATGGCGTCCCCAAAACGGTGACTACCCCGTAATGGAAGGGAAACCCGATCGCAGGTGGGCAAGGAGCCCCTTTCTAACTTAAGTTATTTTATTCTGAGGCGGATCTTTGATCCTTTCTGATCTCCCTATTCTGAGTGAGCGTGGCGGCGGAAAAGGAACCAACTCGAGTGCCATTTTCTCTATTGGAGCTAAGGCGGGGAAAGCGGCTGTTTGTTTACTACCTCACGAACTTTTTGGCCATCATTGAGCTGAGTTGAGACTGAAAGAGAAATTGTGAAAAGAGAATTGTGCCTGATTGTCTGAAAGCTTTTGGGTGGATCCTCCCCCCCTCCCCCCTGCCTCCCCGTTAATGGACGGTGATTACTCCTTCTCTCTATATGGATTGGGAATTGTGGTTTGAATGGACAGACTCCCTCCTTCCGGGGCTACTCTTTTCTGCTTGTTCATCATTGACTGTATAGAACAGCATTTTGCTTCCTCCCAGGGGTGAACTTTAAAACTACAATATTTGCTGAGCTCCCAGAGGACGAGAGACTTGAATGTATCTTTACATTTAGCCGAATGAAATTAACCCCCATTGATTATGGTCTCTACTGACTAATACTGATCTGAACGTTTTGGAATATAATTTTTTTCAGCTAATTCAAAGCTGTTCTTCGCTTAGGTAATTAACTAAATAAGCATTGAAATTCTCTCAAATTGACTAAGTATTTGATTAATTTATATTGATTGGTGACCAACCATTCCAGGGAATTTATGTAAGTAGAACTGATCAATGCAATTGGCATAATTAAATCTGAAAGTGTTTGGACGTAGCCCTACAAGCAAGATGTCTAGCGCAACAATTGTGACAACTACAAAAGTCAGGAAAAAAGTTTTGACACTCCCAGTGACTGCCCCCCCCCCCCGGCTACACCTACATCTTCATCTTCATCATCTAAATCTTTGGACGACTTAGTTGCTGCGGGGAAACCCCCTACATTATCAAGCCTTCAGGGCATGTTGCAGGAAATGTATGAGGTGATGACAAGGAACCAGGAAGCTATCTCTAAGAACTTAGAAGATCAGACCTCAAGGGGGAACTGGGAGCTGTTAGAAATGACATTAAAACACTATACGAGAGACTGGAGGGTATTCAGGGGGCAATGATGCAGCAGGAAAGTAAGGTACAAGAGGTAGAGAAGAGAGTTGGGCGGTGCGAAGAGAGACTGGAAGGGAATGAGAGGGAGCAGTTTTCGGCGAACAGAGCTCTGGAGGAAGAGATTATCTTTCTTGAGATGGAAAGGTCAGCTTTTTACCTAAGGATACAGAACGTCATGGAAGAGACGGGGGAACCCTAAGAGACATAGTGGCAGATATTTTGGCTGGTATCCTGGATATAGGTAAAGAAAACATATCGAGAGACATAGATGATGTCTTGCGTGTACATACGAGTTATGCTAGGAGACAGGGGCTCCCGATAGAGGTTCATGTTAGGCTTTCTAAGAAGGCCCTTAGGGAAGAAGTGGTTCTGAAGGCAAGAGATAAAATGATAACATTTAAAGACAGACAGTTAATAATTCTGAAACAACTCCCCAGACGGGTGCGGGAGCTGCGGCGAAATTACCACTTTCTAACTGCCCAGTTAAGAAAACATAAAGTGCTCTATAGATGGCTACTGCCTGAAGGATTACAATTTACGTGGGCAGATAAAAAGGTAAGGATTGACAATCTCAGAGATGCCAGAGACTTCCTTAGTAGACATCTTAACTCCTTAGAATTGGATGTGGGGGAAGAATCAGAGAGCAAGAGTGGGGAAGAATTATTAGAGGAGGAAGAGAGAGGGAAATCAGAGCAGTTAGGTGGGAAAAAGAAAGGAAGAGGACAGGTACAGGTAGAGGTAGGAGCCGAAGGACTGAGTCAAAGAGAAACAAGACAAACAAGGAAGAAACTCCAGGTAGAGGGCAAGTAGGGGTAGCAGAAGGGAGAAGGGATGGGGGAGGAGATCCATTTGATGTCAGTTAATATTAACGGGCTGAATGGTCCGAATAAGAGAAAAAAGGTCTTTAACAAATTGGTAAAAGCAGGTCTGAACATAATATGTCTTCAGGAAGTGCATGTGAAAAGAGATCATTTACACTTATTGAATTGTACTAAATTGGGTAATTTATATACATCTTTGGCGGAAACAAAAAAAAGAGGCGTAGCAATTTATGTTCAAAATCATATAAGTTCCAGATTGATATTTGCAGACGAAGAAGGGAGATTATTAATGATTGAAGTAGAAATTTGTCACAAAAAATGTTTATTGGTTTGTATCTATGCACTTAATGGGAACCAGAAAGTTTTTTTCTGAAGTCTCTATAATAAACTGACAGAATATGATTATCCACATATCTGTTTACTGGGGGATTTTAATGCCATTGACGATAAAAATAAAGATTATATACCTGGAAATAGCAAACAGGAAGGAGGAAAGAGAACAGTAAAGAAAGGACTGCCACCTGTTTGCCATCAAATACAGGAGGAATTTGAACTTAGAGATATATGGAGAGAAAAACATCCAGAAGGAAGGCAGTATACATACTTCTCCCCCAGGCATTCATCTTGGTCGCGGATAGATGTAGCCCGGATGTCGGGGGAGCTGGGGCAGGGGATCCGGAAAGTAGAGATAGGTGTTAATGAGCGGGCAGATCACAATCCGCTTTGGATCATATGGGGAGGTTTGAAAACAAGGAGAATAGATGTGAGGGTTCTTAAAGATGAGCAATTTTTAACCTATGCAAATGAGATGGAATTTTTCTTCCAGGAAAATAATAACGAGGATACAAATTTTTCGAATGTATGGGATACAGCTAAAGCAGTGTTTCGGGGTTTAGCGATAAATTATATAGCTGGGAAATGGAAGAAGGATAAGGCTAAACGAGATAAGCTATTAGGGTAGTTGGCAAGAAGTGAGGCTGCGTTACAACAGGATCCAAACAGTAGAGAATTAGGTATGAATTTGAAATTGGCGCGTCATCAAATTAATCTCTTAGACCAGGAGGACCTAGAAAAGAAAATCAGATGGATGAAACAGCGACAGTTCGAAAGTACAAATAAACCGGGAAGGTGACTTATGTACCAATTAAAAAAAGAGAAGGAAAGGAGTAGAATTCATAACTTGAAAGACGAAAACGGTGATTGGATTGTAGAGGAAGAGGGGAAGAAAAGAGTAGTGCAGGAATTTTTTACTGATCTATATAGAGAAGAAGACAAACCCCAGGATGAAATAAGGAAATATTTAGAAGACTCTGATCTACCGAAAATCCCAGATTTGTCTAGAGAAATATTGGATAGAGAAATAACGGAAGGAGAAATTGAAAGGGTCTTAGGGAAACAAAAAACAGGGAAGATCCCAGGTATGGATGGCCTTCCGATGGAATGTTATAAGGCACTATGGGAAGTTCTAGGTCCTCACATGGTAGAATTATTTAATGGGGTAATTCAGGAGGGATTGATTCCGGATTCCTGGACAGAAGGACTAATTACCCTCCTGCCAAAGGAAGGTAATGATTTATCCCTGATCCAGAACTACAGACTGATCTCACTTCTCAATGCAGACCATAAATTATTTGCGGTGGTATTGGCAAACAGATTAAAAGGTTTCTTGAGCCAATTTATCCACGAAGACCAAAACAGCTTTTTACCTCGTAGGCAAATTAGAGACAATTTGAGAATAATTATGAATATTCTAGAATATTATGAAACCCACTTTGATAAACAGCTGGCTTTGGTCTTTGCGGACGCGCAAAAGGCTTTTGATCGAGTGAGCTGGCGTTTTTTATTTGGCCTGTTACATCATATGCAATTTGGGGAGAATTTCACTTGGGCAATCTGTGCAATTTACTCAAAGCAGTCTGCCAAAATTCTGATCAATGGAGATGTATCGGAGAAAATTCATATTGAGAAAGGAACTAGACAGGGGTGCCCGCTTTCTCCGCTCCTATTTATATTAACACTGGAACCGTTATTGAGGGAAATCAGGCGAAATTCGGAAATAAAAGGACTGCATATTAAGAACCAGCAGTATAAATTGCAAGCATACGCTGATGACCTTGTGTTTGTATTGGAAGACCCTTTTGCATCGGGCCCGAACTTAATTTATGAATTAGAAAGATATGGAACTGTGGCGGGCCTAAAAGTTAATAAGGAAAAAATTAAGATCTTGATTAAAAATCTGATAACAAAGCAGGGGAAGGAAATAGAACTGAATTTGGGATTCCAAATTGTTAAAAAGGTATTTAGGCTTTCTATTATCTGCTAAATGTTCAACAACCAAGGAGGATAATTATTTGAAACTTCTCCAACAAATGGAACAAGATTTAGAGAAATGGAAGAAGTTGCAGGTCTTTTTGTTAGGTAGGATCGCGGCCATAAAATCTTATATTTTCCCAAAATGGACATATTTATTTTACATAGCCCCAGCTAGATTGGACAATAATTTTTTTAAAAAACTAAATCAATGTGTTCTTAAATTTATTTGGCAGAATAAAAAGCCTAGAATTAAACTTAAAATGCTCCAAGAGGTGAAGGATAGAGGGGGATTTGGTTTGCCTAAATGGGAGTATTATTATCAGGCCGCAAATTTAGTTTGGGTAAGGGATTGGATTTTGCTGAGAAGGAGACGGCTGTTGGTTTTGGAAGGTTCGGGGTTGCAACAGGGTTGGCATTATTTCCTTTGGCAAGACAGGGTAAAAAAACATACGAGCTTTGCAGGTCATTATTTAAGGAATATTTTAATTGAAACATGGAGGAAAATTAAAGATAAATTTTATTCTCTGACCCCCTCCTGGTTGGTCCCGCTAGAAGCCATAACATATACCTCACTATATAATAAAGAAAAACATCTACCTTATCGTGAGCTGCTTGATAGCCAAGGCTGTTTAAAAACAAGAACCGAATTAGCTCTGCAGGGAATGGAGTTGGATTGGTGGTTTTATGCTCAGATTAACTCCAAATATAAAAAGGATAACGAGCAAGGAGGTATAGATATGACCCTGCAGGAGTTAGATAAAATCATATTAGGGAAGGAGGAAAAAATGCTAGCTAAGTTTTACAAACTTTTAATAAGCCATTGGATAGGAGACGAGATTGTCAAAGACTCGATGATTGCCTGGGGGAGGAATATTGACCACTCGATTTGACAAAATGGGAAGAAATTTGGTCTAGACAATTGAAATTTTTGATGGCAACCACTTATAAGGAAAATTTGTACAAGATGGTATACAGGTCGCACCTTCCTCCTGCCTGATTATCAAAAATGTTTCCTGGACTCTCCCCAAACTTTTGGAAGTGTGGGGAGCTAGGTACCTATTTCCATGTATAGTGGACCTGTCCCAGGGTAATTGAATTATGGAAATTTATTCAGAGATGGTTGTTAGAAATTACTGGATACAAACTACAATTGAAACCTGAATTTTACTTATTAAACATTAGGCCAGATAAAATAGGCATTAACAAATGGTATCTGATTGTCTGTATCACAACTGCAGCAAGAATATGTCTCGCCCAAAATTGGAAGGGTAAAGATCTACCGTCTGAAGATATGGTTTTAGGGAAAATTATGGAATGTGCAGAAGCTGATAGGCTAACAAAAATTTTAAGAGATCAAAGAGACCCCCTATATTTTCAATGTTGGGACCTATGGTATGTTTGGTTAAATAATAGAATAAAAAGAGGACAATGTTAGTTTAGTCTTTATTTCTTATTTGTATATTTGGTCTGAATGTAATGTATTGTGTAAGGTTCTCACCGCGATCTGTTTGTTGATAAACTTTCTGTTTGTATTTTTTTAAAGAAATAAAATTTATTATTTTTTTTTTTTAAAGAAAAGCACATGGCGAATATGTGGCTGCCTTGGCCCAAAGATCAGTGAGCGCCATCCTTAAATTTTTCCGCACAAAGGGAGGATGCTATGTCTCTGCTACAATTAAGCTTTTTCTGGCGAAGTCACTAACACAACTTTCTCATGGGACCTTGCTTGGACCCTCACCTTCATGTTTTTCAACATTGGAAAAAGTTCTGTCCAAATTCATTAGAGCAATTAGCCAGATGCCGCATTGTGTTTCAAATGCACTTCTGCACCTGGAGGCAGGATTGACAAAAATCGAAGCAAGAATCTATAGAGCGTCTTTAAATCTGTGGCTAAAGCTTAACTTCTTTCTGCAAGGCCTTGCACCATTAATCCTCCAAGACAAATTCTCCTCGTCATGGATCAAGGCTGTCAAGTCCAGCTTTGCTAAACTAGGCTTCTCCCCAGCCTCAATGAGGCAAGAGGACTATGGAACAAGGGCATTTGCAGTCGATCTGGTTGTCACCCTAACATGGTCGATGGAATTAATAATCTAGATGAAAGACTTTGCAGAAGATATCATATGAAATATAAATATAAAGTCACTCGTGGGGGCGGGATTTATACATAAAAGTACTCTTCAATGATGGGGGCAGATGGCGGACCTGTGGGAAAGTGGGTGAAACAAAACTGATATGGTATATGGTGATAGGCTAGGTTATATTGGAAAAGGGATGTTATTGAAGAATGGACTCTGAAGGTGGCCAGTCTCGCAGAAATGGTGAAGTTATCAGCATATATAAAAGACCGGACACAAGAGATTTATGTAAGGGAGTGGAGGATATGGATAGATTATGTGTAGAATAAATACTAAACTAGGAAGTACCAGATAATTCTTAGATGAATGTTGTGTAGAAATGTATAGTTTACAGGGGATAGTATACTAGAATGTCAGGAAGAAATGTGTAACACACAGGGGGTAGAGTAGATGGGCGGTAAAGTATTATATAATATGATTTGGATTTGGATTTCATCCTGGGGAAGCCATGGGGGGAGGGTAGGGTAAGGGAGGGCTAGGGAGGGAAAGGGGGGGGGAAGGGGGGAAAATTTGTATTTGTAAAACTTTTTCAATAAATAAAAAAAAAGAATCTATAGAGCGTCTTTAAATCTCTGGCTAAAGCTTAACTTCTTTCTGCAAGGCCTTGCACCATTAATCCTCCAAGACAAATTCTCCTCGTCATGGATCAAGGCTGTCAAGTCCAGCTTTGCTAAACTAGGCTTCTCCCCAGCCTCAATATTCAAGTTGGACTACGACCAAGCAAAGCAAACCTTGCAACAAAGGGTAGAGGACATCGAAAGGCAAATGGACTTAGGGAAAGTTCTGTTGTTTCTGGCTCCAGACACCATTAGATATGTTGTTACTCCTGTCAGCTATCTTAGCCAGTTGGAGTCAGCAAACCATTGGAAAGCATTTTTGCTCGCACGGTGCCATGCGCTTCCATTGGCTGTCCTGTACGGCAAATATAAAAAGATACCATTGACTGAAAGACTCTGTTCCTGTGGCTCAGGAGAGGTGGAGTCCGTTGGTTACATACTCCTTCGATGTTCCTTTTACAGAGAGATTAAAAAAAAAATTCTTCCAATAATTGCTAGGTATCCTGTCATTCCAACACTGCTTATCTCCAGTGGCTGCTTAAGGATGAACAGCCCATAACTACAGCGCAGATGGCTAGATTCTGCACAACAGCACTGGGGATTCATTGGAAACACGTGTCTAATCCACCATAGCTATTTTATGCAACAAATGTGGCAAACCCATTGCATTGCTTATTCATTTCCCTTTTAGTATTAAACTGACTACAGGCCACATAGTTTATGGATTGTAATTTTAGCATAGTTAGACCATATATAATTGACAGACTGGATTTTATCATAGATTTTAGCTGTTTTATTATTTTATGCTAGAATTTTTAATTGTATATTTACTGAGTATTTTTATTTGATCTGATCTCTGGTCTATGACTGTAATAAATTGAATTGAATAAGAGACTTGACTTAAAATATTTTTATCATTTGTACTATATTATGGTATTTGAAAAGATGGCATTTGGAATGGTCTTACGATTCTAGACAAAATTAAAGCAGTTTTTTCGATCATTGGAAGCCTTTTATGCAGAATCTCACAAAACCTGAATTTAAACTTTTCAGTAATTTATATATCTATTTTTTAAAAATTGACATAATGAAGGTATAATGACATCATAAAATCAGTAATTCTATTTTTACATTGCTTTTTGAATAGAGAAATTTGCTAAGCAATACATATTGATGAATTCATAAATATATGATGCTACTGAATTTAATTTGGTATAAAATATGCTCTGCTGTGCTTAAAGTGGTTCCGCCCCAGGCGCCTGATGGATCCTGATAGGTTCCAGATGGAGCTTGGGCCAGTTCCTGAGACTCTGGCTCATGACTTGGCTGAGGACTTGGTGGCCGCCTGGGACAGTGCGGCCGCCGGGGCCTTGGACCGCGTCGTGCCTTTGCGGCCTCTGACCCGGCACCGAACTCACCTAGCTCCTTGGTTCTCTGAGGAGATGAGGGAGACGAAGCGCCGGAAAAGAAGCCTGGAGAGCAGTTGGAGGACCAGCTGTTCTGAATCTGACCGAACACTGGTGAGGTCTCATATTAAGACCTACCTAGTGGCGATAAAAGCAGCAAAATCTAGCTATTTTTCTGCTCTTATTGCATCATCAGATAATCACCCAGCCGCTCTGTTTAGGGTGACCCACTCCCTCCTCCATCTGGAAGCGTGGGATGACCCCTTGCAGGGTCGAGCTGAGGATTTTGTGCAGTATCTGTATGATAAAATCGCTCAGATTCGGGAAGGTTTGGCCTCTGACTGGGTAAGTCCAGACAGGATGATTGAGGCAGGTCTTGAGAGTGTTATCTGGGAGGAGTTTGATCCTGTGGCTCCCGAGGACGTGGACAGGATTCTGGGACGGCTGAACGCGACCACATATTTATTGGACCCGTGTCCCTCCTGGTTGGTGCTGGCTTCCCAGGAGGTTACACGAGGCTGGCTCCAGAGGATTATTAACGCTTCTCTGAGTGAGGGTGTCCTGCCGGCCGCCTTGAAAGAAGCGGTGGTGAGGCCCCTCCTCAAGAAGCCCTCTCTGGATCCGGCTATTTTGGCTAACTATCGTCCAGTCTCCAACCTTCATTTTATTGCGAAAGTTGTTGAGAGTGTGGTGGCGTGGCAGCTGCTACAGTACCTGGATGAAGCTGTCTATCTAGATCCACTCCAGTCCAGCTTCAGGCCTGGGCACAGCATGGAAACGGCATTGGTCATGTTGGTCGGGATAGGGGTTGCTCCTCTATCCTGGTCCTATTAGATCTCTCAGCGGCTTTTGATACCATCAACCATGGTATCATGTTGCGCCAATTGGAGGGGTTGGGGGGCACCGTTTTGCGGTGGTTCTCCTACCTCGCAATCTGTGTTGACAGGGGGGCAGCGGTTGACCCCGAGGTGCCTTGTTTGTGGGGTACCGCAAGGGTCGGTCCTCTCGCCCCTCCTGTTCAACATTTATGTAATGGGTGAGATCATCCATGGATTATGTAGCTGGGTGAGATCATCCGTGGCTTTGGGGTGGAGTTCCATCAGTACGCTGATGACACCCAGCTGTACATCTCCACCCCAGGCCACCCCAATGATGCCCTTGAAGTGATGTCCCAGTGCCTGGAGGCCGTGCGGGCCTGGATGGGGAGAAACAGGCTTCGACTCAACCCTTTCAAGACCGAGTAGCTGTGGCTTCCGGTGTCCCGATATAGCCAGCTGGTGCCATTGCTGGTTATTGGGGGCAAATCACTGGCCCCCACGGAGAGGGCTCGCAACTTGGGCGTCCTCCTGGATGCACGGCTGTCTTTAGAAGAGCATATGATAGCTGTGGCCAGGGGGGCTTTTTATCAGGTCCGCCTGATACGCCAGTTGTGTCCCTTTCTGGATCAGGACTCCCTAAGCATGGTCATTCAGGCACTCGTCACTTCCCGCCTGGACTAATGCAATGCTCTCTACATGGGGCTCCCCTTGGGGTGCACCCAGAGGCTCCAGCTGGTCCAGAATGTGGCCGCGCGGGTGATTATGGGAGCGACAGGGCGCTCCCATGTGACACCTCTCCTGTGCGAGCTGCACTGGCTCCTGGTGGACTTCCGGGTGCGCTTCAAGGTGTTGGTGACCACCTTTAAAGCGCTCCATGGCTTAGGGCCAGGGTATCTACGAGACCGCCTTCTGCCGCCAATAGCCTCCCACCGGCCAGTACACTCGCACAGAGAGGGCCTCCTCAGGGTGCCGTCCGCCAGACAATGTTGGCTGGCAAGCCCCAGGGGGAGAGCCTTCTCTGTGGCGGCACCTGCCCTCTGGAACGACATACCCCCAGAGATACGCATGATACCACACCTCCGGACTTTTCATCGGGCCCTGAAAACTCATTTATTTCACCTAGCTGGGCTGGCTTGATCCCATCCGTTCAGTTTTAATTTGAAATTGGTTTTAATTGGGTTGTTTTAAATTGTGGGCCGAAATTATTTAATTACCTTTTAAACTGTTTTTAAATTTTGTATGCTCTGTTTTATCTCGGCTGTTCACCGCCCTGAGTCCTGCTGGAGAAGGGCGGTATAAAAATCAAATAAAATTAAATAAATAAATAAAATAAATAAAGAACTAAAGACTACAAGTAGTCCTTGAATTACAACCACAATTGAGCCCAAAATTTCTGTAGTTAAGTGAGACATTTGTTAAGTGAGTTTTGCACCATTTTATTACCTTTCTTGCAACAGTTGTTAAGTGAATCACTGCAGATGTTAAATTAGTAACATGGTTGTTACATGAATCTAGCTTCCCTACTGACTTTGCTGGAAGTTGCAAAAGGTGATCACATGACCCAGGGACACTGCCGATATGCTAAATATGAAGCAGTTGCCAAACAACTGAAGTTTGATCCCATGACTGTGGAGATGCTGCAACAGTCATAAGTGTGAAAAATGGTCATAAGTCACTTTTTTCAATGCCATTGTAACTTCAAACAGTCATTAAATGAATTGTTGTAAGTTGAGGACTACCTGTAGTGGCAAATGTATTAGGATAAAATACTTTTTATTCTAATACATTACATCTTTTATAAAAAGAGGAGTCGGGATAAAGTTAAACATCATGAATACTCTCACATACAATGACATTTTGTTTATTTTGTTTATTTATTTATTTTTTTTAGCAATAACATCTCTCTGGAGAAGCTTCTCAATCCTCTGAAAACATATTTGAGAGGAGGGGAAAAGTTGATTCTACTTAATTTGTTGATAGACACTCAGAATTGTTGCATGTTATGAGCAAAAAGGAAACAAAGGCATCCCAACCCTATGCTAATTTGCATAGAATTAGGTGTTTATTGACCATTAAAAATGTTCAGAAAGAATACATGGTTTACTTTGTTGAATGGCATAATCTGAACAAAGTTTTGACTTTTTTCTCTCAGAAATGCAAACAGTGAAATTATAATTACTTATAAATTTGTTATTTTACTAATGAAACTTTAATGCAGCAAGATTAAAAATTATTCCTCTCTTTACTTTTGCTATTACTTCAATTTTCCTATCCTTTCTTTTTGTTCTGCTCTCCTTTTCTTTTATTCTGCTGTCAGGAAAGTCTGCCTTTGAAGGGTCAATTCTGTATAAAGTGGGACCGACAAAGATTGAGAGCTGCAGACGCTATAACAGTGAGTTAATTAACAGAAAAAAGAGAGAATGATAAGTTAAGGCTGCTCTTTGAATGTGTCTGTTTTCATCTGCCAATGAAAGAACGTTCACCCATTGTGGACTAGTTGGCTACTTGCATAGTTCTCTGTGAGATGATCAGTTCATTTGCAGTCCACTGCGCATGTGTTTTGAAAATGAATGTAATCTATGTACATGGGTGAAACAATTTGCAATATTGGGAATCACCCCAAAAATATAGTGCTAAGCTAGATATTTTGATCTGAAAGCATGCATATTGGAATGATTGTAGGAATTGTAGGTCAACAGTACAACGTGTTTGGAGCTCAGAATGGAGCTAATTCTTAGTAGCCTAAGAATTAAAAAATCTTGGGGGAAGCTTTTCATGAAATCTTGAACAAGCATTGCTAATTGAGGCATTTACAGTAATAGTATGCATATGCATAATATGCATTATCTAGTAGGCTAGATAAACCAAAATTTATCTCTATATGAAGCAGCTTTGTGTTGTCCCAGAAAGCTTGGGGCAGTTTACCTGGAGTAAGGGCCCAATCATGACTTTCCACCTATCTGTAGGTGGAAAGGTCCAAAATGGGCACACACCGGCTTCAAATGAACCACTTTTTATATAATGTTGAACAGTGTACATTACTATGAACCAATCATAAGAAAACAACAATATACATACATTTTCAGTAGTCATAGTAACCTAGTTCAACCAAAGGTAACTAGGTATGATAAGGCCTTTATCTTATCAATACCTTTCCTACATTAAAAGTATTCCTAAGTAAGTTTGTAACTTGGTACCAGGGTCTCATCAATCCCCTGGATGAACAGGCAATTCCTAAGGAAGAAGGCAGATGGCCTGGTTTTCATGTATTGCTGTCAAGCATAGTTAACCAAAGTCAAGGCGCTCTCCATTTTTGTATTCATGAGATAATGGTTATCATTTTCTCATGAATACAAATCAGTATTAATTAAAAAGCATGACGTGAATAACTAAAATATTGCCCAGATTGATTTACTAAAGTTGCTAGGAAACATTTTTTTTTAAAAAGAAATTGACATATAGTTACTTTTCTAGCTTTATCATTATTCAAAATGCTGTTGACTATTTAAATATAATAGTTGCTCCATGAAAATGCAACCACTTTCCCCCCCCCCCCCATCTTGGCATTTAAATCTATACCAAGCATCTGTGAAGTGGAACAGGAGAAAGACTGGCTTTGATCTGAAGTGGAGAAGAGCGGGATGGGATACTTTTTCATACTTCCATTTATCAGGAAACAACAGGAAAAAAACAGCACAATTAGATCGGAGCATTCTATTCATATTTTTTTAAAAAAAGGTTTTATGTGCTGCCTTTAAAAATAAGAATTTTTCAAGCACTTCCAAATAAAAATAAACTGAAATAGTTATAAAACAGCAGGCACCAATGCTAAACAAATTAAAAGTTTTTATCATTATTGGTGAATTGGGAATTAACTCTAAAGCAAACTTAATTTAATTAACTGCTGAATAAACCAATCTGAATTATTTGTCTCATTCAGCAAACTATAGTTTTCAATCACAAGTCATGAACTAGGAATAGAAACTCAGTTGAATATGGGGAAGGGGAAGTATGGTTTAGAATTACTTTTGAACTAGGTAAAAGGCCATGTAGCATGATGAATTCTGCCGAGATTAAAAGGGGATTGGACAGGTTTAAACATGATAAACATGTTTTTTTTCTTTTAAAAAAAAAAAAATAAGGAAGCTGAGACAAGTGTAAGATATATATGCAAGTGTAAGATATATTCCAGAGGGAAAAAAACCTGACCCAATAAATCAGCTTGATGTTTAAGACTCAAATTATATCCCTGTCACCTGTCTTAATGTTAAATTATCACATTATCATTCAAGCCTTTGGCAAAAGAAAAAATGCTGGGAGGAAAAAGATCAATTCCAAATTATAAGAAATAGTTTGAGATTAATGAAAAACTTTTTATCTGATTTTTAAAAAAAACTGGTGTATGCATAAATTCAATTGTTGTGTTACATTATAATGAATTTTACCAAGTAAAGTAGAAGACTGGGATCATCCAAGAACAATTGTACCACAATGGTAAAAGCTGTCTGCATCCACACAAATAGATTCATTATTAGAATGAGTGTTCAGTGTTGGAGGGCACTGAATAATTAACGTATGTTATCCTGTGATAAAGGGCAATGCTAATTTCACTCTGCTGAAGCAGAAGGATTCAAGAGTTAAAGAAAGTTAATATACTGGGCAAAAAAAGAAAACATTTGAACAATTTTGTATATTCTGAAAGAATAGATATTATTATTACAATAGATAAAGGTTGGGAAGTTGTTCTGATGGTGCAGTTGAAAAAAGATTTAATATTGTAATTAATTAATTGATTGATTTGATTTATAAAGAGATTCTGTATATCACAACATTCCAAATTGTAGCTTATTGGAGTTGGGAGAGGTTTTCAACATGGCTTTGGGATTTCTGCCTTTTTGTCATTAAATTATAAGTCCATCCCACCCTTCAGTTTTCAGTTACAAAGCATTACAGAATTAAGTAACTTTTAATAGTAGTGAATTTTTCTCTACATGTGGTTTCAACACAGTATTATCTAGAGGCACCAGAGCACACCTGTGACTTTGATCTTTCTGGCTGGAAAATGATGGCATTTTAAACTTATGTGAAGAAGATGGCTGTTTTATGCCATCTGTTACTTATTTTGCATCAGCATTTTACCATAGTACGTAGCTGCATTAATTTGCACAAATCATAACATTTGAAATACATGTTCAAGCTCAGTAAAGAATTTAATAATCAGAAAACTTAAAGTTTGTTTTAATACCTGCTTGAAATACAGGTAATCTTTGACTTACAATCACAATTGAGCCCAAAAGTTCTGTTGCTAAGTGAGACATTTGTTAAAGTGAAATTTGCCCCATGTTATAACCTTTCTTGACACATTTGTTAAATGAATCACTGCAGTTGTTAAGTTAGTACCACAGTTGTTAAGTCAATCTGGCTTCCCCGTTGACTTTGCCTGTCAGAAGGTCACAAAAGGTGATCACATGACACCAGGACACTGCAACCTTCATAAATATGAACCAAGTTGTCAAGTGTCTGAATTTTATTCACATGACTATTGGAATGCTGCAACAGTTGTGAAAAATGATCATGTCACTTTTTTCAGTGCTGTTATAACTTCAAATGGTCACTAAATGAACACTACCTATATAGTGCAATAGCTATAAATGTAGACACTGTTTCTACATGTTATATGAGAAGTGTCATTTTATCACTGCAGCATAAATGGTAAAGACCTATGTTTTAGAAGTCTAATTTATTAATCCAAATGTGTCATAAAAATGACTAGTATGAGAAGACAGTGTAACTTCTTTGAAATTCAAATAATAATTTAAGATTGTAAAATTATCCCAGTGAAGTAATTTACAAATCTCCTAGTCAGTTAAAATCATTTTAGATATTTAAAATCAATTTAAATATTTAGAAAAATAGTCCACAATTATTAGCATACACATAAAGCTATGTGTTTATTTTAGAGCCATATCATTTTAACATCAATTGTTAAACATCAATCAACATTATTTATCTTGTACAAAATTTTAAAAAATACACCATTACAGATCATTATCATAAATTCTCAGATTTGATCAGACTGAAAACAGCATGGATGGTATTTCTTGTACATCTTTCATTTTTCCTTTTATTTTTGGCATTATAAGGATAAAAGACATCAATTTCTTTCTCTGAAAAAATATTACTAATTGCTTATCTAACTAAGTAGAAATCAGGTAATGCACTGAATAGACCTGTAGTTATCCCCTTCTTCCTGGCAACAAATACTTTTATAACATAACTGCCTTCCAATTCAGAGACTATTTTCTGGTTAGCTTTTCCTGAAATGACCTTATGCCTGTTCTAAAATGGAGTTTCAACTAAATTATTTTAGTGGTTAATCAAGGTCTCTAATTAAAACTTAGCTGTCCAATTCTCATAGCCAAACCTGGATTATGTTTATTGTGCCTTTGGAACTTCTTCGTCCTTTGTTTAAAACCTATGCTCAAGAAGAGGCAGAATTCCTTAGCAATGGCAACTCATTCCCTTGTTACCTTTTTTTAAATCAAGTTTAAAAGAAAATGGTTAAGAGTCAGTTTAATTGGTTTTTTCCCCCCCACATTCACCCACATCTTTTTTGAACAGAGTATTGGCCATATTTTATCTTATACAATTTATCAAATTCAAATACATTTTACTCAATTACAATTTTTGCCACTATTTTCTCCCCCCCCTTTTTAATCATATCTCAATATTTCTTTGCTTACTTATATAAACAACACCTTCATTCGCCCTCAAATTCTAATTTTCCTGCTTATTCATATTTATTGTCTTTTATTTTTTAACCATTCATTCTTTATCTTAGTATATTTATATATGTTCGGGGTTGCCTTTCTTCCATTTCATCTTTTTTGTTGTACAGCAATCTTTCTTCTCAATCCTGCCATCTCCCTCTCTTCTTTCTTCTTACTTTCTTTTTCCCTCCTCTCCTGCTCCTCTCTACTTCCTCTTCCTTTTTCCTTCTCCTCCTTTCTTCCTCCCTGTCTAGCCCTTTCTCCTACTCTGATTTCCCCTCTCTTCCTTCTTCCCCTCTCTTCCATCCCTCTCTCTTCTCCCCTTCTTTTCCATCTCTCTACTCTCTACTCCTCTTTCATCTCTCTCTATTGCTGTATTCATTTTCAATTTAATATTTTCCACTATGGTGTCCAGGTAACCCCGATCTTTCTCATTTATTAAAAATATTACTCGAAATTCCCCTCCTATTTTTAATTATTAACAAATATTTCAACTTATTGCATTTTTCCTTGAAACCTTTGTTAAAATAATCTTCCAACCCTTGCTTTTTTCCCTTTAACAATGTATTTCTTCTGTTTTACTTCTTACAAGTCTGTCATTTACATCATTTACTAACATTTCATTTTCATTCAATTTTACATTTCAATTTCAATTCCCATCTTAATTTCAATTAATTCTTTTGTTACTTTTATTTCTCTCCACTTAGTGCTTCCTCCAACATCAAAAACAGTTCATTTTTTTTCAGATTTCATCTACTAATCTATTTTACATTAAATAGTATTTTCACATATAATTTCTACAACTAACATCCTTCTCTTTATTATTTGAGTTGGTACAAAATGCAGTGATCTGTGCATGTAATGGTGAGTACCATTACAGCAGGGGTGAAATCCAGCAGGTTTTGACAGGTTCTAGAGAACTGGTAGCAGAAATTTTGAGTAGTTCGGAGAACCAGCAAATAACATCTCTGGCTGAGGTGGAATGGAATGAGGTGGAATGGAGATTTTACAATATCCTTCCTGCAGGAGTGGGGAGGGAATGGAGATTTTGCAGTATCCTTCCCCTGGAGTGGGGAGGGAATGGGGAGTTTGAAGTATCCTTCCCCTGGAGTGGGGTGGAAATGTAGATTTTGCAGTATCCTTCCCCTGGAGTGGGGAGGGAATGGGGAGTTTGCAGTATCCTTCCCCTGGAGTGGGGTGGAAATGGAGATTTTGCAGTATCCTTCCCCTGCCATGTCCACCAAGCCACGCCCACCAAGCCACACCACTCCCACCAAGCAACGCCCACATAACCGGTAGTAAAAAAAAATTGAATTTCACTACTGCTTTACAGTCATATAAGATTATTTTTATAATCCCTGCACTGGCTTCTGATAGGGGCAATTCAGAATGCTAGCTTTAATATATGCAGTGTTTGATTGCTTGATCTTAGCTTTTCCAGACTATCATGTTCAAGTAAAATCAACTTATACTGTATACGTATTTTAGGAAGGGATTAAGCTCACACACATTCCCTTCAATATGAGATTTTGAGTTGGGCTCAAGACAGTTGCAGCCTTTCTTCTGGAATAGCATACCTCCATATGTTTAGCTGGCTCTGATGCAATTCAAGAAGGCAGTGAAAACAGTGTTTTAGTAGAACCTTTAATATGTAGTTAAAAATGTCACCATAGACATGGAGGCGTGCTGTATGGTTATTTGATTTAATTGTAAGTATTTTACTAATTTTTTCATTATTTTTGGTTAAACTGCCAGGAATGGGCAGCTCTTAAATTCATAATGATTTTTGAAGATGAGCTATAAAAAATCAGTGATCTCTGGGCCAGTCTGTGACAAAAGCTGCCCACATATCATTTCTCCCAGGAAAAACAATCTTGCATTTTCTTCCACAGTGGTAGACAAAGCATTGCCTTCAGCCTACTTTCTCAAACCCTACTGCAGTTGCAACTCAGAACAAACTCTTTCTCTGTTGTATTTAATCTAAGGACCACAAGAACAAGTGGAATAGTATATTCCGATTTATAGAAAAATTCCCAAGAGGAATAAAATAGAATATTTTAAAAAAAAAAACATGTAAAGAAAACTTGTGGTGCCACTCCAAGTTTTGTTCAAAATGATGTGTTCTATAGTAAAAATAACGTGTATTTTATTTTAGGCCTTGAACAGGTAAAATCTTCACTTTGAGATTGAAATGTATTAAACTGAAAATGGTTTCATACCTTAAGTTGGGCAATATTGCTTATGTCTACATATTAGGGAATTTACCTATATTTTGTTAATAACTCTATTGTTGGAACTATTTGAATATTTATAGTATTATCTGAAGTCATAGATTGTAGATTAAATCATTAGTTCTGTTTATCTAAAATCTATGCATAATCATATCCTTGATCTTAAAAATAGTTCTTCAATAAACTATCATTTTGGTTACAAATATATTCAGGTTTAATGTTTTATAAATACTTTTGGATGATAGGAATAGCAGAGGTTCAAACTGGCACCCACATTAAAACACTTCCTTCATTTTTTCCAATCCACATTTATAACAAAAAAGGATCACATCAATCTTGAGTTTATTTGCTCAGAGAATTATCTGTAATGCAGCTATCACAGTAAGGTATCCTTGTGAAATTGGTTGGTGATTTCTAGGCAAAACAAGTTTACCTCCTGTGTGGAGGTAGTCTCCTGTGTGGAGGTAGAAATGGAATAGTCTTTTTCACTGATAATATTAAAATTAATCAGATTGATTTAATGGACAGACAGGAATCTATTTTATTCCTATGCAGGGGATGTGGATGTAATTTTCAACAAGATTTCCTCAGGTAGATATTTGATTCAATATGTTGGCAGAGATAATGGCAGAGATAATATTATATATGCATTTGATTGCATATTTGATTAACTTCTGCTTTCTGTTTCTATCTGTCTTAAATAATTTGTCTCATAAATAATTTACAATATTGATTATATAATTGGTATTTCGGTTGATTTGTTTAGCTTATAAAAGCTGTGTGAATTTGTTCATTTATTGAGATTTTAACTGAAGCTCTCCTGTGTTGCCCATACTTTTGGAGTGTAAACTCTAAGAATAGTGGTGCATTATATCCTAGTCAGATTGTACCCAGCTCTATTATCCACACTGCTAAATACCTGAGGGATATAAATAAATAAAATAATTTCTGTTCTACCTCCACATGTATATATATCTATATCTTACCATATGTTCTCCATAAACATAATAAAACTGGTCCTAGTTGTACTGTCAGTTGGAACAAACAATGTTTTAAAATTAATTTCAGTATTGTACTATTAATCTGGTTCATGAGGGATTTTTTTTTTTATTTTGCTGATTGCACTGTTATAAAAAATAATCTTAAGAGTAAGCTTTTTTTTCTTTCTTCCCTCTGGTAGGTTTAAGGGATACTACAGGCTCAGAAAGTGATGGTGGTGACTCAAGTAGCACAAAATCAGAAGGAGCCAATGGAGCAGCAACAATCCAACCCAAGAAAATCAAGGGGATTGGATTTGGTGACATTTTCAAGGACAACCCTATAAAGCTACGTCCAAGGTCAATAGAAGTAGATAATGACTTTCTGCCAGTTGAAAAGGTATGGTATATAAATTAGTCACATGTGTTCAGACTTGTGTGTTTGTGTCTCAAGAGTAGGTGTTCTGCCAAGGTCAGAAAAAGGAACTCTGCTTAAAAATGTAATTGAACTTTCTAATTGCCTAGAAAGATATGTCAATGATTCATTCCTATGTGTAGTTATTTCTTTTCTATAATAAAGAATTCTTCAGTATCTTTCTACAGATTGTTTTAATTTTGTTACAGGAACTCTTAGACTATTCAAAATCTGTTGTGGAATTAATTTCTCCTTATGTCAGATTCTATAAATGGATTTCTATATCTGTGAGATTACTTCCACATTGATATCCAAAATGGGATATTTATTTTGAATTCAACCTTCCAATATATGTTGTATATATCATGAAAAATGGCAGACCCTGAATTTATCATTATTTTTTTATTATTTTTTTTATTTTACTTCAAATTTATATACTGCCCTTCTCCCTAGGGACTCAGGGCGGTGTACAGCCAAATAAAAACACATAATAAATACATTAAGAACAGATTAAAAGAAAATATCTCAATTTGGCCCAAAATTTAAAAAGACAAACAAATTTAAAATCATTTAAAAGATTTGTTAGGCCAGCCCGGCTTGTTGGAAAAAGAAAGTTTTAAGGGCACAGTGGAAGGCACGGAGGTCTTGGATTCTCCTTATCTCTGGGGGCAGCTGATTCAAGAGGGTGGGAGCCCCCACAGAGAAGGCCCTCCCCCTGGGGGTCACCAGCTTGCATTGCTTGGCTGATGGCACCCTGAGGAGGCCCTCTCTGTGGGAGCGCACGGGTCGATGGGAGGTCGTCAGTGGCAGAAGGCGGTCTCGAAGATAACTAGGTCCTATGCCATGGAGCGCTTTAAAGGTGGTAACCAACACCTTGAAGCGCACCCGGAAGACCACTGGGAGCCAGTGCAGCTCGCGCAGGAGTGGTGTTATGCGGGAGCACCATGCAGCTCCCATAATTACCTGCGCGGCCGCATTCTGGAGCAGTTGGAGCCTCCGGATGCTCCTCAAGGGGAGCCCCATGTAGAGACGTTGCAGTAGTCCAGGCGAGAGGTGACGAGGGCATGAGTGACTGTGTGCACAGAATCCCGATCAAGAAAGGGGCGCAACTGGCGAATCAGGCGAACCTGACAAAAGGTCCCCCTGGCAACAGCCATCAGATGTTCCTCCAAGGACAGCTGCATATCCAGGAGGACACCCAGATTGCGCGCCCTCTCCACGGGGGCCAAAGACTCGCCCCCGATAGTCAGCGATGGAGTCAGCTGACTATATCGGGATGCTGGGAACCACAGCCACTCAGTCTTGGAAGGGTTGAGCTTGAGCTTGTTCCTCCCCATCCAGATCCGTACAGCCTCCAGGCACTGGGCCATCACTTCAAGGGCATCGCTGGGGTGGCCTGGGGTGGAGATGTACAGCTGGGTATCATCAGCGTACTGGTGGTATCTCACCCCAAAGCCACGGATGATCTCGCCCAGCGGCTTCACATAAATGTTGAACAGAAGGGGCAAGAGGACCAACCCTTGTGGCACTCCACAGACGAGAGGCCTCGAGGTCGACCTCTGCCCCCCTGTCAACACAAACTGCGACCGGGCGGAGAGAAAGGAGGAGAACTACCGTAACACGGAGACCCCGATCCCCAACTCTTCCAACCGGTGCAGCATGATACCATGGTCGATGGTATCAAAAGCCGCTGAGAGATCTAATAGGACCAGAACAGAGGAGCAACCCCTGTCCCGAGCCCTCCAGAGATCATCAACCAATGCAACCAATGCTGTTTCCGTGCTGTGCCCAGGCCTGAAACCCGACTGGAACGGATCCAGATAGGACGTTTCCTCCAGGAATTGTGGGAACTGTCGTGCAACCACACTCTCAACAACCTTCGCCACAAAGTGAAGGTTGGAGACAGGACGGTAGTTAGCCAATACTGCCGGGTCCAGGGAGGGCTTCTTGAGGAGAGGCCTCACCACCGCCTCTTTCAAGGTAGCGGGGAAGTGACTCTCACTCACCGAAGCGTTGATAATTCCCTGGAGCCAGCCACGTGAGACCTCCCAGGAAGCCAGTACTAACCAGGAGGGACACGGGTCCTGTAAACATGTGGTCGCATTAAGTCTCCCCAAAATCCTGTCCACGTCATCCGGAGTCACAAAGTCAAACTCTTCCCAGATAACATTCTCAAGACTATTCCTTGTCATCCTGCCCGGATCTACCCAGTCAGAGTCCAAATCCCGCCGGATCTGAGCGATTTTGTCATACAGATATCATCCGAAATCCTCAGCCCTGCCCTCCAGAGGGTCCTCCCACACTCCCGGTTGAAGCAGGGAGCGGGTCACTCTGAACAGGGCCGCTGGACGATTCTCTGATGATGCAATAAGAGCGGGAAAGTAATTGGACTTCGCCGCTTTTATCGCCACTAGGTAGGTCTTAATATGCGACCTTACCAGTGTTCGATCAGATTCGGTGAGACTGGCCCTCCAACCACTCTCCAGGCGTCTTTTCCGGCGCTTCATCTCCCTCAGCTCCTCAGTGAACCAAGGAGCCGCGAGGGATCGGCACCGGGTCAGAGGCCGCAAAGGCACGACTCGATCTAAGGCTCCGCTAGCAGCCCGATCCCAGGCCGCCACCAGGTCCCCGACCGAGTCATGTGCTAGAACCTCAGGAAATGGCCCAAGCTCCATCTGGAATCTATCAGAATCCATCAGGCGCCTGGGGCGGACCCATCTTGTAGGCTCCACCTCCCTGCGGCGGGATGTAGCGGTTCGGAGATTTAGGTGAAGGAGCAAGTGGTCAGACCATGACAAGGGTTCCATGTCTATATCCCCTATAACACATAATACTATAATTACGTTTAAAATAGTACTTTTTGCAATCTATGCTACTCTATTGCACAGTTCCTTTCTCTTTCAGTTCAAAATCTTTTACCATTCCTTCTCTACCTCTGTCCTCCAGCAGATATTCTGTGATTCGTGTGATTCGTCTAAGGCTCTTTGCCAGTAATGCAACCTAGTATCTTCTTCCTGGCACACACAGAGCCTCGTAGAAATAGCCTAGCTATCTGCGAGACCGCCTGCTGCTACCGACGACCTCCCAGCGACCCGTGCGCTCCCACAGAGAGGGCCTCCTCGGGGTGCCATCAGCCAAACAATGCAGGCTGGTGACCCCCAGGGGGAGGGCCTTCTCTGTGGGGGCACCTACCCTCTGGAATCAGCTCCCCCCAGAGATAAGGAGAATCCAAGACCTCAGTGCCTTCCGTCGCGCCCTTAAAACCCATTTATTTAAACAAGCCGGGCTGGCTTAAGATGAAATTTTTAACTGTTTTTAAATGTTTTAAACGTTTTTAATTGGTAAATGAGTTTTAATTGGGCCAAATTTATATATCTTTTAATTGTTTTTAATATTTGTTCTGCATGTTTTTTTTAATCTGGCTGTACACCGCCCTGAGTCCTTAGGGAGAAGGGCGGTATAGAAATCCAATATAAAATAAAATAAAATAAAATAAATTTTGGCACCTGAACAAGAAGAGCAATAGCAATAGCACTTAGACTTATATACCGCTTCACAGTGCTTTCCAGCTCCCTCTAAACAGTTTACAGAGTCAGCATATTGCCCCCAACAATCTGGGTCCTCATTTTACCGAACTCGGAAGAATGGAAGGCTGAGTCAACCTTGAGCTTGGTGAGATTCAATCTGCCAAACTGCTGGCAGCCAGTGATCAGCAGAAGTAGGCTGCAGTACTGTACTCTAACCACTGTGCCACCGTGTCTCTTAAGCAATAAATTAAATAGGTTTTTTTTGTAACACAGAAGCTAAGACTTTGTCTATAAATGCCCTTGAGAAATGTCTTTCAAAATCTGAGTTCCATCTGAAGATCATCAGAAGAAATACATTTGGATAGTAGAGAAAGGCTTGAGTATAGAAAATAATGGTGATGGATTATTTGAACTGGCCTTTGGCTGCTCTTTCCTTGATGTGCACCATTTATGGATTTGCTTTCATATTGTTGGTCTCTGAAAGTATTTTCAATGGAATCGGCTTGTTTTATTTTGGTACTATGGATTCTTTTCAGATATTTTAAGTCTTTTGCCTTTTCTTTTCTTTTTTTTTTATAAAAGTTTTTTTCATTTTTTAAAACAAACAAACACATAATACATCAATCCTTCCATGTGTCTTCTCAGTGTTTCTTCCGTGACTTCTTCTCTTTATTACTCCTATCTTCATTTCTCCTTGATAATTTCCATTTCTCTGTTGCGATATTTCCCCCAAATTAGAATACATTTAATATAACATTCTCCTTATTTAATTATCACAATCTTTATCTATATCTCTTTTTTAACCAATCATAAAATTTCCCCCATATCTTATAATAGTCTGTATCCTCTCTCTCTTTAATCATCAAAGTTAATCTGTTAATTTCTGCACAATCTAAGATTTTTTTAATTACTTCCCCTTTCAAAGAGATTTTCTCTGCTTTCCATCTTTCCACAAATACTATCCTCGCTGCAGTTATTATATGTATAATCAAGTATGTATTTTATTTACTCATTATCTCTGGTAGTATACCCAATACGAACAGCTCAGGTTTTAAATCAATATGTTGTTGGATCATTTCTTCTAACCATGTCTTAATTCTGCTCCAATACTCTCTAGCTTCTGGGCATGTCCACTACATACAGTATGATAATAAGATCCTGGTATTAGATGGCATTTCCAACATTTAGCTGATTTGTCTTTAAACATTTTTGACAATTTTTCCAGAGGCATATGCTATCTATAAAACATTTTATATTGATTCTCTTTATATGCAGTGGACATTGTTAGTTTATAGTTTTTTCCCCATAACTGTTGCGATCTATCGAGCTCAATTGAATATCCACAATTTTTTGCCCAGGCAATCATTGTTTCCTTTACTTGTTCTTCCTCTAATTCCATACTAAGCAGAAAGCTATAGATTTTTAAAATTATTTTATCCTCTGTTCCCATGAGTATCTTATCCAAATCTGTCATTTCTAAATAAATACCATATAATTTTGCATCTTTTTCATACTTTGCTTGTATTTGCATATGCGTATTTATTTATTTATTTGTTTTTCAGATTTCTATACCGCCCTTCTCCTTTTGGACTCAGGGCGGTGAACAGCCAAGATAAAAAACATTTATACATAAAAGTTAAAAATAGATTTAAAATAATTAAATAAATTTGGCCCGTAATTTAAAACTTTTCAATTAAAATCCATATCAAATTTTAAAACTAACCATAAAATCAGGACAGCCCGGCTAACTGAAAAAAATAGGTTTTTAGGGGCCGACGAAAAGTCCGGAGGTCGGAGATCACTCGTATCTCTCGGGGTAGATTGTCCCAGAGGGTAGGTGCCACCACAGAGAAGGCTCTCCCCCTGGGGGTCACCAGCCGACATTGTCTGGCCGACGGCACCCTGAGAAGGCCCTCTCTGTGGGAGCGAACTGGCCGGTGGGAGGCAATTGGTGGCAGAAGACGGTCCTGTAAGTACCTCGGCCTTAAGCCATGGAGCACTTTAAAGGTGATCACCAACACCTTGAAGCGCACCCGGAAGTCCACCGGAAGCCAATGCAGCTCACGCAGGAGAGGAATCACATGGGAGCACCCATAATCCCCCATGCAGCCGCATTCTGCACCAGTTGGAGCCTCCGGGTGCACCCCAAGGGGAGCCCCATGTAGAGAGCGTTACAATAGTCCAGACGAGAAGTGACGAGTGCTTGAGTGACTGTGCGTAGGGAGTCCCGATCCAGAAAGGGGCGCAACTGGCATATCAGGCGAACCTGATAAAAAGCCCCCCTGGCCATGGCCGTCATATGCTCTTCTAAAGACAGCCGTGCATCCAGGAGGACACCCAAGTTGCGGGCCCTTTCCGTGGGGGCCAATGATTCGCCCCCAATAACCAGCAATGGCACCAGCTGGCTATACTGGGATGCCGGCAGCCACAGCCACTCAGTCTTGGAAGGGTTGAGTCGAAGCCAGTTTCTCCCCATCCAGGCCCGCACAGCCTCCAGGCACTGGGACATCACTTCCAAGGCATCGTTGGGGTGGTCTGGGGTAGAGATATACAGCTGAGTATCATCAGCATACTGATGGAACTCCACCCCAAAATCACGGATGATCTCACCCAGCGGCTTCACATAAATGTTGAACAGGAGGGGCGAGACGACCGACCCTTGTGGCACCCCACAAACAAGGCGCCTCAAGGTTGACCGCTGCCCCCCTGTCAACACAGATTGTGACCGGTCGGAGAGATAGGAGGAGAACCACCGCAAAATAGTGCCCCCCACTCCCAGTCCCTCCAGCCGGCGCAACATGATGGTATCAAAAGCCGCTGAGAGATCTAACAGGACCAGGATAGAGGAGTAACCCCTATCCCGAGCCCTCCGAAGATCATCCACCAACGCGACCAATGCCGTTTCCGTGCTGTACCCAGGTCTGAAGCTGGACTGGAGCAGATCCAGATAGACAGCTTCATCCAGGTACTGGGGAAGCTGTTGCGCCACCACACTCTCAACAACCTTCGCAATAAAACAAAGGTTGGAGACTGGACGATAGTTAGCCAAAACAGCCAGATCTAGGGATGGCTTCTTGAGGAGGGGCCTCACAACCGCCTCTTTCAAGGCGGCCGGCAGGACACCCTCACTCAAAGAAGCATTAAAAATCCCTGGAGCCAGCCTCGTGTAACCTCCCGGGAAGCCAGCACCAACCAGAAGGGACACGGGTCCAATAAACATGTGGTCGCGTTCAGCCGTCCCAAGATCCTGTCCACGTCCTCGGGAGCCACAGGATCGAACTCCTCCCAGATAACACTCTCAAGGCCTGCCTCAGTCATCTTGTCTGAACTAACCCAGTCAGCGGCCAAGTCTTCCCGAATCTGAGTTATTTTATCATACAGATACTGTACAAAATCCTCAGCTCGGCCCTGCAAGGGGTCATCCCGCGCTCCCAGATGGAGAAGGGAGTGGGTCACCCTGAACAGGGCGGCTGGGCGGTTATCTGATGACGCGATAAGAGCGGCAAAATAGCTAGATTTTTATCGCCACTAGGTAGGTCTTAATATGAGACCCTACCAGTGTCAAGTCAGATTTGGATCGGCTGGCCCTCCAACCGCTTTCTAGGCGTCTTTTCTGGCGCTTCATCTTCCTCAGCTCCTCGGAGAACCAAGGAGCTAAGTGAGTTTGGTGCCGGGTCAGAGGCCGCAAAGGTACGACTCGGTCCAAAGCCCCGGCGGCCGCGCTATCCCAGGCAGCCACCAGGTCTTCAGCCGAGTCATGAGCTAGAGTCTCAGGAAATGGCCCAAGCTCCCTCTGGAACCTATCAGGATCCATCAGGCGCCCGGGGCGGAACCACCTGGTCGGTTCCGCCTCCCTGCGACGGGGTGCGGCGGTCAGAAAGTCAAGTCGAAGGAGCGAGTGGTCAGACCATGACAAGAGTTCGATACCTATATCTTCTGTATCAAGGCCACTCAACCACTGACCAGAGATTAAAAACTAAGTCCAGAGTGTGTCCCCCTATGAGAGTAGGGCCGTGAATTACTTGGGTCAGGTCCATGGCCATCATGGAAGCCATGAACTCCCGAGCTACCTCAGATGTTTCACCGATAGATGGCAGGTTGAAATCCCCCATGACCACAAGTCTGGGAGTATCAGCCGCCACCTCGGCTATGACGTTGAGGAGTTCGGGCAGGGTTGTTGTCACGTGGCAGGGAGCCAGGTACGTGATCAACAAACCTATCTGCACCCCACGACCCCACTTCACAAAAAGGGACTCACATCCGGCTATCTGAGGTACAGTGGTCTCCCTCGGATCAAGACCTTCTCTTAGAATGACCGCTACCCCCACCGCCCCTGCCCTGAGCTCTCGGCTGATGAAATGCACGGAAGCCTGGTGGGCACATCTCCACGAGGGGAACTCCCCCCTCATGGCCCAGCCAGGTCTCCGTAATACCTGCCAGGTCCGCTCCCCCCCTCCTGAATAAGGTCACAAATGAGGGGGGCTTTATTTACTACGGACCTGGCATTACACAACATCAGCCGGAGTCTCGGGCCCTGAGACTCTAAGCAACCTGGGGAACGGGAAGAGCTAAGGGGACCGGGGCATGCAATCACTCGGAGATAGCGAGTGCATGTCCCCACCACACGATACGGCCCCCTGCCCCCGCCATACCTGCCCTTCCCACTCAGCGTATTAATAGAGAAGCCCTCAACGGAGGGCATTCTAACAGTCCCCTTTCCCCCAGTCTATCACAATCCCTTGTTCTTCCATTTCTTGTTTCCCTTCCAATTCCCCCTTGTCTGTAAGTAAGTCTTTATATCTAAAAATATTTCTAAAGTTAACCCATATTTGGGTGTACCAATGCTTCCATTGTTGATAGCCATATTGGAATTTTCACATAGTATTTATCTCTAACCTTCTCCCATATTAATAACAATGCATTTCTTACATAGTGTCTATGAAAATACATATGTATCTTACTTGTACCATACCATAAAAATGCATGCCATCCCAATTGCAAATCATGTCCTTCCAAAGTTAGTAATCTTATATTTCTTAATTCAATCCATTCTTTCATCCACATCCACATTCGCCTGATTCACCAGTTGCGTCCCTTTCTGGATCGGGACTCCTTAAACACAGTCACTCATGCCCTTGTCACTTCTCGCCTGGACTACTGTAATGCTCTCTACATGGGGCTCCCCTTGAGGAGCACCCGGAGGCTCCAACTGGCACAGAGTGCGGCCGCGCGGGTGGTTATGGGAGCGACGTGGCGCTCCCATGTAACACCTCTCCTGCGCGAGCTGCACTGGCTCCCGGTGGTCTTCCGGGTGCGCTTCAAAGTTTTGGTTACCACCTTTAGAGCGCTCCATGGCTTAGGGCCTGGTTATTTACGGGACCGCCTGCTGCCACAAACAGCCTCCCATCGGCCGGTACACTCTCACAGAGAGGGAGTCCTCTGGGTGCCGTCGGCCAAACAATGTCGGTTGGCGGCCCCCAGGGGGAGAGCCTTCTCTGTGGGGGCACCTACTATCTGGAACGAGCTCCCCCCAGAGATACAGAGGATCCCGGATCTACGCACCTTCCGCCATGCTCTTAAGACCTTTTTATTTCACCAGGCTGGTCTGGCCTAACCTTTCCCATTCTTTTTTAATGTAAATTTTAATGTAAATTTTAATTTGTTCTTAACCTGGGGTTTTAAATTTGTCTTGGGCTAAATTGATTTAATTTGATTTTACTTTTGCTCTTAATTTTTGTATTCTGTGTGTTTTATTCTGTGCCTGTTCACCACCCTGAGTCCTTCAGGAGTAGGGCGGTATACAAATTAAATAAAATGAAAAAATGAAAAATGAAACATCAATGCTGCTACCTGGTAATATAATTCCCAATTTGGCAGTCCAAATCCTCCCCTTATTCTTGCATCTTGTAGCATCTTTATATTAATTCTTGCCTTTTTTCCCTGCCATATAAACTTCCTCATTATCTTGTTTAGGTGTTGAAAATAAGTCTTTTCAATTTTTATAGGAATTGTCTGGAATAAAAACAATAACCTCAGGAATATATTCATCCTGATTATTGCTATTTTTCCCATAAATGATAGTTGCAAAGTTTTCCATTTTTCCAAGTCTTTCTCAATTTGTCTTTCTAATTTATAATAATTATCCTCTTTTATTGCTACACAACTTGAAGTTAATTGTATTCCTAAATATCTCACTTTTTTCACAATTTCTATATCCAATTTCTCCCTTAATTCTCTTTTTTGTTTTTCTGTAATATTTTTACCAATATTTTTGTTTTTTCTTTATTTTTAAATCTGCTTCCTCTCCATGTTCCTCTATTTGTTCTAATAATTTGGATCCTGTTTTTTGGGGTTCCTCCAAGATAAATACTAAATCATCCATAAAGGCTTGTAGTTTATATTCCTCTTTTTTAATTTTCATCCCTTTTATTTCTTCATTTCATCTTATATTTCTATTTAGCACTTCTAGAGTCAATACAAATAACAATGGGATAATTGGCATCTTTGCCTTGTTCCTTTTGTTACCTTAACTTTTTCTGTCATCTCTGCATTCATCATTATCTTAGCTGATTGTTTATCATATATTGTTTTTATAATATTCATAAATCTCTCCCCAAAGTCCATTATCTGTAGTTGCTTTATCATAAACTGCCAATTCACATTATCAAAAAGTTTCTGGGCATCTAGAAATATAATTGCCATTTGTTTTTCTAGATGTGTCTCATAATATTCCAACGTATTCAAAATTATCCTCATATTGTGTCTAATTTGCCTTTTAGATAGAAACCCGTTTTGGTCCATATGAATGAATTCATTTAATAGTCTCTTTAGTCTATTCGCCATTATTGAAGCGAAAAATCTTATAATCCACATTTAACAATGAAATCGGTCTATAGTTTTTTATAAATTGTAAATCTGAATCTTCTTTAGGTATAAGTGTTATATAGGCCTCTATTCAGGAATCTGGCATTTTTGCTTTTAATAAAAGTTCATTAAATAATTCCAGCATTACATTGCTTAACACCTCTTGAAATGTCTTATATAGTTCCACTGGTAGTCCATCCGGACCTGGTGTTTTCCCATTTTTTTGTTTTTTAATCGCTTCTGTTAGCTCCATCATTGTTATTCTCTCTTCTAACATCCCTTTGTATTGTTTAAGTAGGTCTGCTTTTCTAAAAATTGTATTATCTTCTCTTCAGATATCTTCTCTTGATAATAGAGCTTTTCATAATAATTTTGAATTTTCTTTTCTTCACTTCTATAATGTATTTTCCCCTTTTCATCTTGTAAGTATTTTATTACTTTCTTCTCTTTTTCTTTCTTTCTTTCTTTTTTTTTTTTTTTTTTTGTATGCTAACCATCTTCCCGGTTTATTCGCATTTTCAAAAAAAAATTATTTAGATGCTCTTAATTTATTTGCCAAAAATTCTTGCTCGTTCAAGTTTATTTCATGTTTTTTCATTTCCATTTGTTTCTTAATTTTGTTGTTTTGTGTGTCCTTTTGTAAATCTTCCTCTAGTTTCTTATACTCCTCTTCCAATTTCTTCTGTATTTGTCTTTTGTTTTTATTTTTCTTTCCCAGATATGTTATTACCAAGCCCCTAATATATGCTTTCATTGTGTCCCATACATTCTGAAGTGATGTGTCCTCCTTTTTGTTTATTTTGAAGAAAAACTCTAATTCCTTTTCCATTGTCTGTTGGAATTCTTTTTCATTTAATATTACTTGATTCAATGTCCAGCTTGTCTTTTTCTTCTGTCCTTTCCAAGTTATTGTTATTGGATTGTGGTCCGCCCAAATATTTATTTAAATGTTTACTTCTTGTATGTTATCTATAAATTCTGTTGAAATCCATATCATATCTATCCTCGACCGCAACAAATGTCTATTTGAATAAAAGGTGTATCTTTCAAATGTTTTTGTCACCAAATATTTTGAATACTTAATTCTTCAATCATTGTGAAAAAAGATTTTGGGAGAGTTTTTCTGGCTTCTTATTTGTCTTTGTTGTTTTATAGTCCAACTCCACATCCATTACAGCATTAAAATCACCCATTATACGTATATATTTATAGTCCAATTCTATAATTTTCCTGTACAGCTTCTTATAAAATTCTTCTTGTTTGTCTTTTGGAGCGTATAATGCTATCAAAAGTATTTGTTTAAAATTCATTTTTATTTCCACCATTAAAATCCTGCCTTCTTTATCCTCAAATATTAATTTAGGCTTTACTTTTTCTTTGACATATAAAACTACTCCCATCTTGCTTTGTTGTATCAATGGGGTAAATACAACTCCTAATTTTGAATGCTCTAATAATTTTGTATGTTGTTTTCTAATATGTACTTCTTGTAAGCATATAATATCCATCTGTAGTCTATTTAATCTGTTAAAAATTCTGTTTCTTTTTGTCACCGAATTCAGTCCATTTACATTTTTAATATTGCTTTTATTTCTTCTTCCATATTTTACTTTACTTGTGACTAGTTTTAAGTTTCATTGCTCTTGTCTCTCTTTGTTCTTTTGGATCCTTTGATCTTGCAGCTTCTCTTAGTGCTCTTTCTTCCTGTTCCTTTGTTCTTTCTTCTGTACCTTTTTTTCCCTCTTTGTGTTTAAGTCCTCTTGTTGCTCCCAATTCATCTTCTAATGGACCACAAAATTGTTCATAAAATAACTTCGCTTTTTCAATTGAATCTAATCTATGTCTTTGTTCTTGCCATGTCACCAAGATTCTTTCTGGTACTAACCATCTAAAACTCACTCATTTTGTTATTAAAAATTTTGTTAAAAATTAATATTCTCTCCTCAAATCTCTAACTTTTAGGTATTTGCCTCAGTGCTATTATTTCTTTGTCTTTGTACTTCAATGCTGTACTTCTTGTTATTCGTACTATCTCTGATTTTAGTGCTTTCTTTGTAAATCTTATGTGTACTTCTCTTGGTAATTTGTTTCTCATTTCATATCTTGTATGTACTCTAAAAGCCTCATTTAAAATCTTCTCCTTGGGTTCTTCTATAGCTTCTGCCAGCATCTTAGCAATCACCTCTAGTAAATTTTCTCCCTTTTCCTCCTCTATATTTTGAAATCTTAGATAATAGTCAGAACGGTCCATTTCTAACAAGATTATTGTTTTTTCTTGGTTTCTGTCTACTGAAATCTACTTTTCTTCTAACTCTTGAACCCTCTTTTCTGTCCTTTCCGTTTTTTCCTCTACTTTTTGGATTCTTTCTTCATTCTTCCCAATCATCTCTTTCATTTCCTTTAAGTCTTGTTTCAAATCATCATGAAGGGACTGTATGAGATTTTTTACTTCCAATGTCTCTTAAGTTTTTGTTTCTGTCGATGAGGGACTGCTGCTGGGTGTAGATGTGCTGTAAATTTCTTCATTTCAATGTTGTCAAAGATAAATTTGTTATCCTTGCCTTTTCTTAAAGGTATAGTTGTTGGCATTATCAATTTCACTGACGCAGTCTGATAAGTTATTTTGGACAATAGTTTTGACTATCTATGTAGTGATGCAGTTATAGGAAGGTGTTCAGTAATTTTTTTAAAGGACTACTTTCTAAGAAATGAGAAATGCAGTTATCTTCCTATAGGCAAGAGCCATGGTGGCACAGTGGTGAGAATGCAGTATTGCAGGCTAATTTAGCTCACTGCCAGGAGTTGGAGCCTCATCGGTTCAAGGTTGATTCAGCCTTCCATTCTTCTGAGATTGGTGTCAACTTCGAACAGAACCTGGCCATAGCCATCTCTCTGTTCCTCAGTTGCCACACAGGGGGGAAGGAGGTTGGAGTGAATTACTAGATACAACAAAGCTTTCTCAAGAGAACCAGGGTTATCTCCATTGGCAATAGATAAGGTTGGGAAAGGAGTGGCTGAAGAGCCTGCCAATTAACTCAATTAGCCAATGTGATCTGGGACACTTGAGGATGTCCTAGTTTAATTATACTGAAACCATGGGAAAGATTTAGATTTGATTTCCATTGAAGTTGTGCTGATATGTACTAATTAAAGAAGACCTTTGAGAAGGAGCCAAGTCTCAGGGTTCTTATTTGCTTGAGTTCATTAGTTGGAGCCTTGACATTAAACCAAATCTCATAAACCTACCCAAGGTCTTGAGCCCTGGCAATCTTTCCAACAATACCAGAAGAGTGAAAAAGACTCAGGGAAGATCGGAAATGGAAAAATCAAGCTTGGTGCACCAGGCCATCGAGGTCTCCCCCACTTCAAGTGAGGGAGAGGGAATTCTGGCCCAGAGGGACCAGCAGCCTGTCCCCTATGACAGTGATAATGAGGGTGAAAATGACCCGATGGTGAGTGAAGCCCTTTGCCATCCCTGCAAGAATCGTGCTGCTAAGTCAGGAATCATGGGAAAGTTTGACGGCGTAATAGATTCAGGCTGCACCAGGTGCCTAATTAGTCTACCAACAGTGTTGAAGCTAAATTTAGTTTAGTTTAGTTTAGTTTATTTGATTTGTATACCGCCCTACTCCCGAAGGACTCAGGGCGGTGAACAGCCAAGCAATAAAATACATAAATACACAAAATTTAAAAACCAGATAAAATCAAATTAAATCATTTTGGCCCGGACAGATTAAAACACCCCAATAATTTAAAAACAGATTAAAATTTACATATTAAAAGAGGGAGGAGATTAGGCCAAGCCCACTTGATGAAATAAAAAGGTCTTCACAGCGCGGCGGAAGGTGCGCAGATCCGGGATCCTCCGTATCTCTGGGGGGAGCTCATTCCAGACGGTAGGTGCCCCCACAGAGAAGGCTCTCCCCCTAGGGGCCGCCAGCCGACACTGTTTGGCTGACGGCACCCAGAGGAGACCCTCTCTATGAAAGCGTACTGGCCGGTGGGAGGCTATTGGTGGTAGTAGGCGGTCCCGTAGATAACCAGGTCCTAAGCCATGGAGCGCTTTAAAGGTGGTAACCAAAACCTTGAAGCGCACCCGGAAGACCACCGGGAGCTAGTGCAACTCGTGCAGGAGAGGTGTCACATGGGAGCGCCATGACGCTCCCATTACCACCCACGCAGCCGCACTCTGCGCCAGTTGGAGCCTCCGGGTGCTCCTCAAGGGGAGCCCCATGTAGAGAGCATTACAATAGTCCAGGCGGGAGGTGACGAGGGCATGAGTGACCGTGCGTAACGAGTCCCGATCCAGAAAGGGACGCAACTGGCAAATCAGGCGAACCTGATAAAAAATCCTCCCGGTCACGGCCGTCAGGTGCTCTTCTAAAGACAGCCGTGAATCCAGGAGGATGCCCAAGTTGCGAGCCCTCTCCGTGGGGGCCAATGATTCGCCCCCAATAGTCAGTGATGGCATCAACTGACTATATCGGGACATCGGAAACCACAGCCACTCGGTCTTGGATGGGTTGAGCCCGAGCCTGTTCCTCCCCATCCAGATCCGTACGGCCTCCAGGCACCGGGACATCACTTCAAGGGCATCGTTGGGGTGATCCAGGGTGGAGATGTACAGCTGGGTGTCGTCAGCGTACTGATGGTACTCTACCCCGAAACCACGGATGATCTCGCCCAGCGGCTTCACATAAATGTTGAACAGGAGAGGTGAGAGGACCGACCCCTGTGGCACCCCACATATGAGGGGCCTCGGGGTCGACCTCTGTCCCCCTGTCAACACAGACTGTGATTGGTCAGAGAGAAAGGAGGAGAAGCACCACAACACAGTGCCTCCCACCCCTAACTCTTCTAACCGGTGCAGCATGATACCATGGTCGATGGTATCAAAAGCCGTTGAGAGATCTAACAGGACCAGGACAGAGGAGCACCCCCTGTCCCGAGCCTTCCAGAGATCATCAACCAACGTGACCAATGCCGTTTCCATGCTGTACCCGGGCCTGAAGCCCGACTGGAACGGATCCAGATACGTCGTTTCATCCAGGTGCTGGGGGAGCTGTTGCGTGACCACACTCTCAACAACCTTCGCCACAAAACGAAGGTTGGAGACAGGACGATAATTCACCAACATTGCCGGATCCAGGGAAGGCTTCTTGAGGAGAGGCCTCACCACCGCCTCTTTCAAGGCGGCAGGAAAGACACCCTCACCCAACGAAGCATTTATAATCCCCTGGAACCAGCCTCGTGTCACCTCCCAAGAAGCCAGCACTAACCAGGAGGGACACGGGTCCAATAAACAAGTAGTCGCGTTCAGTCTACCCAGAATCCTGTCCACGTCCTCAGGGATCACAGGATCAAACTTATCCCAGATAACATTCTCAAGACCTGCCCCAGTCCCTCCCCCTGAGACTACCCAGTCAGAGTCCAGATCTTCCCGAATCTGAGTGATTTTGTCATACAGATATTGAACAAAATCCTCGGCTCTACCCTCCAAGGGGTCCTCCCGCGCTTCCTGGTGGAGCAGGTCACCCTAAACAGGGCAGCCGGGCGATTATCTGATGACACAATAAGAGCAGCAAAGTAACTATATTTCGCTGCTTTTATCACCAGTAGGTAATTCCTAATATGAGATCTTACCAGTGTCCGGTCAGATTCAGAACGACTGGCCCTCCAACTACACTCTAGGCATCTTTTCCAGCACTTCAACTTCCTCAGCTCCTCAGTAAACCAAGGAGCTAAATGAGATCAGCGCCGGGTCAGAGGCCGCAAAGGCACGACCCGGTCCAGAGCTCCAGCGGCCGCCCTATCCCAGGCGGCCACAAGGTCTCCAGTCGAGGCATGTGCCAGAGCCTCAGGGAATGGCCCAAGCTGCATCTGGAACCGATCAGGTTCCATCAGGCGCCTGGGGCAGAACCATCTTACCGGCTCCGCCTCCCTGCGGCAGGGTGTAGCGGTTCGAAGGTCGAGACGAAGGAGAGAGTGATCAGACCATGACAAGGGCTCGGTGACTATATCCCCTATCTCGAGATCACTCAACCACTGTCCAGAGACAAAAACCAGATCCAGCGTGTGGGTAGGGCCATGAATTAACTGGGTCAGGTCCATAGCTGTCATGGAAGCCATGAACTCCCGAGCCACCTCAGACGCCTCACCCACGGACGGTAGGTTGAAATCCCCCACGACCATAAGCCTGGGGATATCAACCGCCACCGCGGCGATGACGTTGAGTAGCTTGGGCAGGGCTGCTGCCACGTGGCAGGGAGCCAGGTACGTGATCAGCAAACCCATCTGAACCCCGTGGCCCCATTTCACAAGGAGGGATTCACAGCCGGTCGTCTGAGGGACAGTGGCCTCCCTCGGTTTCAGACCTTCCTTAATGATAACCGCTACCCCCCCGCCCCTCCCCTGTGACCTCGGCTGATGAAAAGCAAGGAAACCTGGAGGGCACATTTCAATGAGGGGAACCCCCCCCCTCCTGGCCCAACCAGGTCTCCGTAACACCTGCCAGGTCCGCACCCCCCTCCTGAATAAGATTACAAATGAGGGGGGCTTTATTTACTACGGACCTGGCATTGCACAGCATCAGCCGAAGGCCCGGGCCCTGAGGGTCTATGCAACCTGGGAGACGGGTGGAGGTTTGGGGGCCGGAGCACGCCATAAGGATCAGAGCAAAGAGACTGCCCCAAGCCATGAGGCTTGAGCTGTTCTGACCTAGGCTTCCTGATATAGTAAAAAGCACGCAATTAGTCCCCAAACCCCTTTTTTTATTGTAACAGCTGTGAATTCCTTTCATTTGCAGCACATGCTGAATCACCAGGAGTTTATAAATAGTCCAACAGAAGTATGCCTTTGTAGAAGGCTGGTAAACACCCACCTTTAACTTCTTTGACATGCTGCCAAAGACCTAATTGGCAATTATCTTGGCAAGGCCGCACGGAAACACAGAATCAAAAATGGAGCTTCAAAGTACAGAGTGACACCATCCACAACATTGCTTCCTGCAAAGGCCCACCTGCCTTTGCTCTTCCTTTATGTCTTATGGGAGGGGCCAATCATCTCCAAGCCTTACTCCCGAGTCCCTTTTGTTTTAACTGTTCTTGCCTTCTGGCAGCTCTGCGCATATGCGCACTAGGAACAGGCTCCCCCTGTTCCTCTGCCTCTCTGATGTCTGATTCTGGAGGCTCCGGAGTCTGCACATAACTCCCAGATGGCCCCATCTCTGCCTCCAATGCAGAGCCCTCGTCTGAGCCTTCCCCAGACTCCAGGACTGGCCCATGTTCCTCCCCAGCCTCCTCACTGTCTGACTCTGCTGCCAGCTCCGCAGGCTGCTGGCTGACCACAACATGAGCAAGTTGATGGATCACTGCTAAGAGTGATGCAATGCACCTCACTGAGCCAGTGTGGTGAGATATGGGCTGACATTGGGAGATCATCCAGTTTGTAATAGTCTTGAAGATGACAGAGGCAGTGATTCTGCAATTGTCCTGGCTAGAAAAATGGGGCCTGACGATCTGGTGGGAAGGGGGAGAGAGAAAAATGAGGCTAGGAAGAGGCCCTCTCCCTCCTCAAGTTAGCCAGAAGGGAAGAACTGTCCAGTACCAGGTGGAAACTGAAGGAAACAAACTCCTTAAAGCTACTTCAGAGCAACTACCAGGAACCCAGTTAATCCCCAAAGAGTACCGAGACCTGGCAGGGGTGTTCAGCAAGAAGTAACGTGCTACCCCCCATCACTCCAACTGTGCTACCCCTCATCACTCCGACTGTGCCATTCAGATCCCCGTTGCCTGCTGAACACCTGGCATGAAGAACAGGGTGACAACGGCAGCGATGGTCATGGGACTGAAATTCTTTTTTGGCACATTCAAGAAGCAGAGGCTGGTAGTTTTTGGCACAAGAATCCTGCAGCCGCTGCCTCTTTTTCAGCACAAGAAGCCTCCAGCTAGCTGCCGCTGTCGGCTCGGTTCTGGCTGGCAAAGAGGCAGCGGCTGGGAGGCTCGAGCTGGTGGGGAACCCAGCAGCAATGGCTCAGAGCTGCTTACCTTCCCTGGCAACCAGCTGCAGGAGGAAGGTAAGGTCGCAGGATGAAGAAAGAGGCGATCGTGGTGGGGGAGGAAGCGGGGAGATTGAGTAAGGGCCTGGGCCTCTGAAGGAGGGGAAATGGAGTGACGCATGGTGAAGGGAGAGCAGGCGGCATGCAGAAGGTCTTTGACAGATTCTGAGTTTAGCCACCTCAGACCTTGGGCAGAAAATAATAGATAGAAAGGGTGCAATAGCTGTAAGTTCAAATTTTTTTACTATTGGGTTCTGTGGGCATGGCCTAGTGGGCGTGGCTTGGTGGAGGGGTCATGTGACTAAGTGGGTATGGCCAACTTGATGTCACTCACAGCAAGGTGGTGCCCCATCAAGCCATGCCCACCAAGCCATGCCCACCAAGCCATGCCCATGGAAGTAGAAAAATTTGAATCCTACCACTGCTCCCCCTTTGTTAAGAGAAGGCTGTTCAATTTTGACATATGATGGCCTCTTTAACCCCTCTTTTAAACCAGTGATCCTTTCTGTCCAAAATATGGACTTTGTTAAAAGAGTGGCCTGTGTCTTTTAAATGCAGATGGACTGCTGAATCTAGTCCTGATATGTTTGTTCTCCTATGTGGATGACTGAGAATTTCCATAGACAAGGAATAATTGTGTTTTTCCTCAAAAACCAGTGCGTGAACTGTGGGTAGATATCTTACCTTGAAAGATTTATTATGAGTCACAATGAAGTGAGGTGCAGTTTGTGATGGTATCAACCATATACATAATAAGCAAGGAGGTAAGAAAGGTTCCAAATGACCATACAGTAACACTATGGTTGGAATAATATTCCTTTATGTAATTTAATCTATCAAACCACAAGCTTTTTATCCGTATGTAATTTCAGTCAACAATGGTAATAAAGCATTATTCCAATATTACTAAAGCTTGCAACAGTAGCTGATTCATTTCTGTATCCTTTTGACTAATAAAATTTCTGGATAGATCTGAATTAGCTAGATAGATAATCAAAAAACAGATCTGCGAACAATTAGAAGCAAATAAATTTATAATTAGTAGCCAGCACGGGTTTGTTAAAAACAGATTATGCCAAACCAATCTTATCTCATTCATTGATAAAGCCACTAAATGAGTAGACCAACAAAATGCTGTGGACATAGTATACTTAGATTTAAGTAAGGCATTTGACAAGGTAGAGCACACCTTGCCAAGCTTCTTGGTAAGCTAGACAAATGTGGAATAGACAACATCACCACCAGATGGATTTGTGGTTGGCTGACAAACCATACTCAACAAATAGTTCTTAATGGTACTACATCCACATGGAGAGAAGTAAGTAGTGGGGTGCCACAAGGCTCCATCTTAGGCACAGTACTCTTCAATATCTTCATAAATGACTTAGATGAGGGAATAGAAGGAGTACTCATCAAATTTGCAGATAACTCTAAACTGGCAGGAATAGCCAAAACCCCAGAAGACAAGCTCAAGATCCAAAAAGATCTTGACAAACTTGAACAAAGGGCCCTATCCAACAAAGTGAATTTCAATGTGGAGAGAAGCAAAGGTTTACATTTAGACAAGGAAAATCAAAGGTATAAGTACAAATTAGGCGAAACCTCGCTCAAAAACAGTAATTGTGAGAGGGGCCCTGGAGTCTTAGTGGATGATCACTTGAATGAGTCAGCAGTGTGAAGTAGCAGCCAAAAAAGCTAATACAATCCTAGGTTGTATAAACAGAGGCATAGAATCAAGATCATGTAAAGTATTAATGCCGCTTTATAAAACCCTAGTAAGACCACACCTGGAATACTGCAAGCAATTTTGGGCACCATACTACAAAAAAGATGTTGAGACTTTGGAAACAATTCAGAGAAGAGCAACTAAGATGATCAAAGGCCTGGAGACTAAACCTTATGAAGAACAGCTGCAGGATTTGGGTTTGGCTAGTCTAAAGAAAAGAATTAGGAGTGACATGATAGCAGTATTCCAGTACTTGAGAGGCTGCCACAAAGAAAAGGCAGTCAAATCAGTAGTGGAATTCAGCTGGTTCGCACTGGTTCGGGCAAACCGGTTGTTCAATTTGGCTGGCCCCGCCCTTCCCCGCACACTCACTCCTTACCGTGCCTCGCCTGCCTTGGGCAATGCCTAGAGTCACAACCATATGGCCCAACTGATTTCTGGTGGTGAGCCTTCCTTCGCCAATCTCCACTCACCCAGTGACAGTGACGGTGGGGGAGGGTGCCCGCCATGCTCATCCAAACGGCTGCAGGTGGGATGACACAATGAGACTCTGCCATCTTTCAGGCCTGGCTCTGGGGCAAGGCCCAAGAGAAAGTGCCTGGTCCGGGCACACAGTGCCCCAGCGTGGCACTCTCCCCCAAGGGTTGCTCGGCTGCCACCCAGAAATGGCGAGTTGCCTCATCACAAGTTGGATGCAGGACCCGAGGAGCCGAGAATGAACACTTGTGCTATCCGGGCGCTAGCTAGGCAGGCACAGGCCCCCTGGAAACTCCGTCATCTACCCAACTGAAGTTTCGCTTGCTGAGGCACCAGGACTCCTAACAATGGGATGGGGTCCTTCAGGTGACTTAGCTTGGCCACCTGTTAGCTTCAGCCCCTCCCTCCGCCTCAGTGAGTGGTGCGCAAAACTTTGGCCTGGCTCCTCGAGAGTTGGAGTTTGCAGGAGGCCGATCTAGGGGCTAGTTGTAGCACAAACATTCATTCTTGGCTTTGAGATTCCTAGCTGCAATGGACAGCAAAGCTAGGTTCATCCCCCTGCGCCAATCCAGCAGACAAAAGAGGAAAAGGGGGCAGAGAGGAACAGTCACGTTGCCAAGGTTTCAGGCCTCCGGAGGACCTCCGAGGGGGTGGGGAAGGCTCTTTCACCCTCCCCAGATGCATAGAGAGGATCTGGAGCCAAGTGAGAAAGAAAAACGGGCCTACAGGGCCATCGCATGCTAGGAGCGGGAGGGAGGGTGGATTGCACGCGCATGTGCAGGGCGGGACACATAGAATTATGGGTGTGGGCACGCGCGCGAATGAACCTCCCCCCCTCCTGGCATGCAATGGCAAAAAGGTTAGCCATCACTGGTATAGGGTCTCCTGCTTGGGAGGGGGGTTGGACTAGATGACGTACAAACTCCCATCCAACTGATAATTTATTTATTTATTTATTTATTTTTTATTTTGATTTATATGCCGCCCTTCTCCGGAGACTCAGGGCGGCTTACAGTGCGTTAAGCAATAGCCTTCATACTTTTGTATATTTATACAAAATCAGCTTATTGCCCCCACAAGCTGGGTCCTCAATTTACCTACCTTAGAAAGGATGGAAGGCTGAGTCAACCTTGAGCCTGGCGAGATTCGATCTTACTTTAATTGCAGACAGCTGGTGTTAAATTACAGTACTTCTGTCTGTTGAGCTAAACCAGGCTTTATTTATTGATTTATTGATTTATTGATTTATTGATTTATTGATAAACATTTGTACACAAAAGTTAAAATAGATTTAAAATAATTAAATAAGTTTGGCCCATAATTTAAAACATTTCAATTTAAAACCAATTTCAAATTTTAAAAACCCACCATAAAATCAGGACAGCCCGGCTAACTGAAGAAGTAGGTTTTAAGGGCCCGATGAAAAGTCCGGAGGTCTGGGATCACTTGTATCTCTGGGGGTAGATTGTTCCAGAGGGTAGGTGCCACCACAGAGAAGGCTCTCCCCCTGGGGGTCGCCAGCCGACATTGTCTGGCCGACGGCACCCTGAGGAGGCCCTGTCTGTGGGAGCGAACTGGCCGGTGGGAGGCAATTGGTGGCAGAAGATGATCCTGTAAGTACCTCGGCCCTAAGCCATGGAGCGCTTTAAAGGTGATCACCAACACCTTGAAGCACACCCGGAAGTCCACCGGAAGCCAATGCAGTTCGCGCAGGAGAGGAGTCACATGGGAGCGCCCCGTCGCTCCCATAATCCCCCGCACGGCTGCATTCTGCACCAGTTGGAGCCTCCGAGTGCACCCCAAGGGGAGCCCCATGTAGAGAGCGTTACAATAGTCCAGACGAGAAGTGACGAGTGCTTGAGTGACCGTGCGTAGGGAGTCCCGATCCAGAAAGGGGCGCAACTGGCGTATCAGGCGAACCTGATAGAAAGCCCCCCTGGCCACGGCCGTCATATGCTCTTCTAAAGACAGCCGTGCGTCCAGGAGGACACCCAAGTTGCGAGCCCGTTCCGTGGGGGCCAATGATTCACCCCCAATAACCAGCGATGGCGCCAGCTGGCTATACTGGGACGCCAGCAGCCACAGCCACTCGGTCTTGGAAGGGTTGAGTCGAAGCCTGTTTCTCCCCATCCAGACCCGCACAGCCTCCAGGCACTGGGACATCACTTCCAAGGCATCGTTGGGGTGGTCTGGGGTGGAGATGTACAGCTCAGTATCATCAGCTTACTGATGGAACTCCACCCCAAAACCACGGATGATCTCATCCAGCGGCTTCACATAAATGTTGAACAGGAGGGGCGAGACGACCGACCCTTGTGGCACCCCACAAACAAGGCGCCTCAAGGTTGACCGCTGCCCCCCTGTCAACACAGATTGCGACCGGTCGGAGAGATAGGAGGAGAACCACCGCAAAATAGTGCCCCCCACTCCCAGTCCCTCCAGCCGGCGCAATATGATGGTATCAAAAGCCGCTGAGAGATCTAACAGGACCAGGATAGAGGAGTAACCCCTATCCCGAGCCCTCCGAAGATCATCCACCAACGCGACCAATGCCGTTTCCGTGCTGTACCCAGGTCTGAAGCTGGACTGGAGCAGATCCAGATAGACAGCTTCATCCAGGTACTGGGGAAGCTGTTGCGCCACCACACTCTCAACAACCTTCGCAATAAAACAAAGGTTGGAGACTGGACGATAGTTAGCCAAAACAGCCAGATCTAGGGATGGCTTCTTGAGGAGGGGCCTCACAACCGCCTCTTTCAAGGCGGCCGGCAGGACACCCTCACTCAAAGAAGCATTAAAAATCCCTGGAGCCTGTTCACGTTCCAATCCCGCCAAGCATTCTTCATATCTATTGGTACGGACTTCCACTTTGTGAAGTCTTCCCTCTTGTTTAACCATTACCTCTCGCACTTCTGTCAATTGTTCATTTAATATTTTAATGTCTCCCCGCACCACTCCCATTTCACTTCTCAAATTCATCGTTAAGTCCTCAAAATTTTTCATCATTACCTCTTGCATCGTCTCCATCATTCCCTGTAAATTCTGTAATGAGGGGGACTTTCCCAATGTATTTGCATCTTCTATAGATGTAGATGACATTTGGAATGGTAATACCGATGATGATGCCGAGGGGGGCAGTAAAGCTTTCTTGCTCCCTTTAGTAACCGTTGTAGCCGCTGCAGTGGACATCTCTCCATGAGGTCCTCCTTGATTTTTATTTGGAGACCAAAAATTCTTCCAACCCAGCATACACACTAAGTTCTCTCCACTTTTCTGCTTACTTAGTCTTTCTCTTCCTCAAATTCTCTGTTTATCAATTAATTTAAATCATCCCAATATATACGATTAATCTACAATTTTTAGCCAATCTATTAAGCATATAGATATATAAATTATTTTCTACTGTAACAATAGTAGTTCAGTGCCCTCTATATATAGTATAAATATTGTATAAATCTGTTTAAGTTTCTATTCAGCCTGGTATATCACTCAGGCCTGATCAGTAAATAAGGGTTGAGGAAAGGAGGGATTAACCAAAGATTAACCAAAAAGGGGAGGAAAGAGGAAATGGGGAGGACCAAATCTTTAGATTTTAAACTTCCTCTAAGTACAACCACGATGTTTCTTTTGGAGTTTCCAAGTCTGCCACTAAATGGAGTTGCTGATCTTATATTGCCGACAGTTCCAAGCAAAGATGTTTCCAGCTACAAACATAGAGTATCAGAAAGCTAGTGATTCAGCTTGATAAGGGAGATTATTGATAATTTGTCCCGGATTTGTAAGTTTATGATAGGAAAAAAAAAGTCCACAGCAAAATCCAATAATCCAATCAAGGAGATAACAGATGCAAAAGAGAGAAAAATTACACTCCGTTACCAGCTCTTCCCCTATTAAATAGGCAGATTTCTTCACTGTCCGGGTTAATCTCTCTCAGCTGCTGATCAAGTGAGGCTATTTCGCCTCACAGCTTGTCCCGGCAATTAGAGCTTCACGCTCTCTCTCTCCACGTTCCTCACCTCCGAGTTCATAAATCCAAGTTCTCCAATTCTCCAGCTCTCTGCAATCGGCTTCCTATCCAACACGATGAGTCATTCCTTCAGGGCTGCCATTCCTCGGCACTCTCTCTTTGACTTCAGAGACCGAAAGAGGATCAAGCCTTCAGCATGCGGGATCGCCACATGTACTTTCATGGACCACTGGAAGGAAGAAATGACTCACATGCTTTGCCCAAGAGTGTGATAGGCAACAGGCTTTTAAGGGGCTGCCACAAAGAAGGGGGGAGCAATGTATTTTCCAAAGAAGCAGAAGGCAAAACAAGAAGCAATGAATGGAAACTGAACAAAGAGAGAAGCAACCTAAAACTAAGGAGAAACTTCCTGACAATTAACCAGTGGAACTGCTTGTCTCCAGAAGTTCTAGGTGCTTGATCACTGGAGGTTTTTAAGAAAAGACTGGACAGCCATTTTTCTGAAATGGTATAGGGTCCCCTCCAAAGTCCCTTCTAAGTGTTATTCTGTTATTCTGACACCTTTCCCAGGCCCTCCACTCAGATCCAAAATGTGACTGTGATAGTTGATCAGAGCTCCTCTGTTTTTTATGTGCAACAGCTTTAGCGTTTAGGATCAGAGCCAAGTTAGTTGCTTTTCTATTAATACATAATCCTTAAAAGGGCTCTCCTTTAGGGACCCTGCATGGTCTAATTCAGAGGTCCCCAACCTTTCTGGCACCAGGGTTTCATGGAAGACAATTTTACAATGGACCTGTGTGTGTTTGTGAGTGAGTGAGTGTGTGAGTGAATGAGAGTGAGAGAGAGAGGGAGGGAGAGACAAGTATACAGTTTGGGAAAGAGGCACAGACAGAAGTGGTAAATTAAATAGTGGGTGGGCCACGCATGGAGTAAAATAAGTGTGGGATTGTTACTTAAGGCCTGCCACCAGATGATTTTGCTCCAGTCCAGATGAAAATCAGAATAAACACACAGGGAAGACTTCACTAGAAAGGGCTTTCTTTTGCTCCAGGAGAAAATCAGAATAAAGAACTGGAAAAGCCTTCACAGGAAGAAGCATTTATGTTTTGCTCTGGAAGAAAATTAGAAGACACAGAGTGTTGTAGCGCGGGAATAACGAGAGGCACAAGCAGGCTAGTAACAACAGCTCTTTAATTCAGGGTGAGACTTCAGCAAAAACTCACAGTCAACAGCCCTCTTTATATACTTTCCAGGGGTGACCAAGAACCAATCAGGATTCACTATGCATTTGAATTTCCCACACAAAATAGATACATACACAACACCCCTCCCTTCCCAGAAGGCACTTATTCTATCTATTTACATATTTACATACAAAATCACACAGGTGACCAGGGCGTGTCTTAATCCTGGTTGACCTGCGCAGTTCAGTTGTTGGCGAGGCGTTGAGCCGGTCGGAGGGATCTCCCATCTCTCCCGGCTCCGCCAATGGAACCTCCTGGATTTCTCCGGAGGCGTGGCGATCTCCAGCTGGGAGTGTCGGCTTGCTGGGGCAGCGCTGGAACTCAGGGTTGCCAGATAAGTATTCTGGCTTACTCGGGCTTGAGGTAGCTGTGTCGGAGAGACTTGGGTAGTTAGGACATGGTGTTTCGTTAGGTAAATGTTTTCATAATTGATCGATATGTCTCCTCCAGATTTTACCATGCCCAATATCTACTGTGTATGACTTTGGGCCAGTAATTCCTACGATGGTTCCTTCTACCCATAGCGGTCCATTAATGTAGCTTCTAGCAAAGACTAGTGAACCTACTTTGAAGTGTCTTAGTCCTCCCCCTTCCCTGGTGAAACTATCAGAGGAGTAGTTTGGATGCAGTCTGTCTAGAACGCATTGTAGCTTTCGGCCCATTAAAAGTTCGGCCGGGCGGCAGCCCGAAGTGGGGCACGGGGTGGCATGCTGTACTGCTAGGAACTCGTCTATTCTAGCCTGCCAGTCCCCAGCATCGAGTCGGGAGAGGGCTTCTTTGGCCATTCTTACAAATCGTTCAGCAAGGCCATTAGAAGCCAGATAAAAAGGAGTGGATAGTGCGTGTCTAATGCCTAGTTCGGCTAGGTAGCCTTCGAATTGAGTTGCCATGAATTGGGGCCCATTGTCGGACACCAGTGTGTCCGGCAACCCGTGGTTGCGAAAAGTTTTCTGAGTACTTTGATTACTGCCTCAGAAGTGGTCGATGGCATTAGGGCAATTTCGAGCCACTTAGAATATGCATCTACAATTATTACAAAGTTTTGGCCATGGAACAGGCCAGCGAAATCTATGTGAATCCTCCCCCACGGTCCTTTTGGTTTCTCCCACTCCTGAACGGGCGCAATGGGGGGATCTGGGCGGGACTCCTGGCAGGGCCTACACTTCCCTACCCACTCAGTGACATCTTGGTCAAGATGCGGCCACCAAACATAGCTACGAGCTAGGCCTTTCATGCGAACAACCCCAGGGTGACCCTCGTGCAACATTTCTAGGACCCTGTGCCTTAATCGCGAAGGAATGACCACCCTGTCACCCCACAACAAGCAACCCCCCAACATTGACAGTTCATTTTTCTTGTTGAAATACAATTGGAAGCCACCACCATCCACCTTGGTAGGCCAACCCCTCGTCACCCAGCCCATTACTGTGCGCAAAACAGAGTCTCTGGCAGAAACCCTCGCCACCTCGTTTGAAGAAATGGGGCCCGGGGAAACAATGTCTAGCAGTAAAACCGGTGCTTCCGGGGTCGGGTTGTCCAATAGTTCTGGTAGAGGACATTGGCTGAGGGCGTCAGCATGTCCTAAGGTTTTGCCTGGTCGGTGGAGCAGTTTGTACGAGTATGCGGCTAAAAATATGGACCATCTTGTCATCCGGGGGGAGAGAGCCGCCGGGGTCGGTTTATCTCCAGCCAAAAGTCCCAAAAGAGGCTGGTGGTCTGTAATGAGTTCAAAAGTGCGGCCAAACAAGTACTTGTGAAATTTTTTGACCCCCGCTACAGCCGCTAGTGCCTCCCTATCTAGCTGGCTATAGTTCCGTTCAGCACCTAGACAGAGTACGAGAGTAATAGGCGATGGGTGCCTCTAACCCATTTGGCAGTCTATGGCCTAAAACTGCACCAACGCCAAAGGGGGAAGTGTCACAGACTAACACCAGAGGTAGTTCAGCATTGTACTGAATGAGGAAACTGTCCTCGGATAAAAGTCTCTTTACTGCGTTGAAAGCGGTCACTTCTCGCTTGCCCCAAACCCACAGAACGTTTTTTCCAAGGAGCCTGTGCAGAGGCTCCGCAATGGTGGCTTTTTGTTTCAAAAACATTGTATAGAAATTGAGTAGGCCCAAGAAGGCCTGCAGCTCAGCTTTTGACTTGGGGGTGGGCGCACCTTGGATGGCCCTCACTTTGCTCTCTGTGGGGTGAATGCCTGAGCCGTCGATTCTGTAGCCTAAGAATTCCACTGATGGCACTGCTATCCTGCATTTATTCCGTTTAAGCTTGAGTCCCGCTTCTCTGAATCTGGTTAGGACTTGTCTAACCCTTTGGCCCAACTGCACTTCGTCCTGGCCACTAATCAAAATGTCGTCAAAATACGGAACAACGCCTGGGAGGCCTTGTAGAAGGCGCTCCATGGTACTTTGAAAAAGTCCTGGGGCGATGCTGAACCCAAACTGAAGCCTGGTGCATTTGAAGGCACCTCTGTGGGTTACTATAGTCTATGATTCTGCCGTAGCGTCATCTACTGGCAGTTGCTGTTACGCCTGCGCAAGGTCTAGCTTCGCGAATAGCTTGCCAGGGCCCAGGGAGTGTAGTAGATGGTGGACTATAGGAACCGGATAGGCGCTCTGCTGCAACGCCTTGTTAATTGAACACTAATAGTCGGCGCAAATTCTAATTGAGCCATCTGCTTTAACTGGAGTAACTATTGGGGTTTCCCACTTAGCGTGATCTACAGGAACTAGCACCCCTTGTTTAATGAGCTTGTCGAGCTCTGCATCGATCTTGGGTTTTAAGGCAAAGGGAACTCGCCTCGCCTTCAGTCTAATTGGTGCTACGTTGGGGTCTAAATTGAAAGAAATAGGGGTCCCCACGTACTTGCCTAGAGTCTCTTCGAAAACGTCCCGAAACTATTGAAGCAGTGTTTCTTTCAGTGATGATCCGTTGATGTTGTGGACGCCTGTGAAGCCCATGCCAAGGGCTCGGAACCATTTCATGCCCAGTAGTCTCGGAAGGGGCTTGCTGACGACGGTCAGAGGCAGCTCTTTCTGAAACTCGCCGTAGGTGACCCGGAACGTGCCCACTCCTTCAACGGGAACTCGGTTTCCCTGGTAGTCGAGTAGGCGGATTTTCTGTCGGGATAGCTGGCTTTTCTGAAGCTTGGGCAGGAGTGCCTTGAGTGTCGACCAGGACATGATCGATAGCCTAGACCCGGTGTCGATCTCCATTTCGCACGATTTGCCATCGATTTCTACTTTCGTGTAGACCTTCTCTTCGTCGGGTGTGCTGGCTTGGCCGATTGTCGTGCTGTAGGTTTCCCACTTTTGAGGTTCGCGCAGTTTTCTCGCACCATCATCTTTGATTGGCTGTTTTGAACGAGCCGAATCTGGTTGGTCGCGGTAGTCACGTGGTTTTCGACTACGCGGAAGTTGAGCTCTGCAAACTCGTGCTAGATGGCCTTTTCTATTGCAACGCCTGCAGATGACTTCTCTGTATTTACACGACTGTCTCTCGTGATCCCTGCCACAGCTGGGGCAGTTCTCGTGGCGGCGGCTTTGTTCACTCGATCTCTTTTCTGTATGGAAGACGTCCTCGTCCGACTCTTCCTCTGTGCTGGTTCGCACCTCCTCTCTGTGGACGGGGGCTGTTTTCGGCCCATCCTTGCTTGAATTGGGATGCTGCAGCGCTTCCGACGCCTTCGTTGATGCCTCGTGTGCTCGGGCTTTGTCTAGCGCACCGGCTAGCATTAGGTCTGGCTTGGCTAGAAGACACCTTTGTAACCAGGTATCACGAACCCCGCAAATCAGTTGTTCAAGCAATGCATCGTCTAAGTCTCTGTAGTCACAATGCATAGCGGCTTTTCGAAGCACTGCCACATAAGCACTGACTGGCTCCCCTTCTTTTTGAACTCTTTGCCGGAGTTCGTAGCGCTGGACGAATTTGGACGGAACTGGAGAGTAGTGAGCCTTCAGGTTGGCTTGAAGGACGTCCCAGGGGACCGTCTGGACTGGGGTTGGTTCGCAGAGGGATTCTGCCATCTCGAATATGTCTGGCCCGCAGTGGCTTAAGAACAGAGCCCGTTTTCTGTTTGCGGAGAGCCCTTGCATTTTGCTCGCTTCCAAGGAGCACTCGAACCTTGTCAGATACGATCCCCACTTCTCTCGGGTCGAGTCGAAGGGTTTTGGCGGAACGTAGGCAGACATGCCGCGTCTCTGTGTTCGCCAGTCACCCTGGCTGAAACTCCAAGCTCTTTTCGAGTTGCCTCTTGTGGCCTCTATCCCACCTTCGTCGCCAATGTTGTAGCGCGGGAATAACGAGAGGCACAAGCAGGCTAGTAACAACAGCTCTTCAATTCAGGGTGAGACTTCAGCAAAAACTCACAGTCAACAGCCCTCTTTATATACTTTCCAGGGGTGACCAAGAACCAATCAGGATTCACTATGCATTTGAATTTCCCGCACAAAATAGATACATACACAACACAGAGAAATCTTCACTGGAATTTCTGCTTTTGCTCCAGAGGAAACCCCCAATCAAAGACCCAGAAAAGCAGAAAGAGGTTGAATGACCACCACCTGCACTTTTCAATGGTTCAGCACAGTGATTCCCTTCCAGATTAGCTCTGTGATTTTCTGCAACATTTTAACGAGGTGTTAAAACATCCAGACATCTCATTTAAGCTACTTAAAGCTAGTATTCCTTTCTCTGCTGTGGGGGTGAGGGGAGGAGGAAAAAAGCGGCAAAAAGTGTCAGTTTATTATTCTATCTGAGGGCAAATGAGACTAAGACTCATTTGCTGTTTCTTAGCTCAGCTGAGGCAGCAATCCACTCTGCCGTGCGAATCAGCTGAACTAATAAAAAACAGAATATAGGAGAGGTGAGAGGAGGGAGAGGGCAGGTGGGCGAGTCTAATCAAAATTTTCCCTACCAGTTCTCTGAACCAGTCAAAATTTTCTCTCCCCGGATGCCAGAACTGGTGCGAACCGGCTGCATTTCACCCCTGCCTTGTGGTCATTAAGTGAACACTGTGGTTGTAAAACAAGTCCATTTTCCCCAATGGGCATTTTTAACTGGAAACCAGAAGAAATTGTTGGAAACTGGCAAAAAAAACATAGAAAACCTCAGTCACATGACTCTGTGGGATATTGTAACTGGTCATAAGTGTGTGTGTGTGTATGCATGGCTGTCAAAACTCCAAAAATAGGTCAAGTAGCTCTGGGGAGATCAGTCATAAATTAGAACACTTGCTAAGCAACTGGCCATTAAGCGAGGACCACTTGTATTTGGTTTGCCTTAAGGGTTCAGAGCTGTATGAAATCTGGTTTCCTTTGACCCTTTGGGGGAATTGCAAAAGGTCCAGATGAGGGAATCCTCTTAGGGGGAATTAGGATTGTGCCCACCATTTTTTGGAAAGTCGCTGTCTCACATGTACAATTAGTCCTCACTTACAACCACAATCGAGTCCAAACTGAAACATTTCTTAAATTTTTTTGCAGTAGCCCTTAACAGGATGAAAAGGCAACAGAACTTGTATAGTTTTTCATTCATATTGTAAAACTCTTGTATAGTTTTGTATAAATAGTTTTTTATTCATATTGTAAAACTCTTGTAACAAAATCTAGTTTTGTGTACCTCTTATTCTTATTTAAGTATTAAATGGATAAAATGAACTACCTTTTGGTATATCTTTTTTTATACTTAAAACAGTAATTAGGGCAAAGAAATGAAGTCAAGTTGGCCACACCTGCCCAGTCACATAACCACCTAGCCACGCCCACAGAACCTGTTGTTAAATTATTTGAATCCCCATCACTGGGTCAAATTATTCTCCAAAGCACTGGAAGGCAGGATAAGAAACAATGGTTGGAAATTAATCAAAGAGAGAGACAAACTGGAATTAAGGGAAAACTTCCTAACAGTGAAGGCAATAACCAGTGGAACAGCTTGCCTCCATAAATCATGGGCACTCCATCACTGGTTGTTTTTAAGAAGAGTCTAGACAGTCACTTATCTGAAATAGTATAGGTTCTCCTGCTTGAGCAGGGGGTTGGACTAGAAGACCTCCAAGGGCCCTTCCAGCTCATTCATTCATTCTAATGGTGAATTGAACTATGCCATAGCCAAAGCCAATCCACTATTTACTGGCATCCTGACACCATTTTATAGGTACATTTTCATTGTTGAAAGTTTTAGAAAACTGGAAGTAAATAGTGTTACAAAAGAATGCTTTCCATCAGTGGCTTGCGCTGAAACTCATCTTGCAAGATACTGGGTTTCCTTATTCAGTGTGGGTGGTATTGTACTAGTTAAATCTGAACCTGTTCAACTGCATGGTTTGATGTGAGCATTTTTATGCTGGTATGTGTATCTGTGTAAAAGAATTCCATGTAATAATTATTTTTGCTTATTAAGTTTTTCACAGCTTCCTTTCCTATATACATAGTTATTGTGAGGCTGTTTACATCAATAAACAGTGTCTGATTATTTTTGATCAGGATATTCTTCATGAACATTGGCTTTTTATTATACTGTAGCATTATTTCTCCAGTATATAAATTTTGTAACTGTGTGATTAGTATGTTAATATATTTTACTTATTTAAAACTTTTAATACAAATAGTGCAGAATAATTTCTTATAGCTAGGAGAGGAATACATTTTTAAAATATCACCTGTCTTATTACCTAATATATATCTGATTTGTTTCCTGGGTTTTTCAGAATGCTTTTATCTTCCAATGATGATGATCTTTGCTCTGATTTGTGTCTGATCAGTTTTCTCTCAGGACAATCTTCTCTCTCTGCAAGGGAGTTAAAAATTGCCTTCTTGTAGTCAATTCCAATTTCCTGTGAAAGAAATGCAATGTTTTCCCGTAGCTAGTATTAGTCTTAAAGTATGACTCAGTTTTAGGCTTGGTTTCTCAAGCTGAACTTTTAGAAGGCAGTGCGAGGACTCTTCATATTGCTTCTAAACATTTTTAGGTGGCTTTACTTCACAATGGGAGAAGAGGTATGTCTTTAAAAAATACTTTTTTCTTGTGTATGTATACAACTGTTGTAATGTGCATAATATAGGTAACAACTTGTTTGGCAACAAAGGCTTCAAATGGTCTATATCTTAGCATAAAATATGTTAAAGAGAGTTTTCACTGAAGTCTTAAAAGGAAAAACAGCAACATCTGTGTTTCAGAGCTAATAACTAACATTAATAACTTGCACTGAATTGTGTAGCTGCTTCTTTTATATTTCTGCTTTGACAGATACACATACGCAGATGCTTTATGATAGTCTTCATTTAATATGATTTGAGATTTGCTTTAAATCTTACTATATAATAAATGAAAATCAGACTTTTGGAATTGTTACTGATAAAATACAACAAACAAAAAGAATATGGTAGAAATTATGCTTCCAAAACAGTTAGGCTATACTTCTTTTCTTGTAGAAATAGTTTGCTAAATATTTATTTGATTCGAAGGTATTTATATTTTTACTCAGAAGTAAGTGATAGTTAGAGTTACAGAGAAATTTTCCTTATACTTTTTAAACATGTTGACCTTTTATTTGTTTAGTTATTATTTGCCAATTCCTTAATCTATATCTGTTGTCCAGATTTCTAATTCTGTGTGTAAGCATTATAACTGGGCTATTTGAAACATTTTTTTTCTGCTTGCAATATAGAATGTGTCATCTATGTTCCTGTTTGAAATTGAACAAAGAGAAAAAGATTTTTACAGTTTAATACATGCTAAATGTCTGGAATAATTTCAACATATACAGTAGAACCTCTGGTCACAACCATAATTCGTTCCATAACTTTGGTTGCAAACCAATTTGATCATGACCCGAACCTAATTTTGGAAATTTGGTGCTTACAAAAAAAAATGGCATGGAAGAGGAAATCAGTGCGGGGGGAAAAATGTGATGGTTTTTGTTTGGAACCCAATTTGGTTGTGGTCAGAAGTGCTTGTTAGAAGGGTGTTAGTTTGTCCCAAACTTGGGAAATGGTATGTATCCCTGGCCGACCAGAAAAAACGAGGTATTGCGATGAATGACCGTAAAGGATTAGTGACTCAACAATTACATGCAGATGAAGAGGGAAGAACATTATGTTTGGAGATTAAAACAGATTTAAAATTGGCTTCACTAGTAATTATCTATGCTCCCAATATTGATCAAAAAAACTTTTTTAAAAAACTGTATAAGAAGATAGCTGATCTCAATTATGAAAATGTATGTATTTTGGGAGATTTTAATGCAATCTCAGACGTAGGTAAGAATTATGAACCAGGGAAGGAATCCCAAAAATATGCAAAAGGACAGAGAAAAACACTACCAAAAACTTGGGACAAATTGGCAACTGAAATAGGACTGTCAGATGTATGGCGAGATTTACATCCTAAAGAAAAATAATACACCTACTTCTCCCCCAGGCATCAGTCGTGGTCACGGATTGACATGTTTTAGTCAACATCAGAGATTAAAGAGGCGATTAAAGAATTGGAGATAGGTACGAATGTATGGGCAGACCACCATCCTATAATAATCAAATGGGCAGGGGTTAAAAAAAAAAGAGCGAGATGGTCCATGAGAGCTGAATTAATGAAGGATGAGGATTTTGTTAATATGATAAAAATGGAACTACAATTTTTTTTTATGGAAAACAAAAGAGAGGACACTTCTTTACAAAATACTTGGGACACTGCTAAAGCCGTAGTGTAAGGACTGGCAATAAAACACTTAGCCCGCAAATGGAAAGAAGAAAGGTCAAAAAGGGTGGAGCTAATATCAGAGTTAGAAAAAATGGAAGAGGTGTTGCGATTAGACCCACAAAATCTTAAATCCAAAGAGAAAATAGAGTTAATTAGACACGAGATTTCATTAATAGATCAAAAGGAGTTGGCAGACAAAATTAGGAAAAGCAGACAAAGACAATTTGAACATGCGAACAAAGCTGGGAAATGGTTAAGTTATAGACTAAAGAAAGAGGCAGAAGCAAGAAAAATAGAATACCTACAGGATAAAAATGGAAATTTGGCAGTTAATAGGGATCAAAAAGTAAAAATAGCCCAGGAATTTCACGGCTCCTTATACGGAGAAGAAAGATGTCAAGAAAATAAACTTGGGGAATATCTCCAGAAACTTCAATTGGAACCGATCCCCAATTTTTTTAAATAAAGAGATTACTATTGGCGAAATTGAATGAGCTATTAATAAGGAAGTGGGGGGAAAGACCCCTGGGCCTGATGGTCTCCCAAGTGAATTATACAAAGGTATTATTGACTTGCTGAGTCCTCAACTAAAGGATGTATTTAACGAGGCCTTAACAGATGCCAAGATACCTCAATCCTAGAGGGAAGCTTATATTTCATTGATCTCAAAGCCCAACTCAGACAGATCACTAATTCAGAACTACAGACCAATTTCACTCTTAAATGTCGACTATAAGATCTTTATGACAGTACTAGCAGAAAGACTCAAAATATTTCTTTCCCACTTCATTCATCAGGACCAAAATGGCTTTCTACCTTATAGACAACTTCGAGACAACGTAAGAGTAATTTTAAATGTAATGGAGTATTATGAAAGTTATTCAGACAAAGATATGGCAATGATATTCATAGACGCCCAAAAGGCCTTTGATAGGGTCAATTGGAATTTTATTACACAACAATTAAAAATTATGGAATTTGGCTCTAAATTTATAAATGCAATTCAGGCTATATATACTAAACAGTCGGCCAGGTTGCTATTTAATGGAACAATCTCTGATGAGATTAAAATCTCCAAAAGTACCAGACAGGGTTGCGCTCTCTCACCGTTATTATTCGTGTTAACTTTGGAACCACTTCTCAACATAATCAGGCAAGACAAGGATATTAGAGGCGTAAGGATTAGGGGAGAAGAATACAAGCTCCAAACTTTCGCTGATGATCTTGTATTCATCTTGGAAGACCCTCTAACTTCAGGTCCGATATTGCTAAGGAGAATTGAAGAATATGGAGAAGTAGCAGGATTAAAAATTAACAAAGATAAAACTAAAATGATATCCAAAAACTTAACAGAGGATCAAAAAAATAAGGTGCAGGAAGCCATGGGACTTAAATTTACTAAGAAGGTAAAATACCTAGGGATTTGGCTGACAAACAAATGCTCTAATATTAAAGAGACCAATTACTTTAAACTATTGGCTGATACAGTAGAGGACCTAGATAGATGGAAGAAAATACAGCTTTCACTTTTGGGCAGGGTTGCTGCAATCAAAGCCCATATCCTCCCACGGTGGATTTTTCTATTTCAAACGGCTCCTGTAAATTTGGATAAAAATTTCTTTAGGAAATTGGATCAGGCAATAAGCAAATTTATTTGACAAGGGAAAAAAACCACGAATTAAGAGAAAAATGCTACAGGAACACAAAACGAGGGGGGGCTTGGGGCTCTCAAATTGGGAGTTATATTACCAAGCCTCGTCCCTTCTTTGGATAAGAGATTGGGTATCCCTTTCGAGAAAACGCATATTAACGGTTGAGGGATTTGATCTTCACCAAGGCTGGCATTCAGCTTTGTGGGCACAACAAGGAAAACTATCTAAATATTTTACTTACCACTATATTAGAAAAATTTTAATAAAAATATGGGAAAAGGTGAAGAAACAAACTTATACCCAAGTTCCTAAATGGGTGGTCCCATTGGAGATGGCAACTTACCCAACTGTTTATAATATAAAAAGAAATTGGACCTACAATATCCTGATGGATGGAGGAGGGAATTTAATATCAAGAAAGGAACTTCAAGTAAAAGGAATAGATATAGATTGGTGGTCATATGCCCAAATTCAAGCTAGATTCAGAAAAGACAAACAAGAGTATGGTATTTACCAAATGACACAACTGCTAGATAGACTCCTTCTGGGTGTTGAAACAAAATTTATATCTAAGACCTATAATCTTTTGCTATCAAGCTATACAGCTGAGGAGATAGTAAAAGATACGATGATTGCCTGGGGGAGAAACGTAGGAAGACCGATGCAACTTGAAGAATGGCAGGGAATATGGAATAGATCAATGAAATTGACATTATCAGCGGCATTTAAGGAGAACTTTTATAAAATGATCTATAGGTGGTACCTCCCACCAGATAGGATAGCTAAAATGTTCCCTGGATCCTCGGACAAATGTTGGAAGTGTAATTCAGCCAGGGGTACTTTTTTTCACCGGTGGTGGACCTGCCCTCAGATCAGAAAATTTTGGGAAAAGATTAAAAAATGGTTGAACGAGATAACAGGTGCAAGTTTTCCCCTAACTCCAGATTCTTACTTACTTGGAATCAAACTAAAAGACATGGGCAAACAAGACTGGCACCTATTCATCCATATTACAACAGCAGCGAGAATGGCACTTGCCCAGCATTGGAAAAATGCAAATATACCATCAGATCAACTTATAATAAATAAGATATTGAATTGTGTCAAATTGGACAAATTAATGTATATCCTAAGAGACAAAAAAGAATACTACAGTAACTGGGAACGCTGGTATATATGGCTAAAGAAGAGGACAAACATAGAATAAATAACATAGTATTAAATATATACTTAATCATAATGAGATAGAGTTTGGTATTTAAAATAGTCAACGTTATTTGAACAAAAGGATTTACTGGGATGTAACTATGAATAAGTATTTGGGGGTTCGATATGACCCCCGGTTAATCCTTCTTTGTGGTTGTCTTTATGTGTTGTGTTGTGTACCTATATATAACTTATATCTGTTTGAAAATTATATTATATATTTTTTTATTTGTAAATAATTAATAAAGATCTAAATTTTTTTTTAAAAAAAAGAAGTGTTTGTGACCAGAAGTTCTACTGTATACAAAAATTTAGCAAAGAGCGGTGATTTCTATATATAACATAAATAAATCAGTAGCAGCTCTGGCAATTTTATTGAACAGGATATATATATTCATTTCAGAAAGTTCCTAAAGAATTGACCACAAAAATATGTATATGTGTATTTATTTTTCTTTGCATTAATTGTAAAAAAGGGTTCTAATAATAATAATAGACAGAGGAGACTTCAATTGAAACCAAGCAAAAATGACTGCATTGATATGTTTCCATGGTTTTATTTTGGTTCTTACACACTTTTTTTTTCTTTGTATATAAGATCAACTATTCTTTTGTCATTCTCTTTGTAGACATAGCCTATAATGTCTACAGTTGGTATTCTATATTTTAGAGAAGTTGATAAATTCCTGTCAATTCCTATTCCTTTGGAAATGTGGAAGAAGTTGACATTTGAATGGAATTGGAAAAAATGTGTGGGTTCTTATATATAAGAAACTCAAAAAATTAGAATATTGTGCAAAAGTTCATTTATTTCAGTAATGCAACTTATAAGGTGAAACTAATATATGAGATAGACTCATTACATGCAAAGCGAGATAGTTCAAGCCTTGATTTGTCATACTTTTGATGATTATGGCTTACAGCTCATGAAAACCCCAAAGTCACAATCTCAGAAAATTAGAATATTACATGAAATCAATAAAACAAGTATTGTACATAGAACAATATCGGACCTCTGAAAAGTATAAGCATGCATATACACTCAGTACTTGGTTTGGGCCCCTTTTGCATCAATTACTGCCTCAATGCGGCGTGGAATGGATGCTATCAGCCTGTAGTACTGCTGAGGTGTTATGGAAGACCAGGATGCTTCAATAGTGGCCTTCAGCTCTTCTGCATTGTTCTGTCTCATGTCTCTCATCTTTCTCTTGGCAACGCCCCATAGATTCTCTATGGGGTACAGGTCAGGCGAGTTTGCTGGCCAATCAAGCACAATAATCCCATGGTCATTGAACCAGGTTTTGGTACTTTTGGCAGTGTGGGCAGGTGCCAAGTCCTGCTGGAAAATGAAGTCAGCATCCCCATAAAGCTCGTCTGCGGAAGGAAGCATGAAGTGCTCCAAAATCTCCTGGTAGACGGCTGTGTTGACCCTGGACTTAATGAAGCACAGTGGACCAACACCAGCAGATGACATGGCTCCCAAATCAACACAGACTGTGGAAACTTCATACTGGACTTCAAGCATCTTGCAGTGTGTGCCTCTCCATTCTTCCTCCAGACTCTGGGTCCTTGGTTTCCAAATGAGATGCAAAAGTTGCTCTCATCAGAAGAGGACTTTGGACCACTGAGCAACAGACCAGTTCTTTTTTTCTTTAGCCCAGGTAAGACGCTTCTGACGTTTGTTGTTCAGGAGTGGCTTGACAAGAGGAATACGACTTTTGAAGCCCATGTCCAGGATCCGTCTGTGTGTGGTGGCTCTTGATACACTGACTCCAGCCTCAGTCCACTCCTTGTGAAAGTCCCCAATACTTTTGAATGGCCTTTTCCTGATAATCCTCTCCAGGCTGCGGTCATCCCTGCTGCTTGTGCACCTTTTTCTTCCACACTTTTCCCTTCCACATAACTTTCTATTAATGTGCTTTGATACAGCACTTTGGGAACATCCAACTTCTTTTGCAATTACCTTTTGAGGCTTTCCCTCCTTATGGAGGGTGTCAATGATGGTTTTCTGCACAACTGTCAGGTCAGCAGTCTTTCCCATGATTGTGATTCCTACTGAACCAGACTGAGAGACCATTTAAAGGCTCAGGAACCCTTTGCAGGTGTTATGGCTTAATTAGCTGATTAGAGTGGGACACTTTGAGCCTAGAATATTGAACCTTTTCACAATATTCTAATTTTCTAAGATTGTGAATTTGAGGTTTTCATGAGCTGTAAGCCATGATTATCAAAAGTATGACAAATCAAGGCTTGAACTATCTCGCTTTGCATATAATGAGTCTATCTCATATATTAGTTTCACCTTTTAAGTTGCATTACTGAAATAAATGAACTTTTGCATGATATTCTAATTTTTCGAGTTTCACCTGTATATATGTATTTCTCCTCAGCCCGTGTTCTGCCCCAGCTCTGGATTCCCGAGGATATTGACACACACCAACGGTCCTTATCAAATTTATTAAGTAGCAAGAATAAACCAAAGTCCGGCAAAGGTTGGCAACCAGCCCAGAAAACAAGATATGATAAGACTTTTCCAAAAATGCTCTGATGATAATTACAAGTTGTTTCCAGCAAGAAACTTACTAAAGGCACATGACTTAAATAGGCTAAGGGAGTGGCCAATTATCCTCAAGCCTTACTCTTGAGGAGACCTCCTCCTCCTGAGTAGCCACTCCTGCCTTTTGGCAGCCCTGCGTTTGCGAGCATTGAGAAGAGGCTCCTCCACTTCGCTCTCTCCATTTGAAGGAGCCTCTGGAGGTTCTGAAGGCCCTGGCTGAGTCTCTGCCTCTGGCACCACATCCTCTTCAGCCTCCTCTCTGTCCGACGCAAGCGCCGGCTGTGCAGGCTGCTGGCGTGACACCCCACCAGCCTCCTCATCGTCGGGATCAGCTACGATCTGCGCAGGCCACTGGCGGGCCACAACAGCCGGGTATTTTCCTACGTAAACCAAGATTTTCAAAATGCTGCCATAGCTCACTGAAATCACATCCACTTTGAAAATCTTGGTTTATGTAGGAAAATACCCAGCTGAGGAGAAATACACATAAAGGGGCGGCTGGTGTCTTTGGCTCCAGGCTTTGGTTTGGCTCCGAGTTTGAGGTCTTGCTATGTGTTCATGGCGTGTGTCAATTATGTTATCTCTTTGTTCATCATTCTGCTTGCTCTTTGCCTATAAGACCATTAATCTCTTCCTTCTGTCTTTTTCTTTATGTGTACTACACGTACAAAAAACTTGCTCTCTAATAATACTCTTGATATAATATGGCTAGTAAGGGCTAGTTTTTAACTTTCCCCACAGGATGTTTCATTAAATAAATCTCTATTCAAATGATGAACCTGGTTCATACATTTTTGGTCAAGTTAGATTCCTGCTGTAACTTCCATATTTTCACAAACACTTCATGTACCAACCCATATAAACTCTAAGAAAAGCAAAACTTAATCAATGCACTGCATTCTTTACTGCTATGTAATAACGAAACAAAATCAAGAGAGATGAGTTAAATAAAATAAATGAAAAAGCTATTTCATTTCCTTGCATATGGTAGTTTGCAACTACTGTATGTTATCTAAATTCATTTTAAATATATGTTATGCTACATTCTCCAACCCCAAATATAACAATTCTATTTAAACCTACATGTTTGAAAATGAGATTTTGCAGACAATGCCTTGTCATTTGACCATACAATCTTGTTTTACTTCTATCTCAACAATAGCTGTAGAATATTTTTATGAAACTAGATGTTACAGTAGTTTTCTCATCGTTTAGTCAAATCTCTCTTCTCACTTTCAAATAAACATGAAAGGTGATTGATTAATCCTGGTTTTTAAACAATAAATTTTATGGAGTAAATTAGAATGTAAATTATATTACATTATATTAAATTCTATTTAAACAATGTTATTTTTACTGAGAATACTGAGAGCTTAAATACAGTTAATAAATAATCAAGATAAAATATAGTTAATAGTTACTTTGGACAAATGAGTATCAAAAAAACCTTAATATGATTGCAAATACGATAATTTACTGAGTAGCCTCAGTGATATGGGTGGCTATATAACTTTGATTGATTGATAATTTCTTTTGCACAAATATGTAATAAAATCACAAAGAAACAAGAACTAGTTAAATATATTTGTTATTTTAAAATACGTTTTAGTTAAAATAACTAAAGACATTGTGGCAGGTAATGAATTAAATCAGTTACTTCATATTTTCATTAACTATTATGATTTGGATGAGCAAATGAGTGGTGTTATTTTTTAAATGACTAATTATTTTTATGTTTACAGACAGTTGGAAAAAGAATGCCCACAGCTACAACAGTCCAGGAGGCAAGAAAAATTGAATTGGATAGCAGAACAAAGAGTAAGTCTTCCTGGTTTTTTTATTACATTCTGGTTAAAGAAATTTGGGGACACACTATAGAAGTGCAAACTACCCAAATAATGGTGACACTCTATGAACAGGATAACATCAGAGGGAACTGCTTAATTTTGCAAAATTTTATATAGGAAAATCTTTTAATGCAGTGAATTTTCTGGTGAGAAGGAAATATTGAAACTTGTGAGAGATTTTTGGACTTCTGGTTGACGTTGTGGCGGTACAGACACAGAGGAGGGGTCTCCATGTTTCCTGTGCTGAATTCTTAGTGTTTGTGGGCTCTGGAGGGAGCCAAAGCCACCCTTTAGGGGCGGTGAAGCAAAGAGGGACATATGAGGTTGGGGAGAGTCGCATCTCTCCTGTCTGGCCCGGGGTTCTTTCTCCCTCTCAGCCACAACAAGAAGAAGAAGCAGCCTAAAGATGGCTGCTACAAAGCTGGGACAACTGAAGAACAACAGCTAAGAGAAGAAGGTGAGCCGTGTTGGAACTGGGGGAGAGGATGTTTCTTTCACTTTAAATCTAACCCCAAGAAACAACTCAGAATCATTTGCTCAGAACTATGTGTTAAAGCGGTGTTTAAACATTTTAGGGGCACTCTGATGAAATACCTAACCGTAAATGAAAGGCACAGCAAAGAAAATAATAGATTTTGAAATAAACAGAAAATTTGACTCCTAAACTGGGAAGAAGTGATATTGGGAAGGCATTTTTAAATGTTGGAATTATCAATTTACAAAACTTCTTCTGCTTTTACAATTGTTTTATAACCAAAATGATGGACTAGTAAACTGAAATCTAAGTGGAGAGTGCCACCTGCTGACAAAAAGGAAAATTACAAGTCTTCCACTTATATGATAGACAGTGAAAGTTAAAATTCCATTGGATTATTTTTAAAATAGTATTTATTGAATCTTCCAACATTTAAAACACAAAACACATATTTACACTTATAACAGCTTTTCCATATTGGTATCCATATCTTTTGTAACAATCATATTTACAAAAATTATATTTATATACATCACTATCCTATGTTATATCCTTATTTAAATTATAATAATATCTACCCACAAATCAATATCATATATTTCTTATAAATTTTCCATTCTATATATTATACTCTTTACGGCTTATACCTTAGGTTTTATGTTTACTCTTGAGCCAGGAATACCATCTATTCCAAATTTGGTAGTACTCAGATTCTTCCCTCTCCTTCATTTCCATAGACAGTCTATCCATTTCTGCACATTCATAGATTTTCCTTATTATCATATGGTCTGGAGGAGTGTCAGTCTATTTCCAATTCTGTGCTAAAACAATTCTTCTTGCCGTTAATATATGTAACACTATGTATTGTAATTCTTTCCCCATTTTCCCATCAAAAATACCCAAGAGAAACAATTCTGGCTTCAACTCTATCCTCTGTTCAATTATCTCTTCCAGCCACTTTCTTATCTTACGCCAATACTTTCTGGCCTTGGGACAGGTCCACCACATGTGGTAGAACATTCCCTGCTTGTAGCCACATCTCCAGCACTTAGGCGATCGGTTTGAGAACATCCTGGCCAATCTGGCTGGTGGTAGGTGTCAATGATAGAACAGGGTTTATAGAGGTTCTCCTTATAAGCAGCTGACATCGTTGGTTTGTAGTTTCTCTCCCATAATTTATCCCAATGATCCAATTGAATACTATGTCCACAATTTCTTGCCCAACTAATCATTGTCTCCTTTACGTTTTCTTCTTCCATTTTAAATCTTAATAATAAATTATATGTTTTTGTGATCATTTTCCCTCTGCTCCTAATAATATTTTGTCAAGTTCCAATTGATCTCCATAAATGCCGTATTGTTCTCGATCTTTTTTATATTTTTATATTTTGTTCTAATTTGCAGGAATGGCCACCAATCAATTTTTATTCCTTGATTTTTTAAGTCTTGCTCCGATTTTAAATTTCCTCTTATAGTTCCGAATACTTTACCACTTTATTTATGTCTAATACATTTGGATAAATTATTGCCTCCATTGTTGATATCCAAATTGGAACTTTCATATAATGGTTTTTCTTAATTTTGTCCTAGATATTTATCAAAGCATTTCACACTAGATGTCTCTGGAAGTATGTATGTGTTTTATTTTTTCCTTCCCAAAGGAATGTGTGCCATCCCAATTGGAGATCGTGACCCTCTAGAGTTAATACCATCTTGTTATTTAATTGGACCCAGTCTTTAAGCCACATTACTGCTGCCGCTTGATAGTATAATTCCCAATCAGGGAGGCCAAAGCCTCCTTTGGTTCTAGAGTCCTGTAAAAGTTTAAGGTTTATTTGGGCTTTTTTCCCCCAACCAAATAAATTTACCTATTATTTTATTTAATTGTTCAAAGAATGTTCTTCCCAATCTTATTGGTATTGTTTGGAAAAGATATAACAAATTGGGTAATACGTTCATTTTTATTGTCGCGATTCTACCAATCAAAGGTATTTGTAGTTTTGCCCAAATATCTAAATTCTTTTGTATCTGTTGTACCAATTTGTCATAATTGTCCTCTTTTATCGTGGAGCATTTTGCTGTTAGCCAAATTCCCAAGTACTTCACTTTTTTAACAATTTGGATCCCCAGTTTCTCTTCCAATTCCTCATTTTGCTTTTTTATTAGATTCTTAGTATTTTGGTTTTTTATTTATTTATTTTGAGCCCCGCCACTTTACCAAATTCTTAAATTTCCTGCACTAGAATGGTTCCCGTCTCCAAGGGGTCTTCCATAATAAAAACCAGATCATCTGCGAAAGCTTGAACTTTGTATTCTTCCTGTTTGATTTTCAGTTCTTTTATTATTCAATTTTGTCTAATTTGTATCAGTAATAGTTCCAGCAATAGTATAAATAAAAGGGGGGACAAAGGACATCCCTGTCTTACCCCTTTAGTTATAATAATCTTCTCCATTGTTTCCCCATTTATTATTATTTTCGCCAATTGATTCGAATAGATCACTCTAATCATACCCGTAAATTTTTCCCCAAAGTTCATAATTTTTATGAACTTTATGATTGATAAGAAAGTTCCAATTTAAATTATCAAATGTTTTTTGATAGCATTTGATAATTTAATTGAAAGCAGTTGGCATTAACAAACATTAATGCCAGCTGCTTTTCCAGATGCGCCTCATAATATTCTAATGAGTTTATAATAATCCATCTATTATTCCTTATATGTCTATTAGGCAAAAATCCATTTTGGTCTGAATAAATAATTTCGTTTAATATTTTTTTGGCTCCTTCGGCCATTATTGCCACAAATATTTTGTAATCAACATTAAGTAGCGAGATTGGCTATAGTTCTTAATTTGTTGAGTGTTTGTATCATCTTTTAGGATAAGTGTTATCAATGCCTCCATCCATGTCTTTGGAAGTTTTGCCTGTTCTAGGGCATCATTGTATATGTTCAATAGTAGTGTTTCCAATGGTTTTTGAATCTCTTTGTAGAATCTCTTTGTAGGGGATATACCATCTGGTCCTGGGGTTTTATTGTTTTTTTGCTTTTGAATTGCCGCCTTTATCTCCATCATCGTAATTTTATCATTTATCATTTCTTTTATTTCATCCAATATTACGAGGAGGTTCCTATCCTTTAAATATTGCTTAATGTTATCTTTATTCTCTATTCTCTCCTGGCTATAAAGAGTTCCAAAGAAATTTTGGGCTATTCTCTTTTTATCCCCCATCTGATGGTATATGTTCCCCTCTTCATCCTGTAATTGTGTTATTAGTTTTTTTCTTTGTCTTTTTTCAATTTATAGGCCAGCCATCTCCCTGGTTTATTAGTGTGCTCAAAATATATCAGTTTTGTCGCTCTGAAATTTTGGGCTATTCCTTCCTGGGAAATAAAGTTTATTTTATGTTTGGTCAATTCTTTTTCTTCTCTAATTTTCTCATTTGGGGCTTCCTGCATCTTACGTTCCAATTCTTCAAGTTTCTCCTGTAGCTCTCATTGTTGTTCCTTTTTTTTCTTTGTTCCTCCTTGTCCCATATGCTATTGTTAAGCCTCTGATGTAGGCTTTGGTCATATCCCAAAGATTCTGTAGGGTTGTATTTTCATTTAAGTTGTCCTTTAGGAAAAAATCCAATTCTTTCTCCATCCATTGTACATATTTTTTCTCTTTTAACACCCTCTGGTTCATGGTCCACGTCCCTCTCATTTTTTCCTTTCCCTTCCATTTCAATATCAATGGGTTATGATCCGCCCATGTATTTGGTATTATCTCTACCTCTTCTATATTTTTGCTTAATTCCAAATCCATCCATACCATGTCTATCCTGGACCATGAACCATGTGGGTTAGAGAAAAAAGTATACCGTCTTTTTTGTGGATTCAATTCTCTCCAAACATCCTTTAGATTCAGCTCTTGCATCATATCAAAAAAAGTGGTCGGTAATGTTTTCTTCTTCTTATTTTTTTTCCTCGGATGTAGTCTTTTTTTGGATCCACAACCGCACTGAAATCTCCTAATAAGCAAATATTTTCCGGTTCTAATTCTACTATTTTCTCATGTAGTTTATAATAAATTTCCCCTTGTTTAGCATATGGTGCATAGGTAACTGCCAATAAGATTCATTTTTGTCTTATTATTTGTCAGGGCATTTATTAATCCCATGTTTGGCTCTGGGACTAATCACCCTGGTTTAATTAGAGGAGATGAATCGAGGCTCCTCTTGTTTGCAATATTCTGAAAAAGAAACACGAAGAAAGGTTTCTAATAAAACTCATTTATTTGTTATAAAGAAAATAAAACACCTCACTAACTAAGAAAGATAAATTGTTACATTTTGGCAAGCGAGATCTCCTGCCGGTCCAGCCGGACCTCTGGCAAGAGAACAAAGGAAAGAGTGTGTGAGAAGCAAGTGAAAGGAATGTGGGTGGATGCACATGCGTAGTAGCTTCTGATAACAATTCTTGGCAAGGTACGGAAAGTCAGATAGTCCAGAAATAATGAGTTCAGCTGGCAAATAAAATAACGCAGTGACATTCCCCTTCTTTTGCCAGTTGAGCGAATATCAGTTCATCATCAAATAAGGCACATCTTCTCACGCAGATACTCATGTTGAGCTGCTGGAAGTGGTTTGTTGAGCATATCAGCAATTTGATCATGTGTAGATACATATTGCATTTTAACAAAACCTTTTTTCACTAAATGTTTTATGTTTTGATAACGGATGTCAATGTGTCTGGACCTAGAACCTGTAAAATGAGATTCAGAAATATAAACCACCGATTCATTGTCTTCCATCACGGTGATCATTTTAGGTATCTCAGTAATTTCTTAATACATGTCCAATGAAACTGTTTTGCCTTACCTACGTGTCGAGACAAGAGATTAACACTAAGTGCAATGTCGGGTCTGGTCCAACTACTAATGTACAATAGTGACCCAATGACTGAATGATAAAGTGTTTGATCCTCGAACTCAGGACTTTCTTCTTGCGTCAAGTTGTGAAAATCTGTTTGCATGGGTGTCTTTGTTGTGTTAGCATCCTTCATGTTGCAATGATACAAAACTTGTTCAATTTTATCTTCTTGTGAAAGACTAAACCCCTTCTGTGTTTTTTCAATCTGAACACCTAAATAAGTGCTAATGTGACCTAATGATTTCAATGTGAAGAATCTCTGCAAAGCTTTGGCAAAAATTTCACTCATTTGCTTATTTGGACCAATATAAACAATATCATCAACATAAACAAGAACTATCTCATATGCATTGTTAGATCTTTTTGTGAACACGCACTCATCAGTTTCGGACTTAATAAAGCCCATTGAATTTAGTTTGTCAGTAAGACATAAATACCACATTAAACCAGATTGTTTCAGACCATAAAGACTTTTGTTTAGAAACCAGGTATCCCCTTCTTGCTGTCGGAATCCTGGAGGACTTCTCACGTAGATCTCTTCATCTAGGTCTGCATGCAGATAAGCCGTGTCAACATCAAACTGGAAAACTTCTAAACCAAGGATAGTTGCAGTTGCTAAAGCAATTTTTACACTCTCAGTTCTGACTGTCGGTGAGTAAGTATTTGTGTAGTCCTCAGGATAACATTGAGCGAAACCCTGAGCTACAAGTCTGGCCTTGTACAGTGACTCACCATTTGGTTTCCTTTTGATTCTGTAGACCCATTGAGTGCCAATGACCTTTTTGTTTGCTGGAGGTTTTGCAGGTGTAAATACTTTAAGTTTCTTTAGACTGTCCATTTCAACCTGCATTGCATCATACCATTTGTCTTGCTCTGAATCAGGGAGCTGCTTGATTTGTGTGAAATTATCAGGTGGAAGTGTAACATTGCAAATCAAAGGCAAGGGTGCTTTTGTCAGTTGCCAAGAATATCGTTGTGGAGGGATTCCTTTTGTGACCCTCTTGGAACGTCTCGGAACAACTGTCCAATCTTCTTCTGCTTCGTCCTCGTCCTCACTTTCGTCGCTAGCGTCAGCATCCGCGGCTTGCGAAGATGGAACATCGGGTTGAGAAGAATCAGTGGAATCTTGATCATCAATCTGCGTAGCACCAGCAGTATCATCTCTGGGAAATTAAACTCCAGGATCATTGGAATGAATCCTGGACCAGTCAATATCTTCTTCAAAATTAGCAGATTGGGAAATCACAATTACATGTTTAGAGTCAATAAATCTGCTCCATTTTGAGTTATCATCAATACCCATAAATCTCAGTCTCTTTGCTGCTGGACTTCCTTTTCTTCTTTGAGCTACGGGAATGTTCACCATAGCATATGAACCAAAAATATGGATGTTTTTAAGATCAGGCTTGTAGCCATACAACATGAAGAAAGGAGTCTGATTTGTTACACTGCTCCAAGTACGGTTGACAATGTAATTTGCATACTTGATAGCTTCACCCCAGTATATCATATCAAGGTTGGCGTCTTCTAGGAGACAACGCATCATGGTTTGCAGTACCTCTCCGTTGTGAGCCGGTGTGTCAGGGGCCGAAGTCTGATGAATAATTCCATTCTTACGCATCCAGTCCTGGAAACGCTGAGACATGAACTCGGCACCACGATCACTCTGGATTCTGGCGATGCAAACTTGGTGTTGGGTAGAAACAAGGGTTGCAAAGTCTTTAAAGATCTGAAAAGTCTCTGATTTTTCTTTCATAGGATATACATATCCATATCTAGAGTAATTATCAACAATTGTTAGAAAATATTTTCTACCACCAAATGATGGCGGGAATGGACCAACTATGTCAATGTGAACCAAATCAAAAGTGCGTGTTGACAGGCGTGTAGCGTGTTTGGGAATGGCTGCTGCTTTGGATTTGGCCTTTTTGCATACAGCACAATCCAAAAACACCTTACACCCCTTTAGATCCAAACCTTTTGCGAACTCCGGCATCTTCCTAAGAACACGGAAACTGGCATGCCCCAATCTTCTATGCCATTTGTGGATACACCTGGAATGCAAAGGTTTACCAGTTAGTGAATTCTCAACATTAATATTTTTATGCGGAACCTCAGGCTTGCTCTGAGCAACCTGTTTACCAATTCTCTTTTTGTTGGCTTTAGGAGCCTTTGGAATAGCAACAGGATCTCTCTCTGGAGCATCTCTCTCTGGGCCTGTGCTCTCCCTTTTTGGAGTTTGTATACTTGCCTGTGTTTGCAGTTTAGGCTTTGGCTTTAAGTAATAAACACCACCAATTAATATGGTTTCAGCAACAATATCTCCATCTTTAACTATGTAACTTGCTTTTTCAAGGTGGTGAACCTGGAACTTTAACATTCTAGACAAGTGACACTGACTAAGCAAATTACTGGTTGCTGTTGGTATGTAATAAACATCAGGAATGAATGCATCGAGCTCTTCAACATAAACAGTTCCTTTTCCTTTGACCTGACAAGGATGATTTGAAAAAGAGTAAAGTTCATGTAGTTCTGGTTCAGGCTCGTGCATTTCTGTGAAAAGTTCCTTTCTGTAGGTAACATGCAATGCTGTACCACTGTCCAAAGTCCACAGGAGTCGTCTGTCGTACTCTGGTTGAGGTTGTGGATCATTGGTTAAAGCCAGTGTGGCGAGTGGAGTTTGTGGATCACGCCGGGGACCACGACGACCTTGTCTTCCGCCTCTGCCTCTGCCTCTGGAATCTGTTCCTCTGGGCTGGTACGTGACGGGAGCTGGAACTCGTTGGGGACAATCCCGGGTGGCATGTCCCACACGATTGCAGGTGTAGCATCTTGGCATCCTTGGAGCGTAGGTCCTTCCTTGGAAGGGGCGCCTAGCTGGAGCTCTTGATGCGGGTGGTCCTCTCAAATGTGGCGTGGCCAACATGAATGCCTCTTCTTCAATTAAAAGTCTACAGACATTGTCCACTGTGCGTTGAGCAATAGGGACTTGGTTAATTTTTGTAACAGCATCTTTCCATTCATAATTCAAAGAGTTAATGATGATGCTGATCATTTGAATATCTTCAATGTTATGGCCTCTTTCTCTCAATTCTGTTCTCAGACCTTTCAGTTTGGTCAAATGCCCTCCAATTTGTTCACCGGGTTTCAATCTCGAACCGTGGAGTTTAGACATGAGTAAACATGAAGATTCAATTGAGATAGGCCTGTAGCAATTTTCCAATTCAGCCCAAATTTGTCGGGCTGTTGTATTTGGTGGAAAAGTGACCTGCAGTTCAGTATCCATGGACATCAATAATGTTGTACGAGCTCTTATCTCTAGATCTCGTATTGCAAAGTCCCATGGTTGTGCAGGTGGGTTAAAAACCATAAAATGAGTGCCTTCTCTAAGAAGCAATAGTGTAATCTCACTGACCCAGGCTTTGTAATTGTGTCCTGACATTTTTAGTTTTGACTCACCAGTTAGTGGAGAGACAGAAAATGCCTGGTAAGGAGCCTGCACTTGATATGCTGGCTGTGCTGGCAGAGGTATTTGCTGTGCCTGTTGTGGACCTAAAAATGGTCTTGGTTGTGCCATTGGAGGTGGGCCAGGAGGTGGCCCTCTTTGCACTTGTGGCTGGGGCACATATGCAGGCATTTGTAGCTGCTGTGGCTGATGCACTGGAATCTGCTGTATTCCAGTTGCCATTTGTGCTTGATCTGCAATATTGGCATGACCTGCTGGAGATGCAGTTATTTGCCTTTGCTTCAAAAAGTGTGCCTGTGTTCCATCTAAAAGGACACCAACACCACCAGGGGGTGTTTGAGTTTGGGCCTGTGGAAACACTTGTGGCATTTCAGCTTCCTGTAGTAAATTACTTTCGCCAGCAGATGGTGCTGCACCTTTAGCTTCGGGCAGCTTTGCAGTTACAAGAAATGATTGCGTGGCAGGTTTATATGTAACTTGATCAGGGAGACTTTCATGTGACGTATGCAGGGCCCTCTGTCTTAATTGGCCTGACACAAAATCCACCAGGGGGAGTGTCTTTGGCTCTGAGGAAGAAGACAATATGGCGCCTTTTGAAAATCTTAAGTTATCTTCCTTATCTTGCTCAAGCATAGATATAGCCATTTTTGCCTGGGATAGCTCCTGTTCATAGAATTTTATACGGTCACAAAAGGCTTTCATAGCCAGCTCATCCAGGGTGAGCTTAGAGCTTCGAGGAGAATAATGAATTGTTTCTCTCTCTGCGTGGGAGGAATTTTGCTCGGTAGTTTGCTTTAGCCTTGCACCGAGCGTTACAAATTCAGAAGGTTCTGGGAAGACAGATTGAGAGCTGGCATAATTAGAAGGGGGAGTTACTGACCTCAGTCGTAGTGCTTCTCCTTCAAAAACAGCTTCTGTCTTATCTGTCTCCATTTCTGTTCCCATGGCTTTTTCTTGTTCCAGGCGTGTGGCTGTAGTAAGGGGCTGGAAATCTGAAAATCTCCTGTCTGCCACCTCTTCGTTGGAAAGATCAATCAAATCATTTACAAAGAGTGGTCTTAGTTTCATTTTGCCTTTTTTCTTCTGTTTCGGCATCTTAGCAAAATAATTAGCGTACCTCAGTAGCTAAAAACTAATTACCTATGCCTTTGTTATCAGAAATAACAAAACAAGGAAAAAAGCCATAAATCAAACCATCCGAGCTACCAGTTGTCAGGGCATTTATTAATCCCATGTTTGGCTCTGGGACTAATCACCCTGGTTTAATTAGAGGAGATGAATCGAGGCTCCTCCTTGTTTGCAATATTCTGAAAAAGAAACACGAAGAAAGGTTTCTAATAAAACTCATTTATTTGTTATAAAGAAAATAAAACACCTCACTAACTAAGAAAGATAAATTGTTACATTTTGGCAAGCGAGATCTCCTGCCGGTCCAGCCGGACCTCTGGCAAGAGAACAAAGGAAAGAGTGTGTAAGAAGCAAGTGAAAGGAATGTGGGTGGATGCACATGCGTAGTAGCTTCTGATAACAATTCTTGGCAAGGTACGGAAAGTCAGATAGTCCAGAAATAATGAGTTCAGCTGGCAAATAAAATAACGCAGTGACATTATTACTTCATTTAATAAAATTCTCCCTTCCTCATCTGCGTAAATTTGTCTCGGTTGTAGCCAATCCTTTATATATACTACTACCCTTCTCTCTCTCTTTCTCTCTCTCTCTTTTTGATGCAAGAACTGAATAAAATTTCCCCAATTTGGGGGCTTTTAAAATGTGTCCTTGCTGTCTTTTAATATGAACTTCTTGGAGACATGTAATGTCCATATTTTGCTTTTGAAGTTTGGAGAGAACTTGCCTCATTTTAGCTGGAGAATTTAAACTATTTATATTAATTGATATTAATTGAATTTCTTCTTCCATATTATTGTTTGCTAATAGTCCTGGTTCCTTTCCTTGGTCTTATTTCCTGTTACATCCTCATCCTCGACCTCTCTCTTTCCTGCTATTCTCTTTCAATCCTCTCCTGTGCCTCTGTATCTAACTCCTTTTCTTCCAGATGTTGTTCTTCCTGGCTTTTATCTTCTATCTCTACACCCGGGAGTCCATTGGATTATTTTTAGCCACCCTATGAGTACTGGAGATACAAATATGAAAATGAGGAAGTGATTCAACTAAAGAGACATTTGAATATTATACTAGAGGATTGAATTTGTAAAGAGGACATAAAGGGGCTTTTGATAACCTCTGGGACTACTTAAATGGAACTGATTGTTAACCTATGAGACATAAAGAACTGGGACTAGTGTACTCCTTGAAGGGTAATTCAAAAACTGAATAAATAGTTCTTGGACTGTTGGATAAAAATCAATTTAAAAAAAACAAAATAAGCTACTTAGAATTTGGGAGGAAAGTTTAAAAAAAGTGTGGCAATTAAAGTATTGAAGCGGGCAAGGATAGATGATTTTCTTGTTTATTGTTGTTCTGATTCGCTTTTCCTTTTTCCTCTCCTTTTTTTAAAGCATAGCAATTAAAGTATGAAGTGGGCAAGAGATGGTGGATGGATGATTCCTTTTTTGTTGTTGTTGTTCTGAGTTGCTTCTCCCCCCTCCACCTCTATTCTTTTTTTTTCTTTAGGCAGGTGACATGATTAGAAGTTAGACAGCAAAGAAAAAAAAAGCTTCTTAATAAAGGGTGACATGATTGAAAGCTAGAATAAGTGATAGAAATAAGGGGAATATTAATGTATATGTTTTTATTTTATAAAATGAAAGTAATAATGAGAAAATGTGGAATAATTGAATAATGATAGACTGCAACCTAACATAGATGAGTATTGTTATTAGAAACACATAAGTTGATTGAATGTAATAATTATGTTGAATCTGATCAGCTTTATTTGTATTGGAATGTATGGCGCCCAGGCATTGATTTGACATTTTTATATAAGAAAAAACTTTTTTAAAAAAGAAACTTGTGACAGATTTTAACATTTTAAAATGAAACAAGTAGGAAATAATGAAAAACTTTCTTAGCTCAAATGTATAATGTCATGGGATCAGTGGTGGGTTGCTACCAGTTCGTGTGAACCATTGGAGGAAATTTGGCCAAGGTCGCTAAACCGATAGCGATGGCCGGCTGGCCACACCCCCGAACTGATCTCCCAGATGCCGTTTGTTCGCCCCGGCTGCCATGTTCTTCACACATGCGCATCCCATTGTCTTGCAAGTCCAATGGGATGTGCATGCGCGAAGAACATGGCGATGACGGCAGCAGCTTTTTCTGCCAGTACTTTTCACCAGCCTGCAGAGAAAGTAGCTGGCAAAGAAGCCTTTTTGGAGGCTTCTTTGCCAGCTGCTTTCCAGCAGCGGTGGCTGGCTGGGGGACACCGAAAACTCCAGTCAGCTTGCCTTCCGGACTCTGGACCAGCTGCCATGGAAGGTATGCAGGCGGTGGTGGGGGAGGAAGTGAGGCTAGGGTCAGGACCGCTAAAGAAGAGTCAGGCGAAGGGAGGCCGGGTAACCATGCCGGCTGCAAAGCGATCGGCCCCTTCTGCTGCCACTGCTGCCTCTGCCTCTTCCTTCTCTCTGCTAACAGAAGTCAGAAAGGAAAAGGCAGTTGCTTGCTGGGTGTTTCTCCACGTTTCCATCCCAAGTCAGCTGCAGCCACCACGTCCCATCTGCCACAAGTATCTCCTTCCCAAAAGCATGGGCCGGTGTGTGGGCAGGGGAGGGAGGGCTGGCGGAGGGGTGATACCAGTGGTGGATGGACTGATGCGCATGGGGAGGGAGGGAAGCATACAGGAGATTGTAGCACCAGAGCCCTTCCCATATGTTTCCTGAAGCTGGCCTGGCCTGCGAGGGAAGCACACGGGAGAGCCTAGCTGCAGTTTACTCGTGAGCACCATTGTCTGGGAGAGGCAGGGAGAAAGACCAATGGTGCCCACAAGTAAACTGGAGATTAGAGGCAACAGCCAAGAGCCAGGCCCGAAAGGAGGCCAAGCCTTGCCATGTTGCCCCCGAAGCAGCCCTTCGGCCAAATAAGCAGGTCCAGAGTGGGTCTCCCTTCCAGAGTATGCTGCTTTCCTCATTTAATTTTGGAGCCACCCAGGCAAGGGCAGCCCCCCCCACTCCCGAGCAGTGATCGTTGTCATGCGAGCCAGCCCGTCTAGCCCAAGCCCATCAGGCGCTCCTGGCCAGTCCCCCAGGGGACGCAAGCGAAGGAACAATTGCCCTCTGCCAGCCGGCCCGAGCTCACCTGCCCAGTCACGATGTGGGAGTTCCTGGCCCCCCAACCACTCCCTGCCCTCTGGAATGGCAGCAGCAGCTCTGGAAGAGAGCAGAAACAGCCTCATGTTGTACTACTCAGCTGCCTCGGGAGTGAGGGGGATAAAAAGGCCAGCCGGCAGCCCGAAGCATCGCTTGCTTTGCTCTCCCATTTCCGCTCTTGCAAGTTTCACTGTCCTTTCTCTTGCTGCGCGGCCCTCCCGATCTTTGAGACTGCAGCATCTCCCTAAATGAGAAAGCTGGCTGTAAGACGAGGGGAGCTGAGAAAAGGCAGTGGAGGCAGGTGAGCAAAGCAAGCGAGTGAACCTTTACCTGCCAGCTGGCCTCTTTATTCCCCCTTGCTCCCGAGTGAAAAAGAGGGCAGAAAAGAAAGCAGAGGGGAGGGGGCAGGGCGCCCCATGCGCACGTGCCTCCCGGGCTTTCCCTGTATAAGCTGCCTTTAAAGCGGTGAGTTAAAAAAACGAGGCGAGGGGAGAAAAAAAAGGTGATCTATCAGGGAAAGCCAAGCAGTTGCTGCTCCGGGAGGACATGCGCCATTTGGTTGCTTTTGCTTCCCCTCTGTTAAAACCCACGCCTCGGGAAAGAGAAAATTCAAATTTTTAGTTAAATTTTTAAGGGGTTCTAGGGAGGGGGAGGGTTTGATTGGAATGCGGGCTGTGGGCATGGTGGATAGCCCACTAAGGGGAGGGGCGGGCCTGTCAAGGAAGCACGGCGTGGGAGGTGGGGATCCCGGGGTCGATGGGGGAGTCAGAGTTTGTCCGGATAGTGCTTTGAACATCACTACTGTGAGTGGGAGGGGTAGATATGGCGGGAGCAGGGGGCCATATCGAGTTAGGGGAGTGCACACCCGCTATTTACGAGCGGAGGCGCGCTCCGGCCCCCGAGGCTCCACCCATTCCCCAGGTTGCACAGACCCTCAGGGCCCGGCCCTCCGGCTGATGCTGTGCAATGCCAGGTCCGTAGTAAATAAAACCCCCCTTATCTGTGATCTTATTGGTGAGGGGGGAGCAGACCTGGCAGGTATTACGGAGACCTGGTTGGGCCAGGAGGGGGGGTTCCCCTCGTTGAAATGTGCCTGCCAGGTTTCCTTGCATTCCATTGGCTGAGGTCACAGGGCAGGGGTGGGGGAGTAGCGGTTATTATTAAAGAAGGTCTGAGACCGAGGGAGGCCACTGTTCCTCAGACGGCCAGCTGTGAGTCCCTCCTTGTGAAGTGGGGTCATGGGGTTCAGATGGGTTTTCTGATCGCGTACCTGGCTCCCTGCCACATGGCAGCAGCCCTGCCCGAGCTCCTCGACGTTATCGCCGCGGTGGCAGTTGATACCCCCAGACTTATGGTCATGGAGGATTTCAACCTGCCATCCGTGGGTGAGACGTCGGAGGTGGCTCGGGAGTTCATGGCTTCCATGACAGCTATGGACCTGACCCAGTTAATTCATGGCCCTACCCACACAGGGGGAAACACGCTGGACCTGGTTTTTGTCTCTGGACAGTGGTTGAGTGATCTTGAGATAGGGGACATAGTCACCGAGCCCTTGTCATGGTCGGATCACTCTCTCTTTTGCCTGGACCTTCGAACCGCTATACCCCATCGCAGGGAGGCGGAGCCGGTAAAATGGTTCCGCCCCAGGCACCTGATGGAACCTAATGGGACCTAGTGGCCGCCTGGGATAGGGTGGCCACTGGAGCTCTGGATCGGGTCGTGCCTTTGCAGCCTCTGACCCGGCGCCGATCTCACCTGGCTCCTTGGTTCACTGAGGAGCTGAGGGAGATGAAGCGCCGGAAAAGATGCCTAGAGAGTAGTTGGAGGGCCAGTCTTTCTGAATCTGACCGGACACTGGTAAGATCTCATATTAAGAATTACCTAGTGGCAATAAAAGCAGCAAAATGTACATATTTTGCTGCTCTTATTGCGTCATCAGATAATCGCCCGGCCGCTTTGTTTAGGGTGACCCGCTCCCTGCTCCACCAGGAAGTGCGGGAGGACCCCTTGAAGGGTAGAGCCGAGGATTTTGTTCAATATCTGCATGACAAAATCACTCAGATTTGGGAAGATCTGGACTCCGACTGGGTAGTTCCAGGGGGGATGACTGAGGCAGGTCTTGAGAATGTTACCTGGGATGAGTTTGATCCTGTGACCCCTGACGACATGGACAGGATTCTGGGTGGACTGAAGGCGACCACATGTTTATTGGATCCGTGCCCCTCCTGCTTAGTGCTGGGTTCCCGGGAAGTGACACGAGGCTGGCTCCAGGGGATTATAAATGCTTTGTTGGGTGAGGGTGACTTCCCCGCCACCTTGAAAGAGGCGGTGGTGAGGCCTCTCCTCAAGAAGCCTTCCCTACAATTATATTATGAAGCAGCAGCTTTGACTCAAGCAAGCGATTGGTTTGGAAGTAAAAAGACTGGAATATTGAATGCAGAAAGTTTTGATCTTGAATTTGGATGGCATGCTTATTTATTTTACGACGATAAAGTAGATAAAGTATTTAAAAGTCATATACTTAGAGACTCTTTGATGAGAGTTTGGAAGAAGCACCGACTCAAATGGGATTACAAAATACCGCTATGGCTGGATCTTGGTCATACTTTGTGGAATACAAATATAATGTCACTCGGGGGGTTTTTATATAAAGAGGTTCTTTTTACAGATGCGGGCAGATGGCAGCTGAAGACATTACAGACACTGTTGGATGAAGGGTTTAATTTAACTTGGTTACAATATAATCAACTACAACTGAGATGGAAAGAGGACCAAAAAACTGGTATTATGTTGCATGAGGAAGAATTGGTTAGACATATAAGAGAGAAAGGTCCAATGCATATTAAAAGGCTTTATAATGTTTTGTTAGAAAGAGATTCAGAAACGGAATTAGTTAAAGATTGTATGATTAAGTGGGCACAGAATTTTGAAGAACCAGTGATGCTGGAAACTTGGGAAAAAATTTGGGTTCAGAATGTTAAATTTACACAGTCGCAAAACCTGAGAGAAAATTTTTATAAAATGTTTTATAGATGGCATTTAGATCCTAAAAAGTTGTCATGTATGTACCCTAATGTTCAGCCAAAATGTTGGAGATGCGAATGTTTGGATGCTACGTATTATCATGTTTGGTGGACCTGTAGGAAAGTTAAGGCTTTTTGGATAAAAATTTGGTGGGTCATGCAGAATGTTTTGAGGAAAAAAATTCAATTTTCTCCACAGTTGTTTTTATTGGGTATAGTTAAGGGTTTTACACGGGGTGAAACAAAACTGATATTGTATATGATAACAGCAGCAAGATTGTTGATAGGTAAATACTGGAAGAATGAAGCTTTGCCCACTATCGAGGAATGGACTTTGAAGATGGCTAGTTTTGCAGAGATGGCGAAGATTTCAGCATATTTAAAAGACTGTTCACAAGAGACTTATGAATGGGAATGGAAAAGGTGGATAGAATATGTTCAGAACAAATACCAAACTAGAAAGTATCAAATAGCTTTTATTTGAAAATAATGTATTAGAAATATTTTAATGTAAAGAGACAAAGAGGAAAAATTATACAGGGGGAGGGATGGGTTCAAGCTTATATATCAGTGTCATTAGTTATGAGTACATAATAGGGAAGTCTGGGGGGGGAGGGTTAGGGAGGGTTAGGGAGGATGGGAAGTTTGGGGAGGGGGGGTGAAAAAAGGGGTGAAAATGTAATTGTAAAACTTTTGCAATAAAAAAAAAAAAAGAAGAAGAAGCCTTCCCTGGACCCGGCAGTATTGGCTAATTATCGTCTGGTCTCCAACCTTCCTTTTGTTGCAAAGGTTGTTGAGAGTGTGGTTGCGTGACAGCTCCCCCAGTACCTGGATGAAACGACGTATCTGGATCCGTTCCAGTTGGGCTTCAGGCCTGGGTACAGCACGGAAACAGCATTGGTCGCGTTGGTTGATGATCTCTGGAGGGCTCGGGACAGGGGTTGCTCCTCTGTCCTGGTTCTATTAGACCTCTCAGCGGCTTTTGATACCATCGACCATGGTATCATGCTGCACCGGTTGGAAGAGTTAGGGGTGGGGGGGCACTGTATTATTGTGGTTCTCCTCCTTTCTCTCCGACCAGTTGCAGTCTGTGTTGGCAGGGGGGCAGAGGTCGACCCTGAGGCCCCTCATATGTGGGGTGCCACAAGGGTCGGTCCTCTCGCCCCTTTTGTTCAACATTTATGTAAAGCCGCTGGGCGAGATCATCCGTGGTTTCGGGGTGAAGTACCACCAGTACGCTGATGACACCCAGCAGTACATCTCCACCTCAGACCACCCCAACGATGCCCTTGAAGTGATGTCCCAGTGTCTGGAGGCCGTGCGGATCTGGATGGGGAGGAACAGGCTCAGGCTCAACCCATCCAAGACCGAGTGGCTGTGGTTTCCGACGTCCCGATATAGTCAGTTGACGCCATTCCTGACTATTGGGGGCGAATCGCTGCCCCCACGGAGAGGGCTCGCAAGTTGGGTGTCCTCCTGGATTCACGGCTGTCTTTAGAAGAGCACTTGACGGCCATGACCGGGAGGATTTTTCATCAGGTTCGCCTGATTCGCCAGTGATCCCTTTCTGGATCGGGACTCCCTAGATACAGTCACTCATGCCCTCATCACTTCTCTCCTGGACTACTGTAACGTTCTCTACATGGGGCTCCCCTTGAGGAGCACCCAGAGGCTCCAACTGGCGCAGAGTGCAGCCGCGCGGGTGGTTATGGGAGCAACATGGCGCTCTCATGTGACACCTCTCCTGCGCGAGCTGCACTGGCTCCCAGTGGTCTTACGGGTGCACTTCAAGGTTTTGGTTATCACCTTTAGAGCGCTCATGGCTTAGGACCTGGTTATTTACGGGACCGCCTACTACCACAAACAGCCTCCCACTGGCCGGTACGCTCTCATAGAGAGGGGCTCCTCCGGATGCCGTCAGCCAAACAATGTCGACTGGCGGCTCCCAGGGGGAGGGCCTTCTCTGTGGGGGCACCCACTATCAGGAACGAGCTCCCCCGGAGATACGGAGGATCCCGGATCTGCGCACTTTCCGCCGTGCTCTTAAGACCCTCCTATTCCAGCAAGCCGGCCTGGCCTAATTTTCTCCCCTGTTTTAAAATTTTTTAAATTGAAATTTTATTCTGTTTTAAATTATTGGGATTTTTAATTGTCTCGGGCTAAATTATTTAATCTGGTTTTAATTATGTTTCTAACTTTTGTATCTATGTATTTTATTTTGTGCCTGTTCACCGCCCTGAGTCCTTCGGGAGTAGGGCGGTATATAAATTTAATAAAAAGAAAAAAGAAAAAGAAAGAAAAGAAGAGGCGAAAGTCTCCAGCACTGCAGGTGCTGCAAGGGGAATGGCAAGCTTGTGGGGGAGGGGGAAAGAAGAGAGCGAGACCGCAACAAGAGGGGGAAAAAGAGGAAGGGGCAGTTGTGATGTTGGCGCTCAGGGCCTCAATGCGGTCTCAAATCCGTTTCTGTGCCAGGGAAGTGGATGGCTCTGTCCTTATTAGGTTTGCGCGCGCGCGCACACACACACACACACACACACACACACACACACACACACACACACAAGAGAAAGGGGGTAGAAAGAGTGATGAGAAAGAGAGAGAGAGAGGGAGAAAGAGATGAGAGAGATGAGAGAGAGAAAGAGGGGGGAGAAAGCGAGAGATAAGAAAAAGAGAAAGGGAATAGAATAGAATAGAATAGAATAGAATAGAATAGAATAGAATAGAATAGAATAGAATAGAATAGATTTTTTTTATTGGCCAAGTGTGATTGGACACACAAGGAATTTGTCTTGGTGCATATGCTCTCAGTGTACATAAAAGAAAGGAGACGTTCATCAAGAATCATAAGATACAACACTTAATGATAGTCATAGGGTACAAATAAGAGAAAAGAGAGAAAGAAAAGAAAGAAAGAAAGACAAAGAAAGAGAAAAAGAAAGAAAGAGGCAGGGAGAAAGAGAGAGACAAGAAAGAAAAAAGAAAGAAAGAAAGAGAAAGGAAGGGAGAGAGAGACAAAAAAGAAAGAAAGAAAGAAAGAAAGAAAGAAAGAAAGAAAGAAAGAAAGAAAGAAAGAAAGAAGAAAGAAAGGGAGAGAGAGAGAGAGAGAGAGAGAAAGAAAGAAAGAAAAAAGAGGAAGGAAGGGAGAGAGAGAGAGAAAAAAAAAAAGGAAAGAAGAACCACAAACCCTGGCACTAGACGTGGCTTCAGAAGACGTTTTGAAACAGGACAGCAATGTAGGGCTGGAAGGGACCTTGGAGGCCATCTAGTCCAACCCCTGCTCCAGCAGGAAACCTTATATCGGCTGGATTATTTTGGTGACTCTAACAGAGAGGAAAATTGCCAGAAAGGAGAAGGAGTTTACTAGGACACGGCTGCAATGCAGAGGAAGGCAGAGATAGTCCTTTACTTATGACTACAATTGAGCCCAAAATTTTGGTTGCTAAGCAAGAGCATTGTTAAGTGAGTTTCACCACATTTTACTCAATCCATGACCTCTCCTGGCTCTAACAGTCATGTGCAAGCTAGGTAGGGAAGTAAATCTGAAGGTGTGTGTAATGTTCTAAATGTACAGACATTATAGTTAAATGTGTGGCAGAAAGTGGGTGTGTTTTTCCAAATGTAGTAAGTGAGGTTGAATGTGGATAGTTTTAGAAGAGCTGTGTGTGTGTACATACACATACAGTATATATAATAGATAACGTATCTTTTTGTGTGCCTATACACACTCTATACTATGTAATATGTATGTACACATATGGCATATATACATAGGATTAAATAGTATATTTTGGATGTTCAGTAGTAGTAAATAAATAGACAGGGAAATTGTATCTTGTTGAGGCCTTTGAGGCGAGGAGAGGCCCGGCACCCTAACCCTAACCCTAACCCTTGATGTGAGTGATGTCAAGTTGGCCACGCCCACCCAGTCACGTGATCACCCAATCACATGACCACCAAGCCATGTCGACCCAGTCATGACCATCAAGCCACGCCCACAGTCACATGACCACCAAGCCACACTCACAAACAAGCCACGCCCACAGAACCCGTAGTAAAAAATTTTGAAACCCACCAACTCATGCAAAGAATGAGTTAAGCAGCTCTGCTTTCTTGCTTTTGCCTGTAACTTCCTTGCCGTCTTCTCTCTTTAGTGGACCAAGTATTCCTTGATTGTTTTCTTGTTATTTATTTGTTGGAAGAAACTTTTTATGTTATCTTTAACTTTTGTTGCAAGGCTTTGTTCATTCTGAGCCTTTGCTTTCCTGACTTCGTCTTTGCAGATTCTGGCTGCCTGCTGTATCCTGCCTTAGTTATGTGTCCCTCTTTCCATATATTTGTATATTTTATACTATAAACTAATAAAAATAAATAAATATGGAGATTCTGTCTCCCTCCACCCCCCCCAATAGAATATGAGCTGAAAACACAATTAAAGTGCATTTTTCTTTTATTTCTTTATTTTTTCTTTAAAATTTCTTCTTCCAAATTTCTTTAAAATTTGGACTATTATATGCTTTTATTCTCATATGAAATTCTTAAGAATTTGGGTGCATTTATATTCTTTATATAAACCAGAATATTCATTGAAGTATTGAAGAAATTCCCCCACTTTCTATTTGTAAAGATTCTTCCTCAGAACATCAAATTCAGGAAGAGAGCAGTATTGCCATAAAACAAGGTTTAACAAAACATTTCCAACTAGTGTTGTAGCTAATGGCTATTACTGTTTATTGAAAATTATTTTAATATAATTCTAATTCTTGACCTAGCAAGTTTGATTTCTTCACATTTACTTCTGAAGTTGTTGAAATGTATTGAAATACACCACTTTTCCTTTTAGTGAAGGAGTATTGCAAAGTTATATTTCCTTATGAAGCACAGAATGAAGATGAATTAACAATCAAAGAAGGTGATATTGTTACTCTTGTCAATAAGGTAATTATATAATTTTTGTTTACAAACAGTCTCACCATTTTATAGAAAAACACTGTATTGGATGAACTAATCAAACTGAGTTCTTTGTTTGAGCATGATGCCTAATGTTTAGGGTGGGTTGTTTCAAGAGTTTATATAATAAGAAAATATCACAGTGTCCAGAGTGGGAGAACAGACTGAAACTGGGTGATCTTCATTTTTTTATGCATTACAAACAAGTAATTGAACTCTGTCATAAGGAAGAACCATTAGTTCCCAACTAAGTATATTATTGAAGATAGTTGGAAGATTTTTTGTTGCTTTTAAAATAAAATATGGGATTAATTAACTAATAATTTACTATCAGAATTTAGAACAGCGTAGCAAACCAATTCTTTTAATACATATTAAATATAAGGTTAAAAAGTATTTTCAGACTATTTTATTTCAATATGAGTTTATTTCCTCTCTTTTTTCAAGAGACAATTGTTGAAAAAGAAATTTAATTAAATTTAATTAATTAAATTTATATGCCGCCCCTCTCCGAAGACTCAGGGCAGCTGAGTAAACATGCATAAAGCTGAGATTATGGACTTCATAATTCAAATATACAACCTGTCTCTATTGGACTGTAGCTGAGGTCTGGAAGGTGGCCAGCATAACTCTAATTGTTAATGGGGAGTTCATGGGGAGATCCAGGAAATCTTGCTCAAGGATACCCAACATGACTTCAATAAGTGAAGACCTATTAATGAATCTATTAGAGCTTTTTAAATATATGAATAAACATATGGATAAGAACAAGCCATTAGACATCATCTAGTTAGATTTTCAAAAAGCCTTTGATAAAATCCTTTATCAACAACTCTCAGTAAATTTAGTAGCCAAGGAATAAAAGGGCAGGCTGTCTTGTGGATAAACAATAGCTAAAGAGTATTAAATAGGAATAAATAGGCATTTCTCATTATTAAAGTGTGTAATTACTGGGTTCCCAGGGTTCTGTTCTTGGAATGGACTTTTTTAACTTTGATCTGGAATTGGGCGCCACTAATGGAATAATTTGCTGATGACACTACATTGTTCAGAGTGGTAAAAACAAAAAGAGGTTACAAAAGAATTTCAAGGCGATGGCTGCACATTAGGGGACAAGGCATCAAAATGGCAGATGTCATTCAGGTGACACAAAGTAGTGCCAAAAATGTAAACTATACATACAGGTGAAACTCGAAAAATTAGAATATCGTGCAAAAGTTCATTTATTTCAGTAATGCAGCTTAAAAAGTGAAACTAATATATGAGATAAACTCATTACATTCAAAGCGAGATAGTTCAAGCCTTGATTTGTCATAATTTTGATGATTATGGCTTACAGCTCATGAAAACCCCAAATTCACAATCTCAGAAAATTAGAATATTACATAAAATCAATAAAACAAGGATTGTACATAGAACAATATCGAACCTCTGAAAAGTATAAGCATGCATATGTACTCAGTACTTGGTTTGGGCCCCTTTTGCATCAATTACTACCTCAATGCGGCGTGACATGGATGCTATCTGCCTGTGGCACTGCTGAGGTGTTAAGGAAGACCAGGATGCTTCAATAGCGGCCTTCAGCTCTTCTGCATTGTTCGGTCTCATGTCTCTCTTCTTTCTCTTGGCAATGCCCCATAGATTCTCTATGGGGTTCAGGTCAGGCGAGTTTGTTGGCCAATCAAGCACAGTAATCCCATGGTCATTAAACCAGGTTTTGGTACTTTTGGCAGTGTGGGCAAGTGCCAAGTTCTGCTGGAAAATGAAGTCAGCATCCCCAAAAAGCTTGTCTGCGAAAGGAAGCATGAAGTGCTCCAAAATCTCCTGGTAGACGGCTGTGTTGACCCTGGACTTAATGAAGCACAGTGGACCAACACCAGCAGATGACATGGCTCCCCAAATCAACACAGACTGTGGAAACTTCACACTGGACTTCAAGCATCTTGCAGTGTGTGCCTCTCCATTCTTCCTCCAGTCCTTGATTTCCAAATGAGATGCAAAAGTTGCTCTCATCAGAAAAGAGGACTTTGGACTACTGAGCAACAGACCAGTTCTTTTTTTCTTTAGCCCAGGTAAGACGTTTCTGACATTGTTTATTGTTCAGGAGCGGCTTGACAAAAGGAATTCGACATTTGAAGCCCATGTCCAGGATCCGTCTGTGTGTGGTGGCTCTTGATACACTGACTCCAGCCTCAGTCCACTCCTTGTGAAAGTCCCCAATACTTTTGAATGGCCTTTTCCTGATAATCCTCTCCAGGCTGCGGTCATCCCTGCTGCTTGTGCACCTTTTTCTTCCACACTTTTCCCTTCCACATAACTTTCTATTAATGTGCTTTGATACAGCACTTTGGGAACATCCAACTTCTTTTGCAATTACCTTTTGAGGCTTTCCCTCCTTATGGAGGGTGTCAATGATGGTTTTCTGCACAACTGTCAGGTCAGCAGTCTTTCCCATGATTGTGATTCCTACTGAACCAGACTGAGAGACCATTTAAAGGCTCAGGAACCCTTTGCAGGTGTTATGGCTTACTTAGCTGATTAGACACTTTGGGATACTTTGAGCCTAGAATAATGAACCTTTTCACAATATTCTAATTTTCTGAGATTGTGAATTTGGGGTTTTCATGAGCTGTAAGCCATAATCATCAAAATTATGACAAATCAAGATTTGAACTATTTCGCTTTGCATGTAATGAGTCTATCTCATATATTAGTTTCACCTTTTAAGTTGCATTACCGAAATAAATGAATTTATGCATGATATTCTAATTTTTCGAGTTTCACCTGTATAAATAAATGGGATCAGAGCTAAGCAGTGACTGATAAGGAAAAGTAATGGTAAACAGTTCACTGAAGGTGTTGACAATGTTTTGTTTTTCAAATTTGGCAACAGTATGTTAGCCTTTGAAAACATTTTGCTTCTCATCCAAGAAGCTTCTTCTGTTCTAACTGACTGGTAGGGAATAGAAAGATTTATATTCTTAGCAGTCATCTGGTTGTTAGCACACTGAGGATTGCAGGGTTAGCTGTCTAAGAGTTGTGCGGAGGCTTATCTGTATCCTCAGAGTCACCTGAATCAGACTGTAAACAGGTGTGGAGAACAGTGGTTCTTTCTGTCCAGGACTCCTTTGAAGTGTGTATGGAGATTAGTCATCCAGATCATGGTTGTCCCAAAGGTTCTTTTTAAAAAAGCAACTGGACTTTCTTGTTGTGGACAGAGAGGACCACTTGTTTTAAGATTGAACAGCCATCCTTCAACGGAAGGAAAGGGATATAACATCACCTATCTTCCTGTTTACAATTGCAATCCTTGCAATCAGCAGTCTCAATGAGGTTCCATACCCATTTACACTCTGATTCAGGTGACTCTGAGGATACAGATAAGTCCTCAAGTGTCCTCAATGACTCTCAGAGAGTTAACAACTGATTTTCAGAGTGCTAACAACCAGATGACTACAAAGAACAACATTTCTTCCATTCCCCATTCAGTTAGAATTGAAAAAGCTTCACGGATGAGAAGCAAAACCGTTTTCAAAGGAAAAAAACCAAGAAAATCCTGTTGTCTTTTGGAAAAAGTATCTTTGAGACAACCATGACCTGGATGATTGAGCTGAGGGATAGGGAGGGGGGGATTAGAGATAGAGGGGTTTGTGTAGCCAAAATAAAATACTTTCTCTTGAGAACCAAGGACATTCTCACACCTGGACTGTGGAAGAAGGAAGGAGGTCTCCAGATGACTAGACAGCATCTTGATTGGACCATGTGGCTGATAGTTTGGGGTTTGAGGAAAAACTTTTTCTTTTAACTAGGTGAAAACCGGAGTAACCTTAGAGTCAGTTTTCACTAGATATGTGCCAATATGATAATTCCAAATAAAAGTATTCTTTGAGGAATCTACATGCCTCGGAGTCTTGCTTGCTATGGATTTATTACTTGGAACCCTGACAAATAGTGGATTTACTTATTTTGTAATAATCCAATGTTTCACAAAATGAAGAATGAGAATGGCAGTAAGATCTTTCATATATTGGTAAGAACAGCACATTGCATGTGGAGAAAATTCCACTTTCTGAAGTAAGTACTATGAGTTTCAGATCAAAATAATTATACAGAAATGTTATGTAAAATATAATTACTGTTTCAATGTATTTGTCTGTTTATTGTCAATTTGCAAGAAATTAGAATAATTGTATTTCAATATATACTCTTCTCTTATGTATCATAGGATTGCATTGATGCTGGCTGGTGGGAAGGAGAACTTAATGGTAAAAGAGGAGTATTCCCTGATAACTTTGTAAAACTATTACTTCCTGATTTTGAAAAAGAGGTAGGAGCAACTAATAAGCCTACTATTGTAAAGCAAATTAACTTTTACAACATTTACAAATGTTGCCCATCTAAATAAAACATTCAATTTTTTTAAAAATCATATTTTATGGCAATAACTGTGAAAACTATACAAAGTTTTATAAAATAAAATCTGCATGTTGGTATTCTAAAAATAACATCAATTTTTTTCTATTTGATAAATATTAATGTTTTATGGCATCATTTGCCTATCAGATGCCACCTTTCATTGAGCTTTCTCAGGACTCTTAAGACTTTATTCTGTGAAAGCTTCAATCAACTGGACATTCTAAATAAAATGTCTGGTTTTAAAAGAGAAAAAACAAGAACAGATAATGGATTTCCAATACATTTCATTCATTTCCACCCTGAAAACAGAGCTCTAATATCTGGATATGGTAATACATTATTCTAATGACATTATGCCTTAAAATAGCAATGGAAAAAAAACAGATTCTATGTAGAATATTTCTTGCAAATTTTACTTCTGAGAGGACTATTAGTATTTTCTTACTAATGATACATAGCCTCATTGGATACATCCAAAAAGGGAAAAAAGTATTTCTTTTACTTCCTTTAGTATTTCTTTCTTAATAATCTTTTATTTATTCATTTTCTTTTACTTTTAGAGACCTAAAAAACCTCCACCTCCTTCAGCTCCTTTCAAACAAGGATCAGGTAATTCACAGCATCAATAAATATGCTCTTAAATACACAACAATCCATTTGGAGTCTCTTAACATGTTCTCAACTACTGTATATATACCATACCATGTTAAATGCTTAAAGTGCAATTACAGGTAGTCCTCACTTAGTGACAGTGGTGGGATTCAGCCAGTCCTGTCTGGTTCACCTGAACCGGTAGCTCTACGCACCCAGCCACGCCCCTTGTCCCTCTTGTAGCACTGAGCTGCTTACCTTTTTAAATCCAGCACTGCTTCTCCAGCTGCTGAGCCTGAGCACTCTTGAAATCCAAGAGTGCTGGATTTCAAAATAAAAGCAAATGAGCTCAATGCTACAAGGAGAAGAAGTTCCAGGAAGCCACCGTTGCTGGAGCTGAATGGCCGGGCTTTAAAGCATTTTAAGATGTTGAGTTTTGCTGTTGCTGAATACTTCCTCCATGCTTCCTAAATGAGTAGATCGAGTGGCTGGTGGGTGTGGGTGTGAAATTAAGCTTCCTTCCTATAAAACCCATTCAGAAAACACAAAGGAGCAGATATGGTTTAATTCTGCTTCAGTCTAGATTGCGGGAGAGAAAGTAATTTAAAATTATTATTTAATAGACTAATTCATTGGAAATTGCTTTACATTATTAATATAATTAAACCAAATACCTATCTCTAAATTTAAGACAGGACTAACCATCCTGGAAGAGATATTTTTTTGGGGGGGGACATTTACTCTTTAAAGCTGTGTCCTTGTGATGAAGGATCAGTTTATATTACAGTTTGATATATTAATCCATCAGTAGAAAATAGGTAACATCCATTTGAGCTCAATCCATGCATTTAGTGAGGAGGAGGAGGCAATATTAAATCAGAGCCCCCAAAATGGTACAAGGGGCAATCCAGTAGAAGTGCCTTGATGGTTCTGTCCAAGCAGAGACACGGGCGTGGTAAGTATGGAATCTTATTAAATCAATTCATACAAAGATTCGGTGCTTAGTATCTTTAAAGTTGGTAATTCTTTCATGTTACTGACTTGGGAATAATCAAATGATCAGGTCTCATGCTGCCTGGGGAATTCTAGGAATTGAAGTCCACATGTCTCAAAGTTGCTAAGCTTGAAAAACACTCAGAAGTAGAACAACTTCTTGTAAGCCTGGGTTGTTCTCCTACATTTTGGGAATAAGGAAATTATCCTATTGGGCCTGGTGCAGAGATGCAGCTGAAATCTAGTTAGATGCTAATTGGAAGCTTAAAGCCGCAGATACAGATAGTCCTTGATGTACAACCATTTGTTTAGGCTCCATTCAAAGTTACAACAGCACTGAAAAAAGTGACTTATGACTGATCCTCTCACTTATGACTGTTGCAGCATCTCCATGGTCATGTGATCAAAATTTTGGTGCTTGGCAACCAGCATGTATTTATGATGGTTGTAGCATCTTGGGGTCATGTGGTTACTATTTGCAACCTTCCCAGCTGATTTCTGACAAACAAAGTCAACGGGAGAAGCCAGATTTGCTTAACAACTGCATGGTTCAATTAGCTGCAGGGATTGCTTAGCAACGATGGTAAAAAATGTTGTAAAATCATGTACGGCTCACTTAACAACTTGTTTGCCTTGTTTAGCAATGGAAATTCTGGTCCCAATTTTGGTCATAAATTGAGGCCTACCTGTCATTTAGACGTTTAACACCCTCATTTGGGATGCCTGGATGATTTATGGTTCACCAAAACCTCCAATTACTTTTGCTATTCAAGCATAGTAAGAAAATATTTACATGTAGTTTCCTGAGGATTACCAAATTAGCAGCAAAGGCTCAATGTAGAAGCCAAATGTTTGCAAGTTTCTGATGATAAGATTTTGACATAGTTCCACCAGGTTTAGTCACTGTCAGAACAGGAAAAGACACAAATTTTCCTTGGCTGTTCATTTCAGTGTTTACATATTATTTTCCTTTTCTGAAGGCCAACTCTATCAAATGCACCCTCACCACACATATATAATGATTATATATTTTTCTGGCTTTATGGTCTGTGGTTAATGAGGGTAAAATGATTTGGAACAGAAGTTGCTCTGCTGCTTCCAAACAAAATGATGGTTAATAAAGCCTCTGAAGGCAGTCTTTTTGTCACCAAGCATGGAGAAATATATATGCAATTAATAATAATAATGTATTAAATTTGTATGCCACTTGACTCCAGCAACTCAAGAAAAGCTGTTTCATCTAAGGCCACTCCCACCTGGTCACATGACCATCCAGCCACACACGCCCAGTCACATGACCACTCAGCCACACCCAGTCACATGACCGCCAAGCCACGCCCACAGTCACATGAATGCCAAGCAATGCCCATAGTCATATGAATGCCAACCCAGCCACGCCCACATAACTAGTAATAAAAAAAATTGAATCCCACCACTCCTTAGTAACCATTCAAAATTATAATGGACCTCCACAGATATATTTATATTCCGACAGCTGCCCCCCTTCACCCCTTCTGCACTCCTGGGATTGCTTGGCTGTTGGCTCACTGTATAGTTGTATCAACAGTATAGTTGACTGATTCCATTATTCTATGGTGATACATTTGCCATCTTATAGTTAAAGGAACATACTAATGATAGCTCTTGCTTTGAATAGAGTTGCTGTTGAAATTAAGTTCATTTGCTTTTTAAATATCTTGATTTCATTCTAAGATTTTCACTTAAAATTATTACTTACTAGAAATGGAAAATATAGCTATTCACTATTTTAATTATACATTTAATTATTAGTTCTCTTTGTTAAATAATTCACCTGTAATATTTCTTATTTCTTTTCCTCTACCATTGGACATGAAACTTTTCTATTATTGAGCTCAAGTAAATCATGTTCAGTTAAATTCAGCATGCTTCTGTCATCATTACACTAGCTCATATTCCTCCCAAGGAATAAAAGAGAAGAAATATGAAATAAACACGTCCTAAAACATGTTTCATGTATTAAAATGTATAGGCACTGGAAAGAACAACAGACAAACAGCTGTAAATATATTATTCTCTGTATTTTGAATCTTACTTTATATGCATAATTATGATTATGAGTAAAGGTTCATCCAAACTGTATGCTAATAAATGCATGCAATTTATTTCCTACATTCAAATGAATCTACTAAATTTGTCTGGAAGGATGTTTTGAGGAGGCGGTTAGAAAGAGCATTTCTGTATTCTAATAAGCACAGGAAATACTGATTTAGGATGCTACACTTCATATCTGAGTTGTGAAATTACAAAGACTTTTTTCAGCTTAATTCTCTTGTTCCTGCAATAGGGCAGATGACTTTAATTAATTAATTATTATTTTAAATTATTTTTTTATTTTTTAAAACAAACATACATACAAACAATAAATTTTTTCTGAATAGAGTATTGACCGAGTCAAAATTTATACAGCTTATTTTCCCCAAATTTAATTTATATATTTAGATTTCTTCCATATTATTCTTTTTCTAATGTTTTATTTTTCATCTCTATTTAATATTTAATATATAATCAATATTGCCATCCGCCCTAACCTCCTACTCTTATTTCATTTCATTCTGTTATTTCTCCCTTTGTCACATATATTTCTCAATGTTGCCTTTTTTCTATTAAAACCCTTTAATTTAAACACAATCATTTCCCTCCTTAATTTCTAATTTTTAACTTAATACTTCACAATTATTTCTTAATATCAATTATTTTCTTGGTTGGACCAATTTAGCATATCTTATTTCCTTGTTAATCATTGTACTATTTTACCAAAAACAATATATTTCTTCCAATTTATTTTCCACACCACCTTTTTAAGATAAAAATAACTTATTCCATTTCAATTTCATTTAGGTTTCCATTTCTTAACTCCTTCTAAATAGATCATTTTGTACTTCACAATTTATATTCTCATTTCCATTTATCTTCCCCTCTGAATAAATAATTTCAATTATCATTTTGCATTACCTTGAATTCCGTTTTTAGAATATTAATTTTAATACAATCACCAATATTAATAGTACTTATTCCATTTAAATTTCTATATCTTATCCCCTAATAAGTTCCATCATTTTACATTACCTTAAAGTGGCATTCAATTTTTACAATACTAATATTAATACAATTCTATATATATCCTTTCCTTCTTTCCCTTATTGTTCTCTGTTCTACCATTCATATTACACAATATATTCCAACTTATTCAAATATTACAATCACCAATATTAATAATAATACAATTCATTTGTTACTATGAGTATATATCATATTACTCTTCCTCCTTGCCTTTTAACTATTTTCTCTTGGTCCATCCAACAAACCCCTTCTTAAAATCCTCCTTTTCCATTCTGTCATTTTCTTTTTATAGTTGTTATGTCTTTTGTCCTGTATCCTTCCTTTAATTTTTAGATCCATTACTCGCTTAGTTTGCCCTAAATTCCCATCTAATCTATTTCCCTTTTCTCCTCTCACCTTTCTTACTTCCCCACTGTTAATCTCAGTTTAATCATTTAATTTTTTTTCTCTACCCTCTTCCCTTTTTCTTGTCTCTCTTGGTTCTTCCTATCCTCTCTATTTTTACCACTGTTAATCCCATTGTAATCTTTAAAAATATTTTTTTCTAACCTTTTCCCTTTTCCTTTCCTTCTCTTCCTTTGCTTCTTTTTTATTGGTTGTTTCCTGCTCACTCTTCTCTTTTTTTCATTTACTCCCATTGTAATCATTTAATTTTTCATCAGTCTTTATCTTCAATGCTGTTTTCTTGCTTCTTGTCCATAGCCTGTTTATCCAGTTGAGTATGTTCTGACAAAATTCTTGTTTTTTTCCTATCCAAATCGAATGATAAATGCACCATTTTAACCATCTCAATTAGTTCCTGCCACATTTTGCTGTTCTGGTTTGTTTTTGATTCTAATTTAAAGTTTTATTTTTTTCCACCTCCTTGGTTATCAAAGTCAAACAGCTGAAAAGAGAAACAAATCCTCCTTAAAATTTCTCACGGCTCTTGTAGATCAAAGTCACTGTAATTTTTTCTGGCTTTCAAAGTGTTCGGTGTAGTAATTTTTTTCCACCAGTAGATGTCTCTCTCCAATCCACAAGTTTCAAATCAACAACTTAACAAAGTATCCAATTCATGTCTTAAATCTGCTTATCAAATGTTTTTCAAATTTCTTCTTTCTCTTCTTGATTTTTATATACCCCAAATTTAAGTTTACACTCCAATTTCAAATCCAATTAGAATATCCTTTACAGGGCTTTTCTATTTTGAGTTTCTCTTTATTCTTTCTTTAAAGTTCCAATTTTTTAAAAAAAAATTATGTCCAATTCAAAAACTATTTTCTTTTGGGTTTCTTTTTCTTATAGTGTTTTTAATATTTCCAAATACAGTTTCCAATTCCAAATATCAAACTCTGTTTTGGGCTTTAGTACTTTCACTTCCACTTTGTTTTTCTCCCTCCATTAAAATTCCCCGATGCTAATTAGCTGCTGTTTCCATGCCAGAATTCTTTTTAAAAATTTTAAAATATTTCTTTTTTGCCTGTGAGCTGGCCAGTCATTCGCCTGGTTTCAATACTCCATCCAAAACACCGCTCCTGCACAATTCTTATTCCGATTGCCCCAGCTTCATGACGGTCGCAATGGACACCACCGGATGAGTTTCCTCTGACCTCCGAGGAACTTGCCTGTTCCTCTTGATGTCCGAGGTGCCTCTTCTTCTTCTCCATCCCTAGAAGACAGATCTGCTCCGAAGACCCCCTGACAGCGGTTTGTCTGGCTGGATTTTCACCAGGCTTGTCAGAGCCTGCTATTCTCCAACCACTCTCGCCATGACGTTTCCGGTTCTCTCCACTTTAATTAATTAATTAGTCAGTTTATAATATGAGGCATAAATATGATTATGGGTATTCAAGCTTCAGCTACAATAGAGATAAAATCAACTTTGGGCAATTCAGAAATATTGCTGAACTCACTTGTAAACTGACATCCAATAAGAATTACTGTGATGGATCATTGTCATATAAGCAAACCAAAGCAGTGAATTTCCTTTTCCTGTTAAGTGCTATAGCAGTGGAAATCACTTTTTGTGATTTTAAATTTTGAAATTTACTTCATTTGATACTTACTGTATCTAACACAATAAATCCAAGTTTAACAGAGTTTAATTGAAATGGAAACAGATCTAATCCATAGAGGAACAGCCTATCACATTTTAAGCGAAAAACTACTAAATTACTAGAGCAGATAAAATATTTTTTATTGTCTTCTTTTTAAGTATTTAACATTATGCTTTTTGATAGCTACAACAGATAGAAAGCATGAAATTAAAAAGGTTCCTCCTGAAAGGCCAGAATGCCTTCCTCATCGAACAGAAGAAAAAGGTAAGAATTGTACTTCTGTTTGAAAATCACCTTTACATTTTAGTTCTTGCCTGTTCTAACTTTTTAATCAGAGACTCAGAAACACTGGTAAGAAAATCTTTGTTGTATATAATTTCTGGAACAGGAATAAGGGAATTCCATATTGTAGTGTGTAGAAATTAACTTGTGAGTGTGACACATATGCCATCAGTTCCAACTTGTAAAATAGTGCCAGAAGCATCAGCAATGAAGTATAGTTCTGTGAGTTTCTCTTTTGTTTTTTTAAAACTTCATGTTATTTCTCTTTCTAAAAGAAAGCCCCAAATGTTAAATGAAATATAAATAAAGCTTTTTGAGAACATCCAAGGCTATTCCAGTATAAAACTTTTGATTCTCCAGATATTGATCCAACAGAACCCAGATATAACCATAAAAAACTTTACTTCCATTCTAAAAAGCAAGCAAATGCTGTTGCTTCTGAAGCAGTATGGACCACTGATATCATTTGCATTATTATGCAATTGATCCAAATTGTTGGATCAATTTATGCAAATAATTAAATTTATTACTTAACTCTGCAAATGGAATAAAACATCACTTCAGGTTACAAATTAGGTCCGTTATCTGTATTTGAATTTAATGGGCATTCAGACTTGAGACAGCCTTCCTTCCTACCCCCTACTCCCCTTGGTCCATTAAATCATTAAACTCATCCAATCATTAAATTGTGGTTCAAATATTAGATAATTATATAATATTTTGGAATATAAGAAAATGGATTTAAACTACTTATACATTTCAGTTACATTTTAAGAATTCTTTTATAATATTCTTAAATTAGGCAACAGTAGCAAGTTATTAAGATTCACATTTATTATTGTTGAAAATAAAAACTTTGAAAAATTTTAGCATCAGAAAATTAATTCTGTTTTTTTAAAGTTATAAGTGAAAAATCCAATTTGGTTAATAAAAATATACTAATAATTTAATAAAGACAAAAATGTCTGGATAGTGTACGTAGCAGACTGAAGAAAGCAGAATAGAAGAGAAAGAATTGGAGAAAATCACAAAACACAAAGATCTGCAAATAGAGATTATTATATAAGTATAAATATAAATAAAAGATTATTATTATTATTATTGTTGTTGTTGTTGTTGTTATTGTTATTATTGTTATTATTATTATTATGGCAAAAGAAAGCAAAGATAATACCAATAATGATAGATGCCTTTGATGCAATCTTAAAACATCTAGAGCAGGGGTCAGCAACCTGTGGCTCTGGAGCTGCCTGTGGGTCTTTCATCCCTCTGCTGCGGCTCCCTGTCACTGGTCGGCTCCACAATTGATAGGGCTTTCAGTTAGGACAGGTAAAGGAAAAAGGACGCCATGCTAGGAGGAGACTCTATGGGGCGGGAACCGGACTTCCAGTTGGCAGAGGAACAAGAACACTGCGCTAGGAGGAGATTCTATGGTGGAGTAACTGGACTTCCGGCTGACTCCAGAATTGAACGGGGGGGGTGGGGGCTTCCAGTTAGGACTTTTGTGGCTCTTTGAGTGTTTAAAGTTGCCAACCCCTGATCTAGAGCATCATTTGAGCACCATCAGCATTGACAAAATCATGATTAGTCAATTGCAAAAAGCAGCTTTACTTGGAAGAGCTTACATCCTGCAACAGTACTTTTAACTCCATTAAATAACATCTGCTATCCCAGGTCCTCAGGAAGGACTCAATAGATCAGAGGTGGGTTGCTACTGGTTTGGACTGGTTCAGGAGAACCATTAGTGGAAATTTGACATGGTTCCCCGAATCATTAGTGACCTTTGGCTGGCCACGCCCCTGAACCAGTCCCCACTCGCTCACCCGATGCTCGCCCGCCCTGCCACTACTTGCAGAATCTAGCCCCGTACTTCTGCTCACCACTGCTGGCAAAGGTAAGGCTGAAGGGCTCGGGTGGGCGGGGGAGGGAGAGCTGGTGGAGGGGTGATACCAGCAGCGGATGGTGGACCGATGCGCGTGGGGAGGGAGGGGAGCGTGCAGGAGATCGCACTCTTCCTGTGTGTTTCCCCCAGCTGGCCTGGTCTGCGAGAGAAGCATGTGGGAGATCCTAGCTGCAGTTTACTTGCGAGCATCATTGGCCGGGAGAGGCAGGGACAAAGGCCAATGGTGCTCATGAGTAAATTGAGGCTCCTAAGGGGGGGTCAAGCCTTCCCGCCCACATCTTCACCTGAGGGCATCACTGGCAGCCACTTTCTGCGCCTCCCATCCCTTGCTCTTCCCACTGCTGCTTGGCCTCCTCGATGCACGGAGGCAAGAGGCAGGTTTCTTTCGCTGCCTGCAATCTGCTGCCTGCCTCTAATCTGCAGTTTACTCGTGAGCATGGTGCTCACGAGTAAACTGCAGATTACAGGAATCCGGCAGATCGTTGGCTTACTCGCTCTGCTGCTTGCCTGGCAGAGCACAGACTGACAGCTTCAGGTCGTCTCTCAGCCATTGTGTGCACGGAAAAACCTTGCAAAGTAAAGAAAAACTTCTGAGTGCGAGAAGTTAGTTGCCTCGCACTCTCTGCACACAACAGCAGAGAGATGACCTGGAGCTGCCACTCCGCGGTAAAATGCGCGTCTTGCAGTGGGGCACAACTTGGGGTGGCAAGTGGGGCAGGGGATGGGGGGAGTTCAGCAAGCTTTGCAGCTGTGTGGCTACAAAGGTTGCTGTGCCGGCTCCTTTCTCCCTGCCGGCCAGCGCCTCCTGAAGCCACCAGTTTTGCATGCAGCCACTGTGCTGGATCTGATAGGGGCAGCAGCAGCCCTCTCCTGTCTTTCTCCAGCTGGGTGGGAAAAAAAGGAGGGGGACTTCACAAACAAAAGAGAATTCTCTCTTTTGGCACCAGAGCCAAAGCTAAAAGAAACTGGTGGGGAGAAAAAGAGGGAGGGTAGGAACAGGGGAAGGGCAATTTTTTTGTTGTTTTAACTCTGTAGCAACATCTTTCCCAGCTACTGCTTTCTCTGCTCAGCAGCAGAGCTTTTTTTTTTTAAGGTTAATCCCCTTCTTCCCGGGAGAGAGAAGAACGGGGGCAGGGAGAGAAAAAGAAGGCGGCGTGAGATGGTGGAGGGTGAGAGCGGGGGGCGTCTTAGTCCTGGCCGGTTGCTGCTTCCTTGGGTCTCCTCAACTTTTCAGTCCCTGAAAGTGGCTGAAAAATGCTCTCCACCATGCACCATTTTCTGTCCTTGCCTCCTTCCCGTTTTTATTTGGTTTTCCCTCCCACCCTAAAAGGAGTTTGAAGCAAAAGGAAGCGGGGGAGAAGGATCCGGGAGTGGGAAGGGATTGGGAAGAATAAGAACAAGGAGGGCTTCCGGGGAAGGCTCGGAGTTCTGAATCCAGAGCGCGCCTTTCCCCTTTTCTCTTGCTCTGCGTTTATTTCCAAAGCCCCCACCCCCTCAGTCCACTCTCTTTCTCTAAAAACGGAGCTCTTGGTCCGAAGCGGGCGGTATGTGTAACAAAAGCAAGATTTAAAGGAAACAAAGTTGAGCTAGTTTGTAAGGAAAACAAGTACTGTCAAGGTTCAGTGCAAGCCATACTAGTATTCCAAACTAATGAGTCTTAATGTCTGGTTAAAATGGGTAGTACTTCCATTTAAAGAAGAAAAGCATAGCTCAGACTATTGCTATGATTTTTTGCTCCTATATTCTGTTGTTTATGTATAAATTTTGTTAATGTAGAAATTTTACTCACAGCCTATTAAACAACGGAGCTAGCTGTCTACCTGCATTCATGTGTATCTATTAGGAGTAAATCCCATTGAAAGAGAGTAGCCTTACTGCCAAGTAAACATGCATAGGCTTTACGTAGTTGAGAGATAGGGTATCGATTAGTATCAGGTGTATTATAGAGAGAAATGAGAACTTCTGTAACAACGGCTACCTTGTGCCCAGACCAGGTGTGTGTGAGAGAGAGAGAGTGAGAGTGAGAGAGACAGACAGACAGACAGACAGAAAGAGAGAAAGAAAGAAAGAAAGAAAGAAGGAGAGAGAGATAGAAGAGAAAGAATGAGGAAGGAAGGGAGAGAGAGAGAGAGAAAAAAACCTCTATGCAATTATTTTTAATTGTTCCATTATTTATCATGTGTTAATATTTTACACTGTCCCTACACCTAGAGTGATTTTACTGCCTTTCTTTTGCCCAGGGCTACCACATATTTTTCAGGGATTTACATGCATTCAATGTCTATAGTCCAGAGCATAAATATGTATGTGTTTATTTTGTACATCAGGTTGTATAAGTCCATCTTAATATACTATTCCTGGTATGTGATATTTTGTATACATGCAGAGAAAGAAGCACTCTTGTGATCTTTGACTTTTAGGTTTGCTGTCAAACATCAGCTATAATACTAATGACTGTTTTGAACAATATGAAGGTTGTATTACATGAATGGCTATTTTATATGTGAAATTATGACTGAAATATTTTTGCACCTATATTGGTTCTCACTGTCAGGAAGTTTCTCCTTAGTTTTAGGTTGCTTCTCTCTTTGTTCAGTTTCCATCCATTGCTTCTTGTTTTGCCTTCTGGTACTTTGGAAAATACATTGCCCCCCCCTTCTTTCTGGCAGCCCCTTAAAAGCCTGTTACCTATCACACTCTTGGGCAAAGCATGTGAGCCATTTCCTCCTTTCAGTGGTCCTTGAAAATACAGCTATAGTATGTAGATAATAAAGTTGAAAAAAGGTGAACAACATTTTTACAGAACTATAGATACATTGAGGCTGGGTGTGACAAGGCTTGGCTGGGAAGGGAGGGGCCAGGTGAGGCACCCCTTGACGTGAGTGACATTGAGTTGGCCATGCCCACCCAGTCACATGACCATCAAGCCATGCCCACTGTCACATGACCATCAAGCCACACCAACAAAACAAGTCACGCCCACAGAACCGGTAGTAAAATATTTTAGAACCCATCCCTGCAATAGATGTATAAAAATGCCAAATCCAGTCTAAACATCCAACTGTGTGATGAACCATAATTTATTAAACTTGTATGCTGCCCAACTCTCAATGACTCTAGGCAGCTAGCTATAATATACTTGTAGTGACAGTAAATCAATTGCTAGGGTTTGGGTTTTTTTTTCTTTTTGTTGACTATTGTAGCTATTGCATATGATCATTTGGCTTAAAAATGGCTTTTTTTAATTATTTGGATGGAAAATTGATTTGAAGAAAGACCAGAGAGAGAGCAAAAAGCATTAGATTTACAGAAGCCTTCTGTTCCTGCTATACCACCCAAGAAACCTCGACCACCAAAAACAAACTCTTTGAACAGACCTGGTACGTTGCCACCAAGAAGACCAGAAAGACCAGTTGTGCCTCTGATTCAAACAAGGTATTTGAGCTAATAATTTGTTTTTAACTACAATGATTATCTGTTGTCAAGTTGATATCAACCTTCTTTTATTTTTCTGATGCCCAAATCAGTATTAGCTCCTGGTGACTGCCTGGGACTAGTCCCTGTAGTTTTCTTGGCAAGGCTTTCCAGAAATAGTTTTGCCATTGCTTCCTCCCTAGAGCTTTGAAAGAGTGACTGGCCCAAAGTCACATAGCTAGCTTTGTGCCTAAGCTGGTACTAGAACTCACAGTCTCCCGGTTTCTAGCCTGATGTCTTAAACACTACACTAAATTGGCTCTCTCTAATTAACTCATTAATAACGATATAAGATTTTATTCAGGATGATCTGTTGTCAACTTGGCATTTTAGATTTCTCTGTGGTGCATTCATTACTGATGTTATTAAGTTCATCCACCTTGCTGCCAGTCATCTTTTTCTTTCTTTCCATTCCGCCCCTAGCATAGCCTTCTCAAGGATGCTGAGTCTTCACAAACTATATCCATAATATGGTAGTTTGAGCTTGATCATTAAACTATAAATGAAATAAAAACACTGGTTGATTAGAGTTGAGAAAAAGTATCTTAATACAATTATAAAATTTGCATAATGGCTACCAAACAGTGGTGGGTTGCTACCGGTTCTCCCCAGTTCTTGCGAACCGGTAGTGGAAATTTTGAGTAGTTCAGAGAATCGGTAAATACCACCTCTGCCTGGCCCTTCTGCCAATCTATTCACTGCCTCCTGAGTCCCAGCTGATGGCTAGAAGGAAAAAAACCAGGGCTTACTTGACAAAGAAGAGAGAGAGAGAAAAAAGACACCTTAGCTTTAAATTGAGAAGCCACGAAGCCTCCCAACTGATCAGCTAGAACCGATCCACTCCTTGTAAACCGCTCGGTGGTGATAGATTGGCAATTGAGGCCAAGCTGCCTGAAAGCTCTTTCCAATGCTCTCAGTGGTGGCAGAGCAGCAAAAAAATGTTTAAACTCTTGCCGCGGCACTTCAAAGGGCCACCCTATAGCTGATCAGCGGTAGAAGGCAGTGTGGTGGTAGACCAGTGTACTCCAAAAACAAATAGGTAGACCAGAGCGCTCCAAAAACAAATGGGTAGACCGGTATGCTCCAAAAACAAATGGGTAGACTGGTACAGCTCTGCAAGCAGTTAAAAGCCTGGTAGACCAGTACCTCTGCTAAATCCTAAAGAATTGTTTGTCACATAACTATCAACCATGCCCACAAAATAAGCCACGCCCATAGAACCGGTAGTAAAAAATTTTAGAATCCACCCCTGCTACCAAAGATATATTATGCATTACATTACATTAAATATATAATGCAATAAAAAAATGTTAAAATGTAATGTAATGTAGAGTTATATGTATTACTTATTGTTTCCAGTTAGACTTTTTGTGATAAAGGAGTATAAAATTGCATAGTTACCTTGAGGCAAGATGGGTAAATTTAACAAACAAACAAACAAGCAAGCAAATAAATAAATAGCCTTGGTTCCTTTTGGGGTCTTACAAGATTCCTGTCTTTAGAAAAAACAGTTAAAATTGATAAAATAATTTTATAGTTTATACAGTATAAATACCTTTAACAAACCTTATTAAAAAGATTGCCATAGTACTTAAATAATGTAAATAAATAATTTTGATTCACTTTTATAATGATAATTGTCTTCCATCGTCAAATAAGACTAGCTGAGTTTTTGTAGCAATTAAGATTTTTTTTAAAAAAAAATTACTTATAAAGCCATTTATAGGAGTATTTATGTGAAATAAACTTACTTCTCCAAATAGCTGAAAATTTATCAGGATGTAGAATATAACCGAATCTGATTGGTTATGGGATATGAGCCTTTTTCCTAAGCAACTTCTGATTAGTTTGGTCTGTTTGATAGATGATGACATAATGATCACTATATCTACTGTTTGCCAGTGGGTTTCTGAAATTACCTACAGTGTTTAACTAATAGGATCTCTCTGCCTCCATGAACATTAGGTATGTCTATTATTACTGGTAATATTGGTATCATTTAAAAATGAAATCAGTGCTAAATTAGCTTTTATAATATCAAAAAGGAAAGTATCAGGCCTGAAATAATTGACATTGTCAGGACATGTTTATTATCATTGATAAAAACTATTCTTTTTCTTGTCAGTACTATATAAGTATGTAAGAATAAAGCCCTTATTCTTTTAAGTATGAAAAGGATTAGTTTTATTGGAATGACATTTTTAATATGTTGGAAGATACAATTAACTAAGTGGTACAAACAGGATAGCCTAGGTAAGTATGTTTAGGAAGCTAAGATAAGGTGACCAGATTTTAACATTGGTAAAGAGGGACATTGTGGGTGTGGCTTATTTTGTGGGCGTGGCTAGCTGGTCATGTGACTGGGTGGGTGTGGCTAGCTGGTCATGTGACCGGGTGGCCATGGCTATGTCTATAGGGTAAGGTGAACAGATTTTAACATTGGTAAGAAGGACACCATTGTGGGCGTGGCTTATTGTGTGGGCGTGGCTTGGAGGCCATGTGACTGGGTGGGCGTGGCTACCTGGTCATGTGACCGGGTGGCCATGGCTATGTGTATAGGGACTACTCAGAGGGCTGAAAAGTCATTTCTGACAGGTCCTCACACTTTTGACTGGTCCTCACACTTATGACCATCCTCACATTTATGCCCGTGCAGCATTCTTAACAACCATGTCACTCATTTCACAACTGCTTCTCTTCAACATGGTGACAAGATAGGGCAAAAATGTAAAATGTGAGGACAGTCGTAAGTTCGAGGACTGGTCAAAAGTGTGAGGACCAGTCAAAAATAACTTTTTCAGCCCTCTGAGTAGTCCATATGCACAAAAGGACTACTCAGAGGGCTGAAAAGTCATTTCTGACAGGTCCTCACACTTTTGACTGGTCCTCACACTTATGACCATCCTCACATTTATGCCCGTGCAGCATTCTTAACAACCATGTCACTCATTTCACAACTGCTTCTCTTCAACAAGGTGACAAGATAGGGCAAAAATGTAAAATGTGAGGACAGTCGTAAGTTCGAGGACTGGTCAAAAGTGTGAGGACCAGTCAAAAATAACTTTTTCAGCCCTCTGAGTAGTCCATATGCACAAAAGGACTAACCAGAGGGCTGAAAAAAGTCATTTCTGACAGGTCCTCGCACTTTTGACTGGTCCTCACACTTATGACCATCCTCACATTTATGCCCGTGCAGCATTCTTAACAACCATGTCACTCATTTCACAACTGCTTCTCTTCAACATGGTGACAAGATAGGGCAAAAATGTAAAATGTGAGGACAGTCGTAAGTTCGAGGACTGGTCAAAAGTGTGAGGACCAGTCAAAAATAACTTTTTCAGCCCTCTGAGTAGTCCATATGCACAAAAGGACTACTCAGAGGGCTGAAAAGTCATTTCTGACAGGTCCTCACACTTTTGACTGGTCCTCACACTTATGACCATCCTCACATTTATGCCCGTGCAGCATTCTTAACAACCATGTCACTCATTTCACAACTGCTTCTCTTCAACAAGGTGACAAGATAGGGCAAAAATGTAAAATGTGAGGACAGTCGTAAGTTCGAGGACTGGTCAAAAGTGTGAGGACCAGTCAAAAATAACTTTTTCAGCCCTCTGAGTAGTCCATATGCACAAAAGGACTAACCAGAGGGCTGAAAAAAGTCATTTCTGACAGGTCCTCGCACTTTTGACTGGTCCTCACACTTATGACCATCCTCACATTTATGCCCGTGCAACATTCTTAACAACCATGTCACTCATTTCACAACTGCTTCTCTTCAACATGGTGACAAGATAGGGCAAAAATGTAAAATGTGAGGACAGTCGTAAGTTCGAGGACTGGTCAAAAGTGTGAGGACCAGTCAAAAATAACTTTTTCAGCCCTCTGAGTAGTCCATATGCACAAAAGGACTAACCAGAGAGCTGAAAAAAGTCATTTCTGACAGGTCCTCGCACTTTTGACTGGTCCTCACACTTATGACCATCCTCACATTTATGCCCATGCAGCATTCTTAACAACCATGTCACTCATTTCACAACTGCTTCTCTTCACCATGATGACAAGATAGGGCAAAAATGTAAAATGTGAGGACAGTCATAAATTCGAGGACTGGTCAAAAGTGTGAGGACCAGTCAAAAATAACTTTTTCAGCCCTCTGAGTAGTCCATATGCATTAAAGGATTACAGCAATAGAGAGGGATGAAGGAATGGAAATTAGAGTAGGAGTGAGGGTAAGAGAGGGAGGAAGAGAGGAGGAGAAGGAGAAAGAAAGAGGAAGTAGGGAGGAGAAAAAGAGGGTGGGGGGAAGAGAAAGTAAGAAGGAAAGAAAAGAGAGAGGTGGTAGGTTTGAGGAGAAAGATTGCTGTACAATAAAAAAGATGAAAGGGAAGAAAGCCAACCCCAAGCAAATATAAAGATATTAAGATAAAGAATGAATTGTTAAACTTTAAAGAATAAAAGAGAACAAATATGAATAAATAGCAATAATTAGAAACACACATACAAACATACAATGTATTTTCTTTGAACAGAATATTTGGCTGGTTCACAAATTTAAACAGCGTTTAGTCATTTCAATTAAATTTACAATTTCTATATTTCCTTTTTGCCATATTTATTCCTCATCTATTTTTTAAAAAAACTAATTTACCCTTCATCCTCATCTCTAATCTTAATCAAATTCAATTTTTCCCTTCTATTCTATATTATACCCCTTCCCATTGTCATCTATTTTTATATCCATCCTCACATTGTTTAATTATGTAATTATGTAATACAGTTGTTTAATACAAATTCAACATTTTAATATAAATCAATTAGTTATAAAACTATCTTTTTTGTATATTAATCAATATGAACATGAATATTCCAATTATTTCCATGCAATCCAATTTCTTACAAATCAATTAATTATATTTACCAATAATAATAAACCAAATAATTTCTCCCATATATTCCTCCGAACCACAACTTAACCATTTCTGCTTTCAACACAATATACTATTAATAGTATCTCAATTATTACAATTCCCTAGTTAAATACAGCTTTTTTTCCTTTGTGTTTTAAAATCTTGAACTCTCCTCCTAAATTTCCCATTGTTTGCAGTTTTTCACCTACCTTTTTTGGGGAGGAAAAATAAAAATAAAAATAAATCTCTCTCTGCCTCATTTTGTCACGCTGCACCAAAGACCCTGGTTTCGGTTTCGTTTCTGAAGCTTAGCTAGGGGGAAAAAAAACTGCTTTACACTGATTGCCTGTAGGGCGGCCCTTTGAAGCCCCGGGCAAGAATTTAAACAGTTTTTTTTTCTTCTAGCCATCAGCTGGGGCTCAAGAAAAATCGGGACTTTTTTGAAACGCCGCGGGACGCGGGACAAATTGCTCAAAAGCGGGACTGTCCCGCCAAAAGCGGGACGTCTGGTCACCTAGAGCTAAGACCATAGGGAGAAATGACAATTGTCTTCTAGTATCTGAAGGGCTATTACATGGAAGACAGGTCAGAATTATTCCAGACAAAGTGAAATGTGATTAAATAATTTCATTTGGAATCATGGGGGTGGGGAATCCAACAGTAAGAGCTGCTGCATTACAAAGGGTGGTGGTGATGGTGACTATGCTAGAGGAGTTTAAACAGAAGCCAGATGGTCATTAAAAATGCTGCAATATTAAATCCCCGATAGCAATAGCACTTATATAACACGCCATAGTGATTTACGGCACTTTCTGAGTGGTTTACAAATGTCAGCATGTTTGCCCGCAACAATCTGGGTCCTCATTTTATCAACCTCAGAAGGATGGAAGGCTGAGTCTACCTTGAGCTGGTCAGGAATAAACTCCTGGCTGTGGGCAAAGTTAGTCTGTAATACTGCATTCTAACCACAGTGCCACCATGGCTGATGGGATAGAGGGTTGGACTACATGATCTTCAACATCCCTTTCAAATGTTATATTCTATAATTCATTTCAAAAGAAGACATGTTCTGAAAATAAATATTATATCTACCAGTAAAAAAGATGTACTGGACTGTTCTGCATCTTTAAGTTGAAGGAAAACATAAAAATTCCATACCATACAATCTAGAATGAGTCTAAACTATTTTAAGAAAGAATGACATTAATAATAATCAAAATATTCATATACTATAGATAAATATGAATATTCAAGAAATGGAATGTTCTGTTAAAGAGCTTGTGGTTTTGGGAAGTAAAAGGTCATCAGTTTGGTCGGGTCTGGGAATAAATGGCACAATTTATAACATATGAATGATCCTTTTCCTTTTCAAAAATATAGCTACCTCTTTCTGAGTTGAAACTCCCAGATATTAGGGTCTAAAGGAAAGCTAACCCTTTTAATTCTACCCATTTATACAATGCAGAAAGCTCCCATTTCAGATGGTCAGTAGAAGGGTATTAGTAATTCAAACACTTAATGCCAATACAAATCATGCTAAAGGTTCTAGCAACAGACCTAGGGAGTGCTTCAGGGGTCGGTTCCACTTACCTTTACTACCGATTCGCAGCGGAATCACATGCACGTGTTCACTTCACTCACACGTGCGCTCTTCTGTGCATGCAGAGAAGCTTCTGCGCACGCACAGATCACCAATGATGACATTGTGCTGGGTGCCTCCCACCAGTTTTACTACCGGTTCTATAGAACCGGAAAGAACCGGGAGCAACCCACCACTGGAGTGCTTAACTATTTTGTTGTAGCTGGACACCTCATATGTTTTACAGTTGAGTTTGCAGAATTAATTTTCCTTCATCTAATATGATTGAGAGAGGCTGAAATTATTTTTCAGATTACGGACAAGTTATCTTCAGTATCAAGGCACAGCTAATATTCAAGACATCATTTAGGATATTAGTGTGTCTAAAATAAGTTCTTTTGACAGGTGTTAAGGAGAAACAAGATAAAGTTTTTTTTTTTTTTTTTTTTTTTTGATTTATATGCCGCCCTTCTCCGGAGACTCAGGGCGGCTTACAATGTGCTCAGCAATAGCCTTCATCCTTTTGTATATTTATACAAAGTCAGCTTATTGCCCCCACAAACTGGGTCCTCATTTCACCTACCTTAGAAAGGATGGAAGGCTGAGTCAACCTTGAGCCTTGGCGAGATTCGAACCCTGCAGTAATTGCAGGCAGCTGGTCTTAATAAGCTTAATAACAGGGTGCCTTAAACCCCTGTAGTACCAAGGCTCTAAGTTAATCCAAGTAGTGTGCTGCTTTATGAGAGATGGGTATCTCTGACAGCTTGGGGTGACACTGGAGTAGCATAGAGGAATGCTTCTTTTTCCCCAAAGCTAAAAAGTGGAAATTTATTTTATTTTTATTTTATTTCGAATTTATATACCCCACCTTCTCCCGAGGGACTCAGGGCGGTGTACAGCCAGATAAAAACATACAATACAAACATTAAAAAACAATTAAAAGTATATATATTAATTTGGCCCCAATTTAAGATAACAAACCAATTAAAAATTAAAAATATGTTAAAAAATATGTTAAGCCAGCCCGGCTTGCTGAAAAAAGAAAGTTTTAAGGACACGGCGGAAGGCACCGAGGTCTTGGATTCTCCTTATCTCTGGGGGCAGCTGATTCCAGAGGGTAGGTGCCCCCACAGAGAAGGCCCTCCTCCTGGGGGTCACCAGCCTACATTGTTTGGCTGATGGCACCCCGAGGAGGACCTCTCTGTGGGAGCGCACAGGTCGGTGGGAGGTCATCGGTAGCAGCAGGCGGTCTCGAAGATAACTAGGTCCTATGCCATGGAGCGCTTTAAAGGTGGTAACCAACACCTTGAAGCGCACCCGGAAGACCACTGGGAGCCAGTGCAGCTCACGCAGGAGCAGTGTTATGTGGGAGCGCCAGGCGGCTCCGGTAATTACCCACACGGCCGCATTCTGGACCAGTTGGAGCCTCCAGGTGCTCCTCAAGGGGAGCCCCATGTAGAGAGCATTGCAGTAATCCAGGCGCGAGGTGACGAGGGCATGAGTGACTGTGCACAGGGAATCCCGATCAAGAAAGGGCCGCAACTGGTGAATCAGGCGAACCTGACAGAAGGTCCCCCTGGCTACAGCCGTCAGATGTTCCTCCAAGGACAGCTGCGTATCCAGGAGGACTCCCAGGTTGCGCGCCCTCTCCGCGGGGGCCAAAAACTTGCCCCTGATAGTCAGTGATGGAGTCAACTGACTATATTAGGATGCCGGGAGCCAGAGCCACTCAGTCTTGGAAGGGTTGAGCTTGAGCTGTTCCTCCCCATCCAGACCCGCATAGCCTCCAGGCACTGGGACATCACTTCAAGGGCATCGTTGGGGTGGCCTGGGGTGGAGATGTACAGCTGGGTGTCATCAGCGTACTGATAGTACTTCACCCCAAAGCCACGGATGATTTCACCCAGCGGCTTCACATAAATGTTGAACAGAAGGGGCGAGAGGACCGACCCCTGAGGCACTCCACAAATGAGAGGCCTCGAGGTTGACCTCTGCCCCCCTGCCAACACGAACTGCGACCGGTCTGAGAGAAAGGAGGAGAACCACCCTAACACGGTGCCCCCCATCCCCAACTCTTCCAACCGGTGCAGCATGATACCATGGTCGATGGTATCAAAAGCCGCTGAGAGGTCTAACAGGGCCAGAACAGAGGAGCAACCCCTGTCCCAAGCCCTCCAGAGATCATCTACCAACGCGACCAATGCCGTTTCCGTGCTGTGCCCAGACCTGAAACCCGACTGGAACGGATCTAAATAAGACGTTTCCTCCAGGAATTGTGGAAACTGTCGCGCAACCACATCTCTCTTGTTTCTAACTGCAGGAATGAAATTCCAAAAGTAGATTTGGTGAGCTGTTCTTTGTCCAGCACCTTAGAAAAGGAATCCACTGAAAGAAGCAATGACATCGGTAAGCTGAAGTAAATTTTACATATATATGATCAGGTTGCTATATAAAAGGAGTATTTCTAAATTGTAATCAGTTGACATCTTTATTATAAAATCAATGTATTAAGTTATTTAAAAAACTAGAGTTTTTAAAAAATTTATCTTTAATGGTTGTTAGTTCAAAAGAAGTAGTAGAGCTTTGTAATAACTAACTTTGGAATTAAGGTGACTTCGTGAAGCGTTTTAATCAGGTTTCCTATCTTGAGAAAATTTAAATATTTTTACATTTTTCATAAATTTGCTGTCCTTAAGAAGTGTTCTAAATTGTAAAGATAGTATACTCAGGCTGGAAAGTGAGGTGTTCTGCTGTGATCACATATCTGTTAGCAAACCAAGTGTCATTTTCATATGGAAATATTCTAGTATCATCTGCTTCAATCACTCAGTTCTGTAACAACTGGGCTCCAGAAGACATGGTTTTGTAAGAGGAGAATCTTTGTATTCTAAATTGTAAGCATTACTACATAACATTGGTAGCATGCTGTGTTACTTTTATGATATGATTTCTTCAAGAAGCTCATACTATTAAAATTAAAATAGGGCAGAAATTAATCTTTATTTTGGAATAATATTTTTAATATGCTTTTAATAGGCAGTTGTTCAAATAAGCCAAGTTTTTTAACAAAAAGAATGATTTCAGAAAATGAAATTACAAAATAATTATGTATTTTAATATGTATTTAATATTCTGCTTTTTGCTTACTAAATACATACTGAAGTATAGCAGTTTTAGGTTCATTTATTCTTATCAGCCATAAACCAGCCTTGAATTGTTATTCTCCGGATTACTTGCTTCTTATAAATATTAGCTGTTGATGAAGTCCAACAGATTTGTAACATTAGCTTAGACTGAGAAGAACATAGAATACTAATATGCGACATGGTTTTCTTGTCTTTGAATCAGAATTACAATTATAATATTTAGTTAACATAAGTGAAGGTCAGAGTACTAAATGAGAATAATAATGATAGAAAATTAAAACATTAATATTGCTTTTTATACTGTGAAGTTGTTCAAAGTCTTTTTGTATTTTGGTAAGATTTAGAAATAATAAAAGAAAATAAAAGCCTTTTTTGAGATACAGAATTATGTACAGAATAATAAAAATGAAAGCATTATGTATCTGTTGTATGCTAGAGAAAATATTTAAAATTGTTAATCACTTGAAAATGGAGAAAAGAAATATAAAAATAGATTAAATTATTTATGAGCAATGTTAGAGTAGATTTGAGGACAGATGTAGGGCAAAGGAGATGACGGTGAAATATATGAGATGTGAGAAATGTTCTCACCACCGTCTTGGTAAGTTTCTTGGCAGTGATACCATGAACCATTGCAGCCTGAACTTCAGCAATGGTGAAACAAAATGTTCATTTTACCAGCTCATTTCTTACAGAGGGAAATGAAGCATAGTATTGCACTGTGTATAGTATTGCAATATTATTTCACTGTGGTACACAAACTAGAAATGTGAGATTAATTTGTTTATGGAAATGTTTTATTTAAATGTCAAATGAATATAGACATCGTCATGTGCACACTCCCCAAAGAATGCATTTATTTAATATATTTTTCTTGGTGTGAAGACTTTCAAGTATTTATATTAGAACAGAATTAGTGAAAGGTTTCTTGGTTGGATTGTAAGCATTATTTGTTTTTAATGTGAATGTTGTATCAAAGGGACTTTTTTCTTTGTTTTATCTATGATTCATACATGCAAAGCTTTGGGAGGAAAAACACTGTTAGTCCTGTTGTTAAGTATGTGTATAGATCTGTTCCTTTTCTCCTCACACTTTTTTCTTTTCTTTTTCTCTGCATTTCTAGTGGTGCCTTTCTTTTTCTTTCCACTCATATTTCTTCAAGCTTTCCCCATTTACATCCCTTTATCATGGGTAATTCTTCTTCACTTGATGATGGTAAGGCTGTTTTGCACCTTCTGTCTGTCCTGTCTTTTTTCAAGAGAGAATGAATGGCATCTATTGCTCCATTCTCTTGGCATCCATTTGTTTGCTTTGTTGTAGTTGTAATTCTTTAGTAACCGAGCCATTTCATACTGGCCGGTGCAATGCTTTTGAAAATACTGCACTTCTTTATTATAACATTGTTCCTTAGCAACAGTAAAACCTAATTTTTATGCTAATAAAAATGTGATTCCATCTTCTAATATAAACTAAAATGTTTGCAAGTTAGTCAAATGCAATAGTTTAGATATGCATCGGCAATATTTTGAGAACTAATAAAATGATCTTACAAGGATTCTGTGTTTTTGCAGTAGTCTCTTAAATAAGAACCAATCTGTCTGTTAGTGGATTATTGCCAGGAAGCATAAATTTAAAACTTTCATAATAGGAAGAATAACATCAGCTTTCTTACTGATGTTATGTCTTACTACCGATTAGTTTGATTGTAGATGTCCTTGCAGATTGAGCCAATTTTAAGGTCATTCTTTCATTAAAGATATGACCTAATCTCTAAAAGGAGCATGACTTTTACATGGGTTAAACAAATGCCAAGCAGGATATTAAGAATGGATTTATTTTATAGAATATAAAATTGTGTATCGCACAATGGCACTGAATGAGGGATATGCCAGTTGCAAGATTAAAAAAAAAAGACTAATAGTAGATGTGTGTACACACTAGGTAGAATTCTGCACAAGGGCACCTTGTATATCAGTAGCGCCCCTGCTCAGAATTGTGGTAGTATGGTGGCCTAATTTTTCAACTTTACATATTAACATTTGTGGAAATGATTAGACTATGTTTTGTACCATTGCAAAAGGGTCCTTGTTTCTGTAATTGGTTTTTATATCCTTTAATTCCTATTTTCTGAATTTTAAGTCAAAGAAGAGTGTAGTTGTTTTTAATTTAAAAAAGAAAATTGTAATAGAAAATGACATTTCAAAAAGTAGGATTTTATGCTTTAAAAAAATACCTTAATTTTTTTTCATTGCTGTATTTACAAGGGGGAGATGCTCCTTTGGATTTAATGTTTTATTAAGCCTGCCATGGTAAAGATAGCTTTTGAAGTCAGTGCTAATAAAGGAGAACATTTGTAGCTCAGGGTTGACATGAGGGGTCCTTGGTGGTCTCTGAGGTTGCTTGTTTTTTTGCAGATGTTTCATTACCCAAACTAGGTAACATTGTCAATGCTAGTAAGTAGTGCAGTTTGCCGTCACTTTATATTCTGGTGGCTTGCCTGTCAGTGTTGGTGGGAGTGCTCTTAGAGATTCTTTGGTTGGGCTGTTTCCTGTGGCTTCTTTGGCAGTTTCTTGATTGGGATATTGTTTACTTGATTGTTGGTCTGATGTTAACCTTGGAGTTAATCTATGCTAATCTGGATGCTAATTGCTGGTGGAGAGATGCTTGGGTCTTTTTGTTCCTTTTTTGGCTGGGTGATAGTTTCTTTTGTATAAACATATACATATTGTTAATGTCTATATGTCTATTGATGGCTAATTTGTCAGAGTGCCAGGCTTTTAGAAATTCCTTGGTGTCAGAGTGCGCACAGCTTTAATTCATGAGACAATCCAGGACCAATAACAGCAAACAGAGGTTTGTAATAAATAGTGGTTTTTATCTACAAAAGAATATATACTATACATACACGTACTATAGGCAGAAGTCAAACAATCAGTAAATTACAGCAGGGAAGAACACATGGCGAGAGAGAGACGCCCTAACAGGGCTTCTTGTTATTGTACAGGCTCTTAAAGGGATAACAGCCAAAAATCTTGCTGACTCATTCCCATCATTACATCAGTGCATCATTGTAGCAGCTGGTCAGCTTTTAAATCACTACCCTGACACTTGGCATTTTTGGACTTGGCTTGGTCTAGGATGGTCACATTTTCCCAACTGAAATTATAGTTACATCTGTCTATAAATTGTGAAATTAAAGAATTTTCATTATGTCTTCTGCTAGTTGGTGTTCGTGGATGCATTCTGCCAGTCATCTGCCTGTTTGTCTTACATAGTGGTTGTTGCAGTCCTTACATTGTTTCTTGCAGATGACTCCTGTTTTTTCTTCTGGAGTTGTTGGGTCTTTTGGTCTGCTTAGGATGTTTTGAAGGGTTTTAGTTGGCTTGTGTGCTATACTGATTTGAAGTCAGGGTCAGATTAGGCACTCTCATCTCTGCCAATTCCTGGAAATACTGCTTCTTTTATTCTTCGGTATTTTAAAAAATTTACTTGGTTGGCTTTTGCAGAAAATAAAAACAAATAATGCCATGTTATTTGGAATTACATTCTTAAAACTTATAATTTTGAGTCTTAATTCTGGTTGGGCATTTTTAGAATGAGAGTCTACAATCTTTTTCTCTTTTTAAACAAATACATTTTTAAATTATTATTTTAAACATTATTAACATTATATAACATTATTTATATTAAACCAGGGGTGAAATGCTCCTGGTTCGGACCGGATCACCTGATCCGGTAGTGATGGCAGCGGGTGGTTCGGAGAACCGGTAGCAAAAATCCCTGTGCAACCCCCCCCATGCCCAGCTGAGCCGCACAATCATCAGATGCGCTTTTTTTTTTACTTTTAAAAGCATTTTTTCTACAACCTCTTCCAATGAAAAAATGCTTTTAAAAGTAAAAAAAAAAGCCTCTGATGATCGTGCGGCTCAGCTGGGATCATCAGATGCTTTTCAAAGCATTTTTTTCTGCAACCTCTTGGCCAAAGAGGTGTAAAAAAATGCTTTGAAAAGTGTCTGACAATCCCAGCTGAGTTCCCTGATCGGCAGAGAGGCTTTTCAAACCATTAGAAAAAATGCTTTGAATTTTTTTTTTTTTTAAAAGTTGGCCACGCCCACCATCACATTACCCACCACCACCAAGCCACGCCCAGAAAACCAGTAGTAACAAATTTTACATTTCAGCCCTATATTAAACATAATATAAAACATTTCAGGGTAAACACATCAATGCATAATACCGTATGTTTTATATCAGATTATAGTCCCAAAGTGCTTTTTCAGGAGGCAACTGGACTTTCTTGTTTTTTCTTTTGAAGACGTTTTGCTTCAGGAGTGAATATCTTAGTAATCATTTAGAGATCTTTTTCATAGCTTTGTTAATATACAGCTATCCTACTTTGAACAGAACAGTGTGTGGCATAAATGGCTGAACTCTCAAGAACAAGGCTGGGGAACAGTGCTGTCCCTACAGTTTCAGTGCAGGTCAAATTAAAGAAAGTATTTGGTCAGTTTTTTGCTTTATTACCAGATTTCAGGAAAAGCATAACCCATCATGCTTCTTAGTGGGAGGTAGGGCTGGGTTTGGCAAAAAGGCAAGTTGTATCATAGGGCTAAACTGCAGGTTTAGCTATCTGGTAAACTTAATTCTGTTATTATGTAAGTTCTTGTGCACTGAAAGTGACATGGGTTTAGCATTCTTTTCTGAAAAGGTTTGTCTGTCTGTTTGTCTATCTGTCAAATTGATATTTTATTGTTTATTTATTTATTGGTTCGATTTATATGCCGCCCTTTCTCCGGAGACTCAGGGCGGCTTACAATGCGTTAAGCAATAGCCTTCATACTTTTGTATATACCTGCTTAATAGGGCTTTCGCCCCCCCCAAAGCGGTGTTCTTTTTTATACAAAGTCAGTTTATTGCCCCCACAATCCAGGTCCTCATTTTACCTACCTCGAAAGGATGGAAGGCTGAGTCAACCTTGAGCCTGGTGAGATTTGAACTTGCAGTAATTGCAGGCAGCTGGTGCTACTTAATAGCACTTTAGTCTGCTGCACCACCAAGGCTCTTATGGGTGTCCATCTCATGGAAAATGACTCTGAAAGAATGGAACAGCACTAATCTGATATTTAAAAGCCTGATTAAAGGAAAGGTTGATAAGACTGGGGAATGGAGCTTTCCCATGTCACATTATAATCCTGCTCTACCTGCTGTTAGTTGTAAAGTACAAATTTCATGATCCCTTGCAGGATGAAAAAAAACCCACCATAACTTCTAGCTAGGTATAGTTTCACAAATTCTCCTCTTTTTTTAATCATACTTCTTCATTCTCATGTGTAAGCATTTTTATAGGGATGGAGAGAGGATGTGACAGGAGATGACTAATGGACAAAGGGACAAATTCTAATTTAAGCAGATGTAGTAGAAATAGTGTGGACTTCAGGCTTTCTGAATCAGGCAATTCCATCATTCTGTTTATCTTTTTCTTCAGTATACAATATTCATATTTTAAAAGATACAAACTCTGTAGTTGAAAAAGAAGTTTTCCTTAACTGGATGTTTTTGGTATGTTTTGGAAGTTTTAATCACAACTCATCTGGTGGGCACAGAACATATTGTGTTGCTGTCTTTTGTTATTATTACATTCGCATTGGATTTATTATTAGGTTAAAAACTGCAAATGATATCGGGTTTGAAAGAGATTGTACAATCGTGTTGAGAAAAGGGCAATTACAAATTATCTTCTCCACGTTTAACAGCAGCATTCTAAGAATCATTTAACCTTTCTTATGTGTATCTTACAGCTTATGCATTCTGAATGGTATCCTTATTGATATCATATGATTTCTCCATTCTTTTTTTTTATTATTAAAAAAGTTTTGAATACAAATTTTCCCCCCATTTTTCTCCCCCCCTCCACCCTAACCCCCCCTCACCACCCATCCCTCCCTGTGACTTCTTCACAACAAAAACCCAATTCATAACAGATTATATAATATTTTACCATCCCCTTACTCCCTCCTCTCAATACTGACCCTTACTTACTAATAATATTATTAATATTGTTACTTCCCCCTTTTACCATACATTTCAAAATAACATTCTACTAACATTGTATAACTTCTAATTTATAACTTATAATATTATTGTAACTCCCAATTTAGCAATAATCTGCCCTTTTTCTCCTCCTCCATACTTATATCTATATATTAATACAACATTTCAAAACAACCTTCCACTTTAAAACTATATAATAAATCCTACTTTAACATTTAATCTTTTATGTATATTAATATAACATTTCTAAGCAGCCTACCCCATATATCCTAATTTAACATTTATTCAACTCTATCCATTTGCTCCACTCCCCTATATATATCACTTAAACATCCCTTTTCTTAGACTAAACAATCAATAAACTAACCTATTTCCACCCACTTCATACAAAGTTGCCATGCACAACAATTCTTAATATCTTTAATCCACTGCCCACTCTGCTAAATATATATATATATATTCCATTATATAAAAAAAAAGTCAATGACTTTAAATTTATAATCCATATAATATCTTCTTTGATGTCTTTCCACTGGATTGTTGAGTCCATCATCCATAATAGGGTAACATAGCATCCTGATGCAACAGTTTGTTCAAAATCTTCAGTCATCATCTGCCCCCATCAGTAATGAATATCCTCATATGTATATAAAAGAAAAAAACAACCACCCGAGTGACATTATGATTATATTCCATATAGTTGTAATTGTGGCTTTCATCAGGATTATTAATTCCCATCATCCTAATGGGTAACAACCAGATCTTCTGCATGCCCCAGCGTAGCTCTCTTGCCTTATAGCTCAAGATAATTATAATATATTTATCGATAAAAGAAAGAAATCCAAAATAGATAATTCAAATCCAACAGTTTAAGGCTCTTTTCACATCCCAAAATTACGGCATTGCAGAGGTCTGTCACTGTCCTCAGGATAATATTAACCAGTACTTCGCCTCCACTGTCTTTTCACATATTCATTCATTTTTTAAAATAACTGGCTTCACTGTTGCTTAATTTAGAAATTTCTATTTTAATGAAACCTATTTCTTTTTTTCTTTTCTTTTTGTGGGTTTAATCTCCATCCTGGTTTCCTTTCTGCAAATTGTATATATCAACTGATTGGTTTTCATTCTGCTTTATAACTTGATCTTGTTGATTTTGCCTTTGTGTCTCATATTTCTTTTTTATCAATTGTGTATCAGCTAATTGGTTTCCATACTTGTCTATGACTTGATGAATCATCACGTTGGAGTCCGATGCCACTTCTCTCGTATTTGTAGATAGTCCAGCTGAGATGTCTGAAGACTCCAAAAGCAATTTATCCACAGCAGCCTCTATAATTCAATGTTTTGCCTTTATTTCCAATTCCTTCTGCTTATCCTGTATTGTGCCTAAAGATGTTAAATTCATCTTCAAGATTTTTTGATAAAATTCTTCCGCTTTTTCAACAGTATTTAGTTGGTATCTTTCTCCTTGATATCTCAATATTATACCAACTGGAGCGTCCCACCTGAATAGAATTTTTCTTTTTTTTAGCTCAGTCACCAGAAAACCAAATTTCTTCCAATAACATCTTAGGCGGGAGCTCTTTGTAAATCCAAATCTTTCTTCCAAACAATTGCAAAGTAGAATTGAAAGAATTTTGCACAATTTTATTTCTTATATCTTTATCTGTAAAATAAATCACCACATCTCTAGGCAATTGCCTTTGCTTTGCAATCCAGGAATTTATTCTATAAACTCTGTCAATCCTACAAAATACTTCCTCAGGTTGAACCTTTAAAATCCGAGCCAGAATTTCAGAAGATATTTTCCTTAAATCATCTCTGTCATTTTCCTGCAGTCCTCTGAGTCTAATTGCATATTCAGTAAAATTATATTGCATCATTAAAACTTCTCTTTCAATCCGTTGTTGTATGTTTTCTGCATTACAAGTCTTTTGATCAGCCTCCATTTTAGGATTTTCTTCTGAGCTATTTTCTTGAGTGTTTGTCAAATCATTTTCAATTTTTTGTATTCTATTATCCAAATTGTCCTCAATTTCTTCCACTTTAGACTCTAATAAGTTAGTATTTGCATCCAACTTGATCATAAATTCTGCAAAACCATTAGCCACTTTTATGATCTTTCGGTCCAAAATATCAAACTTTGATTGCACTAATTCCTTAATTTCCTGCTTAAATTTTTTAAAGTTCTGATTCACAATCTCATCCCTTCTTACAATCTCCTCCAAGAGAAATTCAATTATATTAAAATCAGTTTTCTGAGACTGGAGATTTAGAACTTGTTCACGTAATTTATTAATGGGGGAATCCCACCCCCCTGCTTGTTTGTCCGGCTTTGCAAGCTTTAATGCCATATTTCCACACAGACAAACTATTTTAAAAAAAAGAAAAGAGAGGCAGAGAAGAAAAAAAAAACTTCTTTCCAACCAAGATCAATATCAGATCTCCAGGAAAAACAAAACAGAAAAGTAGAGCTTCTTCAATTGTAGCCAGAAGTATTTATTCCGCTACTTTGTATCTTAATAGAGAACGGAAGGACTCTCCCTTTCAGCCCCTTCTCAAGCCTCGGCAGTCGCCATTTTTAAAAATTCTTTTTCCTTTTCCATTTCCTTCTTCAATAATTGTTATAAAATAGATAAAATACTTGCGATTCAGGGTCACCGGTCCAGCTCATATCCTTTTTTAATTGTTCTGTTAGTTTTGTAGGCTTGATCTTGTCGCCTAGCTCTGCATAAGCAGAGGTCTCCCAAAGCCCGGAGCGACGGCGAGGGAAATAGGGAGTATCATCTGCTTCGTCCCCAAAAGTAAAAAAAAACTTTTGGGGCTAGGCAGGGAGCTCTACCTGCCCCCGCCGGCTCTATCTCCATTTCCACATGGAAATGGAGTTTTTTCGAGCCGCCTTTCAGTTGTAAAGGCAGCTCTTTACAGGCAATGGGGCGGCGATCCCAAGGGATCGTCTAGCGGCGGCAAGAAGCAAACCGGAAGTCTGATTTCTCCATTCTTAATTTGATTATGTCCCCTTAGAAAAAAGCCATTAACAAAGTGGTGATATGTTCTAGAACAGAGTTCCCAATCTTTCTGGGTTGGCAGCCTAGAGCAGGGGAAGGGGGGAAAGAAGGGGTGATTTTGTGGGATAGGCAAGCGCATGTGCCCATGCATGAGTACCTGTGATATTTGCGTGAGTGGGACCATGAGGGCCTGCAACAAGGCTCACGTGAGTGGGGCTGCTAATGCCTGTAACAAAGCTTGCACAAGTGGGGCCACAGGCACCCACAATGAGGCTCGTACAAGTGGGGCTGTGGGTGCCTGCAATGAGGCTCACATGAGTCTGGCAATGCACGTGCATGGAGGCGCACACACAGGCTGGCCACTCCTGTGGCCCGGTGGCAATTAGCCCGTGGTCTGGTAATGGGCTGTGGTCCACAGGTTGGGGACCCCCGTTCTAGAATATATTTGGTGAAATTTCCAAGAAATATCTCAAAGTGCTTTGTTCCCTATGCCATCTGTCTGGTAAACTCGCAAGATTTGTTTTTCTCGCTATGTACATGTATACATCCGAACTAGACTGTGTTGTTTCTCTGTGTCATATAATATACCATGTTTCCCCGAAAATAAGACCCTGTCTTATATTTTTTTGAACCCTGAAATAAGCGCTTGACCTTATTGCCATGCACTCAAAAGCACGATTGGGTTTATTATCAGGGGATGCCTTATTTTGGGGGAAACAGGATATGTGGATATATACATAATTTTGTATTAATTAATTAATTAATTAATTTTGTCATGTTTATGTAGTGTATATTGGAGGTTTGAGAGCTGTATACAACGAAATTTCATTTTAATGTATGCCGATTAGTGTACATTCAAAGTGACAATAAAGTTATTCTAAGTCTAAGTCTCAGAAGATGTTTCAAGAGAATAAAGTAGAAAAAAGATAGGGAATATCTCATAATGCAAGCAGGCTTTAATAGAATAACAGAGCTGGGAGGGATTTGGAGTCCAACTCCCTACTTAAGTAGGAAATCTTATAACATTTCAGACAAAGGGTTGTCCAAACTCTTCTTAAATACCTCCAGTGTTGGACCATCCACAACTTCTGGAGGCAAATCATTCCACTGATTACCGTATTTTTCGGAGTATAAGATGAACCGGAGTATAAGACATACCTATCTTTTTTGGTTTGTTTTTTTTATAAAAAGTTTTTTTTATTTTTTAGACACAAACATACAATGTATTTTATTTGAACAGAATATTTGGCTGGTTCACAAATTTAAACAGTGTTTAGTCATTTCAATTAAATTTACAATTTCTATATTTCCTTTTTGCCATATTTATTCCTCATCTGTTTTTTTAAAAAAACAATATTACCCTTCATCCTCATCTCTAATCTTAATCAAACTCAATTTTTTCCTTCTATTCTATATTATACCCCTTCCCATTGTCATTTATTTTTATATCCATCCTCACATTGGTTAATTATGCAATATTACAATTGTTTAATACAAATTCAACATTTTAATATAAATCAATTAGTTCTATAGCTATCTTTTTTGTATATTAATCAATATGAACATGACTATTCCAATTATTTCCATGCAATCCAATTTCTTACAAATCAATTAATTATATTTACCAATAATAATAAACCAAATAATTTTCCCCATATATTCCTCCAAACCACAATTTAACCATTTCTGCTTTCAACACAATATACAATTAATAGTATCTCAATTATTACAATTCTCTAGTTAAATAGAGCTTTCCCCTTATGTTACTCATTTTCACATCTTAAACTCTTCCAATAACCCAAATAGTTTTGCCCATATAATCCTCCAAATCACAACTTAATCATTTCTACTTTCATCACAATATATAATTTAAAATATTTCAATCGTTACAATTTCCCTAATTAAATTTAAAAATGTTCTAGCTGTTATCCAAGCTACAACTTAATCCTTTTTACTTTCACCACCATATACCATTAAAGGTATTTCAATTGTTACAGTTTATACTTATTCCTATTTCTAAAAAAAATTAAAAAAGAAAAACTTATCATTGTCTAGATTTCAAAAATACAAAGACAAATATTCCAAGTATTATTCATTTCATTTTTACAATCATGATTTCCCATTTATTTCTTATTACTATTCATATTTCAATTCTAAATATGTATAACATCTTTCTCTTTCATTTCTTTTTCTTTCTTCCCATTTTTATTTTTGCCTTTTTCTTTCTCCTTTTTTTCTTTTGTGTTTTAAAATCTTGAACTCTCCTCTTTTGCCCTAAATTTCCCATTGTTTGCACCTACCTTTTTTGGTGAGGAGAAAGAAGAAAAAGAAATCGGCCTCTGTCTAATTTTCTAACGTTGCAGCAAACAGCAAACAGCCTGCTTTACTTTCTGTTTCATTTTCAGCATAGCTTGATTAGCACAAGGAGAAAAAAAAATCTGCTCCAGCAATTTAGCTCTTTGCAGCAAGCAGCAGAGCCCTGCGCAAAACAGCTGAGAGCAAATCAGCTGAGAGTCGGGAGGCCGATCTAATCAATGGGCTAATTATGTTGTGCTGAAGCTGAAAAGAGTTGTTTTTTCTTGCTGTTTGCTTGCAAGGAGGTAACTGCTGCAAGGCACAGGCCAAAGGGTGGGGGCCAGTGGGTGGGAGGGGCTACATTCGGTGTATAAGACGCACCTAAATTTTCACCCCCTTGTAGGGGGGAAAAAGGTGCATCTTATACTCCGAAAAATACAGTAATTGTTCTAACTGTCAGGAAATTTCTTCTTAGTTCTAGGTTGATTCTTTTTCCATCCACAGCTTCTTGTCCTGCCTTCAGGTGCTTTGGAGAATAGGTTGACCCCCTCTTCTTTGTGGCAGTCCCTTTGATATTAGAACACTGCCATCATCCTTACTCCTTCTTTTCACTAGATCAGCCGTACCCAATCCCTGCAACTGTTCTTCATATGTTTTAGCCTCCAGGCCCCTGATTATTATCTTTGTTGCTAGTCTCTACACTCTTTTTAGAGAGCTTCTTTTTTTACCAAAACCTAATGCAATATTCCAAGTGTGGTCTTAACAAGTCATTATAAAGTGATAGTAACATTTCATGTGATCTTGATTCTATCCCTCTGTTAATACAGTCTAGGATGTGTTGGGTTTTTTGGCAGCTGCATTACACTGCTGGCTCATATTTAAGTGATTGGCCATTAGGACTCCAAGATTCCTCTCGCAGTTACTACTATTGAGTCAGGTACCACCTATTCTATACCTGTGCATTGAGTTTTTCTTGCCTAAATGTAGAACCTTATTTTTCTCATCATTTTGTTAGATAGAGCACAGTATTCAAGTATGTACCTATCTTCTGGAGCATTGGCCTTTCCTGCCAGCTTGGTGTCATCTGTAAATTTGATGAGTTCCCCTTGTCTAAATAATTGATGAAGATATTGAAGAGTACTGGGCCTAGGACAGAGACTTGGGGTACCGCCACTGCATACTTCTTTCCATGTAGTTGCAGTTCCATTAAGAATTACATGTTGAGTATGGTTGGTCAGCCAGTTATGAATCCATCTAGTGGTGATGCTGTCTAACCCAGATTTCTCTATCTTATCAAGTAGTAGATTGTAGTCTACTTTATGAAATCACTTACTGAAGTCCAAGAAATTATATCGACAGCATTCCTCTGGTCCACTCATTTTGTCAAAGAATGCAATAAGATTAGTTTGGGATGATCTGTTTTTGATAAACCCATGCTGGCTTTTGGTTATTACTTTGTTTGCATCTAGGTGTTTGCTGATTCGTTGCTTGATTATCTTTTCCAGAATCTTCCCTAGTATTAAGATTAGGCTGATAAATCTGTAGTTTCCTATAGATTATTATTTTTTGAAGTTGGGAACAACATCAGCTCTTTTCCAGTACACTAGTACTTCCCTAGTGCTTACAGGGAGGGCATATTCCCGGTTTCATGTTCTAGGTGTCATCTTGTACGATCTTGGAAGCATGCCTTTTCTGTGGTTATCCCTGTTCTCTGGTATGATCTCCTCTGGTATACCACAGTTTCCAACTCTTGTTGCCTTTAGGAAAGCCAGCCTGCCTGCCTGCCTGCCTGCCTGCCTGCCTGCCTGCCTGCCTGCCTGCCTTCCTTCCTTCCTTCCTTCCTTCCTTCCTTCCTTCCTTCCTTCCTTCCTTCCTTCCTGTTGGGTTGTGAGAGAACGACTGGCTCACAGTCACCCAACTGGCTTTCATGGCTAAGACAGGACTTGAACTCACAATCTCCCACTTTCTTGCCTGGTGCCTTAACCACTACACCAAACTGGCTCTCAGGTATTAGGGCTCCCAGGTATTAGGGGCCAATTAAGTGGAATTACCTTCTGTTTATAATTTATATAGTATTGTCTATTTTATTTTTTTCTTTTATGCCACCCAAAGTCAGACTATTTGAGTTAGGTAGCCTTATAAATCTTTTAAATTAAAAAACAACATTAATACTAACAACATAATAAAATCTGGATCGGGGTCACCAACCTTTCGGACTTTAGGGACCCTTAAATTCGTAATTTTAAATCCCACAGACCACTAATATGATTTGCCTAATGACCGGTTGGGTAGGCATGGCTACGTGGTCATGTGACTGGGTGGGCGTGGTCAACTCAATGTCACTCACGCCGAGGGGTGCCTCGCCGACCTCTACTCGCCCCTCCCCTCCCAGCCACTCCTCACCTCCCCACCCGGGCTCCTTAGGGCTCCAACAGGAAGCAGTTGTTGGAGCTAATCAGCCACCACAAGAAAGAGTTGGCAAAACAGTTCAGTTCAAATTGGATCTGACTGAGAAGGAGGCTCAGCAGAAGCACCTCACTGAGGACTATGAGCATAGTCTTTCCAAGCAGAGGGAAGACCTGCGGGAGTGCAAAGCCAGGTTCAGGCGCCTGGAGGCTCAATGGGCTGAGATGGTCAGTCAGTTCCAGGCCATCATGCAGTCCCACTGGAACAAGGCCCTCTGGCTCTTTGCCACCAGCAGCACTTCCCTCCAGCCTTTGTCCAAAGACCTGCACCAGGAGGTTGAAGCAGACCCCAAGTCAGAATTTCTTCCCCCCTCCAACCCACACAAGAAGACCCTGAAGGGGGAGACTCTCTGCAGCAACACAAACGTTCATTGCATATATCCAGCCCAGGGGCCGTAGTTTGAGGACCCCTGATTTAGTGCAATATAAAAAATGCAAATAATTTTTCTGCGGACCACCAAAATTTTCTCACAGACCACCAGTGGGCCATGTATACTCATCCAAATTTTACTAAATTGGGGGAGAGGGGTTGTCACCTATAAAAATATTCTGAATGAGAGAGGAGAATTGAAAGCAAGAAACATTTTAAAGGAAGAAGGAATTGAATTGGAATGGTAGGCATACCTCCAAATACAATCTAAATTTAACAAAGACAAAAAGGAATGGGGTATAAAGCAAGAATTATCAGAATTAGATAAGATTCTATTAAGCAGGGAGGGTAAGACCATAAGTAAATTATATTGCTATTTATTGGAACAAGACATGATTAAGGAACAAGTCAAACGATAATTTGGAGTAAATATTTTGGACATAGTATTGATTTGGACAATTGGCAGACTGTCTGGGGAAAAAATTTAAAAATTACATTAGCAATTTCATATAAAGAAAATTTATATAAGATGTTTTATAGGTGGCACCTCCCCCCCACAAGATTAGCACGAATCAGTAAGGGAAATTCTTCGGCATGTTGGAAGTGCAAGGTGGCTCTGGGAAATTTCTATCATAATGTGGTGGGAATGCCCAAATGCAAAAAAATATTGAAATCTGATAAAGAGATGGTTGGAAGAAATTTTGTTAATAAACATAGAAGTCAAATCAGAATTTTTCCTTTTGGGAATGACAGAGAGCAAATACAAGAAAGACATAAATTATCTACTACTGCATATACTGACAGCTGCATGGTAGCCTTTGCGCAGAAGTGGAAAGAGAAAGATACCCCAACTGAAGAGGAAATACTACTAAAAATTTTCAACTGCGTAGAAATGGATAGACTCATCTTGGAACTCAAGGATAAAAGTGAAACATTGTACTATAAAATCTGGGCAAAATTCTATGAATGGTTAGATAAAAGTGTAGTATTAGACTAGAATTATATACGTTATTATAAATATGTATGTGAATTGTATAGATAGGTATATGTAAGTATAAATATGTATAATTGTATAGGAATAAGGTAAAAATTACTATTATTATACTATGTTTAAATTACGTATAAGGTGTAAGGAATATATTATTATTATATTATCATTAGTATATTATATATTAGTTTAAAGTGTTGGAAGATGCTTGGGGCCAGTGATGTCATATCTATGTCCAATGTTTTTAATTTTGAACTATTAATAAAAAACTTTTAAAAATTAAAAAAAATGATTGTAAGTCAAAAACTACCTATATTTAAATTAGTTTTCAACTATTTTATTATCCAATGGTTTTCAGATGTATGATGTGTAGCATTAACTAAAGACCAGACAGAAATATTTTCTTTAAAATAAATAAATACTTACAGATGCCGCCCTCTGTCTCAATTTGATAATATTAAACTAATGCAAAATAATATGGAAATTAAGTTTTAAAAGCTTCATCACAGTACTTGTAATATTAATATCTCTTCCATGTTTTTTAAGATTTGGAGGGGTTTGATTCCATAGTATCAGTTGCAGAGAAGCTCAGCCATCCAACTACTACAAGACCAAAAGCTACTGGCAGAAGACCTCCATCACAGTCATTCACATCTGTAAGTAACATCTGCATATTTTAACTTCCTTTGTGATGTTTTTAATTATTTTTTATTCATAATACAAATAATCCTCAATTTACAAGGGTAATTGGGACCAGAATTGCTGTTGCTAAGCAACGCTTGCATACAGCGTAACATCACATGACTGAGCCGCTTAGTAACTGCAATTCTGGCATTTTTGGTTACTATTGTTAAGAAAGGACCATATGGGTCATTAAATGGAGAACTCACATGACTGCAACATCTGTCTTCTTACCAGTTTTCCCAATGATTTTGTTTATGGGAAGCCAGCAGAGAATGTTGGAAATTACAATTAAATGATTGTGGCTTGTTGTGATGTTGTAATTGTGAGCTAGGTGCAAAAGATCTGAATCAGATTCACGTGACTACAGGGTTTTTGTGGGTCATAAATCCCCCTCTTTCAGTACCATCACAAGTTCACACCGTCGCTAAATGAATGAGTATGAATATTCATAAACTGGAATAGATCAGCCAATGAGGGCTATTTGGGAGCTGAGAAAGACTGGAGCCAGGGTGTCTCTTAGTCTGCAGCTTCTGAGTGTGTGCAGAGAAACTGAAACTATTCTGCTCTGCTGAAATGAAACTAACTGTTCTCTCCTAGCTTGTGTTTTGATTGTAACTGCTACTACTTTGAAGAAGAATCTATATTGGTATTGTATATTTATCTTTATGTATTATATGTATATAAAGAAGTTAATGAATCCTGCTGAATCAGTTTACCTGTGTGTGCTTTCTGGATTTAATTTCTGCAACAAACTCTGACATGATTGGACATAAACCAAGGACTACTTGTAGGAATTATACTAATTTTAATCTGTTATCCATCTCAAAGCTGGTCTTCACATATGCTGGAGCGCCGGAAACCTGAAGACCAAGTGGCCAGCGTGGACATGCGCACAAGCCAGCTGGTCTTTGGGTTTCCAGCACTCCGGTGCACGTGAAGACCAGCTTTGAGATGGATGCCTTCATTCAGTGACGGTGTGAATTTGTGATGGTACTGAAAGAGGGGGATTTATGACCCACTGTAACCTTATAGTCATGCAATTCTGATCCAGATCTTTAACTGGTCTTTGGGTTTCTGGCACTCCGGCGCACGCATGCGCACACGCACACATTCCCGTTTGGTTACTTGGTTCACCATCACTGGTATATTCACCTGAAAAGGTTCACCATCACTGGTATATTCAGTCTACCTAGGATCAAATTCATAGCCTCCTGATTGTTAGGCGAGAGAGCCACCTCTAGGCCACTGCACCACTCAATACAAGTCCATGAAATATCCAAACTTATACTTCACTTCACTTAAAGCAAAACCTTTAAGATCAAATGGTGATGACAGGAGATATTTGTCAGAGCGTTGATTAATCCCATTCTGCTTTTGGGATAATCGCACCTGATTACGAGGGGTGGATCGAGACTATTCCTTGCAAGTATACTTTAAGAAAACAAAAACCCGAAGATATATTCTAAGAAAACTCATTTATTTGTTATAAAGAAAATAAAACACCTAACTGATCTAATAAGTTACATTTTGAAATAAAGTTCGTGCCAGCTGCTTCTCAGCAGCCGGACTTCTGGCAAGAGAACAAAGGAAGGGGTGAAGGAATGGAATGTGGATACGGATACACATAGCTTACTGATAAGAAGTTGGCAAGCTACGGAAAGTCTGACAGTCCAGAAATGAGAGCTCAGCTGGTAAATACAAAAACGCAGTGACAATATTGGATTACAGGTAATCCTCAATTTACAACAGTTCATTTAGTGACGTTTCAAAATTACACTGGCATTGAAAAAAGTGACTTATGACCATTTTTCACACTTCCACATCACATGATCAAAATTCAGATGCTTGGCAACTAGTTTGTTGCAGTGTCCTGCTGTCTGAGATCACATTTTGTGACCTGACAAGCAAAGCCAATGGGGTAGGCAGATTCATTTAGCAACCATTTTAGTAACTTAACAACTGCAGTGATTCACTTAACAACTGTGGCAAGAAAGGTCATAAAATGGAACAAAACTCACTTTAATATGTTTCATTTAGCAACATAGATTTTGGGATCAATTGTTATAATAAATTGAGGACTACCTGTACTGGATGGGATTTACTTTCAGCACTTTGGTATTGAGCTGATGGGAGCAATTCATAGTTGGAAGTCCCACATCAGTATCTTACCACAATCAATATTAGTAAGCATACAGCTAATGGGAAATTATGTGCTGTGTGACTAACAGAGGATTATTTTTGTTTTCAGATTAATTACAATACTAAAATGTTATAGAGTAAGTGCATGTTTTGAATACTTGAAAGTAAAAAAATATATTCTTTTATTTCCACAGTCTTCACTTTCTAGTCCTGACTTTTTTGATTCACCAAGTCCTGAAGATGAGAAAGAAGAACAAGTTTCCCTATCACATAAAGTTGAGCCATTAAAGAAAGCAAAGACTGTTACAATTTCGCTTGTAAGTTATTTAAGTTTCATGTAACATTCAATAAGGGTGGTACCATTATGTTATTATTTTATAGACAAAAATGTGAAATGACAGCTTCCAGTTCTTTAGTGTTGTTGACCTTCATATACATTAGGTTCTTCCCAAGAACCTAGATCCCTAATGGCAAACCTATGGCATGCGTGCCAGAGATGGCACGTGAGCCGTCGCCCCAGTTCAGCTCCACCGTGCATGCGTGTGCGCCTCCTGCCAGCCAGCTGGTCTTCGGGTTTCTGCCGCGCATGTGCGGGGTGCATGCGGCGGGGCCACGCGTGCATTGCATTTCAGGGTGCCATCGATCAAGCAATGTCAGCTGGCGGCCCCCAGGGGGAGAGCCTTTTCTGTGGGAGCACCCGCCCTCTGGAACGAGCTACCTCCTGGAATACGGCTGATTCCGGATCTCCGCACTTTCCGTAAGGCCTTGAAGACGTTTTTATTTCAGCAAGCCGGCCTGGCCTGAATAGGTTTTATGGATTAGTTTTTAATTGTATAGCTTGGGGTTTTAAATTGGGAGGCCGATTAATTTAATTTATTTTTAGTTATCTTAACTTTTATATTGTATGTTATTTTAATTTTTGGCTGTTCACCGCCCTGAGTCCCTTTGGGGAGAAGGGCGGGATATAAATTCAATAAATATTAATATATTAATATTAATATTGTGGGTTGGCCACACATTTGTGCATTCACCTGGGCACTCAGTCCAGAAAAGATTAGCCATCACTGACCTAGGTTGTCTTAATATATTGGCATAGTATTTGTGCAGGCCTTTTGTAACTGACAGATGAAAATTTTGTCATTATGTGAACTTTCTAAGTGCCATCCAAGATTTTTTGGTATTGCACCCAGTATCCACTGGGACCACCATGGCTGATTTATGCTGTGATTTTTCAATTTCAATTTTCAGATTTTGATACTTTGTGATCTTCTCCAAATCTTTGTCTACTATTCTCCACTATTTCTACATCAATTATCAACATTTTCTTCTTTTCAATCACATTTACAGTATATCTGTTGTGTAAGTCTTTATTTGGAAATCCCAAAATATTTTAACCTCCTGTTTTTACTACTTTTTCAACTACATGTTCCCACCAATTTTTCATTACTGGTACAGGATAGTTTTTACAGAAGTTCCAGTGAATCGTTTTGATGATTCTGTTATCTTTCTTTATAATCAGTTTGCGCGGTCTTCTTGTAAGAGCTATGAGCTACTGTTTCTTCTGCTTCTTTGCATAATCTGCACTTTATCATTTGATTTTTTTTTTTTCAATTCTAACCTTGATTGTATTGATTCGAACAGCTTGCTCTTGCACAACCAAAGTCAGGTATTTAGTTTCTTTTATTAATGTTCCAATTATAAGCTATTGTCAAGTTTTATCTTTATCCATTTTCCCCTTGATCTTTTGTAGAAACTGACCATGTAATCATTTTCCTTTCCAGCATTCTTTTTTTAAAAAATAATTTTTATTGAGTATTTTACATTTTAAAACCAAACACACAATAGCAAAAGAAATCAAAAGACAAAAACAAAAAGCAAAAACACACGTACACCAGACGTTGAAATACAATACTAACAACAGATATATACAGTTTTACAACTTTCTCCATCGACTTTTGTCTTTACTCTTAGCTTTTATCCTCCCGCTCCTTCTCTTTATTTTTAAATATTCATAATTAACTGTTTTGTTAGCAGGATCATTATTCACATTTATATCCAGTACGTTAATATCTAATTTTACTTTATATTCTTATTTCTGAATTTGATTTCTGTTTTCCAACCGTGTATAAAACCTATTCCACACTTTATAATAATCCGAGTCTTCTCTTTCTTTGATCTCCATTGTTAATTTATCCATTTCAGCACATTCGAGGATTTTCTTTATTATTGTTTCTTCCAATGGTGTATTGGTCAACTTCCACACTTGTGCTAGAGTAATTCTGGCTGCCGTTAGAATATGCAATATAATATAATAGAGACTTTTTTCCATTTTTCTATCAATCATTCCTAAGAGGAACATCTCTGGTTTAAAATCTATCTTTTGGAGTGTAATCTCTTCCAACCACTCTTTAATTTTATACCAAAATTTCCTCACCTTAGGGCACATCTACCACATGTGGTAGTATGTCCCTAGTTTGTGACCACATCTCCAATATTGGGGTGATAAGAAGCCCTCTCTGGATCCGGCTGTTTTGGCTAACTATCGTCCAGTCTCCAACCTTCGCTTCGTTGCGAAGGTTGTTGAGAGTGTGGTGGCGCAACAGCTTCCCCGGTACCTGGATGAAGCTGTCTATCTAGACCCGCTCCAGTCCGGCTTCCGGCCTGGGCACAGCACGGAAACGGCATTGGTCGCATTGGTGGATGATCTCTGGAGGGCCCGGGATAGGGGTTGCTCCTCTATCCTGGTCCTGTTAGACCTCTCAGCGGCTTTTGATACCATCGACCATGGTATCATGTTGCACCGGTTGGCGGGGTTGGGGGTGGGAGGCACCGTTCTGTGGTGGTTCTCCTCCTACCTCTCTGACCGGTCGCAATCTGTGTTGACAGGGGGGCAGCGGTCGACCCTGAGGCACCTGGCTTGTGGGGTGCCACAAGGGTCGGTCCTCTCGCCCCTTCTGTTCAACATTTATGTAAAGCCGCTGGGTGAGATCATCCGTGGCTTCGGGGTGGAGTTCCACCAGTACGCTGATGACACCCAGCTGTACATCTCCACCCCAGGCCACCCCAATGATGCCCTTGAAGTGATGTCCCAGTGCCTGGAGGCCGTGCGGGCCTGGCTGGGGAGAAACAGGCTCCGACTCAACCCCTCCAAGACCGAGTGGCTGTGGCTTCCGGCGTCCCGATATAGCCAGCTGATGCCATTGCTGGCTATTGGGGGTAAATCACTCGCCCCCACGGAGAGGGCTCGTAACTTGGGCGTCCTCCTGGACGCACGGCTGTCTTTAGAAGATCATTTGACGGCCGTGGCCAGGGGGGCTTTTTATCAGGTTCGCCTGATAAGCCAGTTGCGCCCCTTTCTAGATCGGGACTCCCTACGCACAGTCACTCAGGCACTCGTCACTTCCCGCCTGGACTACTGCAACGCTCTCTACATGGGGCTCCCCCTGGGGTGCACCCAGAGGCTCCAGCTGGTCCAGAACGCGGCCGCGCGGGGGATTATGGGGGCGACGAGGCGCTCCCATGTGACACCTCTTCTGCGCGAGCTACACTGGCTCCCGGTGGTCTTCCGGGTGCGCTTCAAGGTGTTGGTGACCACCTTTAAAGCGCTCCATGGCTCAGGGCCGGGGTATTTACGAGACCGCCTTCTGCCACCAATAGCCTCCCACCGGCCAGTACGCTCACACAGAGCGGGCCTCCTCAGGGTGCTGTCCGTCAGACAATGTCGGCTGGCGACCCCCAGGGGGAGAGCCTTCTCTGTGGCGGCGCCCACCCTCTGGAACAACCTCCCCCCAGAGATACGTACAATAACAGACCTCCGGATTTTTCGTCGGGCCCTGAAAACCCATTTATTTCAGCTAGCTGGGCTGGCTTGAGTTAAATTTTAAACTGATTTTAAATTGGAATTTTTTAATTACGGCCAGAATATTTAATTATTTTAAACAGTTTTTAGATTTTGTATGTCTTGTTTTTACTTTGGCTGTTCACCGCCCTGAGTCCTATATTGGAGAAGGGTGGTATAGAAATTTAAACAAATAAATAAATAAATAAATAAATAAATAAATTGAGGTACATTTTTGCCAGTCTCGCTGGTGCTAAATGCCACCTATAAAACATTTTATAGCTATTTTCTTTGTATGATACTGCCATGGTCAATTTATAATTTTTCTCCCACAATTTTTCTCATTTATCCAATTCTATGTTATGTCCGAAATTCCTAGCCCAACTTATTGTTTCCTTTACTGTTTCTTCTTCCAATTTGTATCCTAATAAGTAATTGTAGATATTTGTAATCATTTTTCTTCCCGATCCTAATATTAATTTATCTAATTCCAATTATTTCCTGTGTATGCCAAATTGTTCCCTATCTTTTTTAAATCTAGTTTTGATTTGTAAATATGGCCACCATCCCAAATTTATTCCTTGTCTTTTCAAATCTTGTATTGATTTTAATTCTCCTTTTGTGTCTAATAAATCTGTGTATCTTACCATTTTATCTAGATCTGTGGTATTCGCATGTATCATTGCTTCCATTGTAGACAACCAAACTGGGACTTTCATATAATGATTCTTTTTAATCTTTTCCCATACTTTCAGTAGTGCATCCTTTACCTTGTGACGTTGAAAATAAGTATGTGATTTATTTTTCCCATCCCATAAAAAGCCATGCCAACCGAGTTGAAGGTCATGGCCTTCTATTGTTAATATCCGCTTATTTTTAAGTTGTATCCAATCTTTGAGCCATGTTAGGGATGCCGCTTGATAGTAAAGTTCCCAATCTGGTAAACCGAAACGTCAAGTTGTCAAAAGCTTTTTGTGCATCCAAGAAAACCACAGCTACCTGTTTTTCGGGGTGAACTTCGTAATATTCTAATGCATTGATGATAATTCTTATATTGTTTTTTATATATCTGTTGGGTAGGAATCCATTTTGGTCCAAATGTATAATTTCATTCAATATATTTTTAATTATATCCGCTATTATAGCCACAAATATTTTATAGTCGGCATTTAGCAACAAGATTGACCAATAATTCTGTATCTTCTGTTGTTCACTATTGTTTTTGGGAATGAGAGTTATTAATGATTCCCTCCAGGATTCTGGTATCTTGGCCTTTTTCAGTACTTCATTAAATGTTTCTAATAGCAGTTGTTCTAACGACTCTTGAAATGTTTTATAAAATTCAGCGGGAATTCCATCTGGGCCTGGAGTCTTATTATTTTTTTACTTTTGAATTACTCTTTGTATCTCCAGTTTCGTTATTTCCTCGTTTAATATTTCTTTTCTTATATCTGGTATACTGGGAAGATTCCTTTTTTGAAGGTATCGTTGAATATTCTCCTCTTCAATTTTTTCTGAACTGTATAGTTTTTGAAAATAGTTTACTGCTATACTTTTCTTTTTTTCTTCCTGTAGATTCACCATTCCATCCTCATCCTCTAATTGTTTTATTAATTTCTTTTCCTTTTCTTTTTTTAATTTATAAGCCAACCATCTTCCGGGCTTATTGGCATTTTCAAAATAATTTTGTTTAGTTGCTCTAATTTTTTGTGCTACTTCTTCTTGGGTTATTAATTGTAATTTATGTTTAATTAACTCTTTTTCTACTTTGATTTCTTGGTTTTGGAGTTCTTTCTGTAATTTAGATTCTGCTTTTTCTAATTTTCCTTGGAGCTCTGCCAATTGTTTCTTTTTATTTCTATTTTTCCTTATTGTGTATGCTATAGATAAACCTCTTATATAAGCTTTTGTTGTATCCCATAAGTTTTGAGTTGTAGTTTCTTCATTCCAATTTTCTTTTTAAAACAGGCCTAACTCTTTTTTTGAGTATTGAATAAAATTCTTCTCTTTCACTATCCTTTGGTTCATGGTCCATCTCCCTCTCCTCCTTACTTCTCCTTTCCAACTAATTTTTAATGGATTGTGATCTGCCCAGGAGTTGGCTTCAATTTCTATTTCCGCAATGTCTTTCCTTGTTTCTGGGTCCATCCACGCCATGTCTATCCTTGATTTTGGGGGGTTAGAGAAGAAGGTATGTTGCTTTTTTGGGGGGTTAATTCCTTTCCATGTATCTTTTAAGTTAAATTCCTGGGCCAATTCAAAAAATGCGGGTTGTAATATTTTCCTTTCATTATTTTTCTTTTTTCCAGTTTTGTAGTCTTTTTTAGGGTCTGCCACCGCATTGAAGTCACCTATTATGCTTAGATTATCTACTTCTAATTCTATTAGTTTCCTGTGTAACTTCTTATAGTATTCTCTCTAATGTATGTTAGGTGCATAAATAACTATAAGTAATATTCTTTTTTGTTTTATTGAGATTTCAATCATTAATGTCCTTCCCTCATTAATGTCATTTGTTTGGGATTTAACCTTTCCTTTATATAAACTGTTATCTCTCTTTTTTTTGTTTCTGCCAATGCTACAAATAATTTCCCTAGTTTGGGGGCTTCCAAAAAACCACTTTTCCCTTTTGAATGTGCACTTCTTGTAGGCATACTATTTCCAAGTTCAATTTTTGGCGTCTAGTAATTGTTTGTCTTCATTTTATTGGTGCATTTAATCCATTTATATTGATATTAGATTCACCTCTTCCTTCATTAAATTACTTATTTGTCCTTCCTGCTTTCCTTTTTTGCATTACTCCCCTCTGCTGTCTTGTTCTTACACCCTCTCTGTATTGGTTTCTGGTCTCTAACTGCTCTTCCGATCCTTGATTTGATTCATTTTCTTCTTGACTTTTAGAATCTATTTCCTCTCTATTTTCTAATTCCTCTCCAAAGTTTTGTTCACTGAATTCCTGAGCCTTTTCTACCAAATCTATTCTTATTTTTTTGTCTTCCCAGGATATTAACATGCCCTCTGGTATTAACCATCGGAACATGATTCTATTGTTGGTCAATTTAGCAGAGAGGAATTGATAATTCCTCCGTTGCTCACGAGTTCTTTTGGGTAATTGTTTTAATATTGTGATCTCCTTTCCTTTAAATCTCAGATTGTCTTCCCTTGTCTTTCAATAAATTTCATCACAAATTGATTTCTTTGTGAATCTGACATGAATTTCGCGAGGTAGTTTATGTCGTTTCGCATAATTTGTATAAATTCAGTAAGCCTCATCAATACTGTTTCCTAATTCCTGTCTATCTATATGTAGGGGTTCTGCTAGTAATTCCACTATGAATTTATATAGATCCTCTTCTCTGTTTTCTACCACATTTTGAAATCTTAAGTAATAAGAGGATCTCTCTAGCTCAAGATGTGTCACTGTCTCCTCCAACTCCTTTTTTTCCATTTCCCATCTCTCTTCTGCAGCTTCCAGTTTCTTTTCAGTTCTCTCTACCTTAGCCTCTATTATGTTTATTTTTTGTTCATTGTTTGCTATTGATTCCTGAATCTTTTCCATTTTGTCATCCAATTTTCTTATGTCTCCCTTCACCTCACCCATATCCCCTTTCATTTCTTCATGATTGCTTTGCATTTCTTCATGATTTTTTTGCATTGTTTCCTGCATTTTCATCATGACCTCTTGAATCATATTCAAAGAGGTTTGCATGTTCTGCACCGCTGCTGCTGTTCCTAATTTTTCAGTAGATGGCATATCTGTTATTAATTTTTGCCCTGCAGGTGAAGCTGTCACCTGCAGCTTCACCTGCAGGTGAAAAAGTTGTCTTTTTTACTGTTTTTGTAATTGTAGCTGTATTTGACATTTTAATTTTTTGTAGAAGAGTTTTCCACAATACCATATTTATCTAAGTTTTTACCCCAAGTTATATCTATAGTTCTTTCTATTTCTAATCCTTTTTCTTAATTTCTTCTTAATCTTAAATCAATATAGAATATAGGATTTTCAGTATCAATATCAATATCAATTATCAATAATATCAGTTCACAATTAATTTCAGGTCTATACATAGATGTCAGGTATGCTTCCTTCAGTATCCAGGAAAGAAAACCCCAAACTCAAGCATTTTGAAGAATTTAGTACTTTTACTGAATATGAAATGATAGCAACCCAGGTAAAGCTGGAAGTGAGCAAAATGCGCGAAATGCATCTACTAAGCTTCTCTCCCCCCTCGTGTTCATAAATCATCAGCCAATCCAAAGGTCTTCCAAAGGTCAGGTGGCAACACGTCTGGCAGCGTCATTCATCAGGAATGTAGGGCAGTTGGTCAGCCGTCCCCTTTGAAGATCCACTTTCGTTTCTTATGAGGACACATCCTACAAGGAAAAAAAACACCTCCTGCATCTTCCCACCCTCTGCTCCATAACTAATCCCTCCCCCCCGTTTCTTATGGCAGCTGAAGCAGGCAAAGCTGAGGCTGACATTAGGTCTATAATAGGAAAGTATTTCCTATTATTGAATTAATTGAATTCTTACACAATATCTAGAAGAACAGGAAGGAAAAGTTAAAACAATAGGATGGATCATCAAATGTTGAAGAAGGGAGGGGAATCACATATAGTAAAAATTATAGAACAATATTTAGTATTATCTATATTAAATCTTAGCTAACAAGTTCCAGAATTACATAAAGAAAAAATTTAATTAACTATAAATTTCCAATCTCATATAGATATATGGTAATCCTTTACCAGTCAGTATATTGGTTAATTTATATCTCCAGTCTATAAGTCTTCCTCCTGTAAATCAACGTTCTTTCTTCTTCAGTCACTTTCACAGTTCCTTTTTTTTTTCTCCTCCTGTTCTCCAAACTTAAAGATGGCAGCTTTCAATTTCCCTAGTCACTGTCACTTCCTCCGTCTCTATCTCCAAAGGCTATTCTTTACTTTCTTTTTCCTCCAACCAGTTCACCACCTACACACACCTTCAGTACCTCCTCACAGCCACAATCCCAGTTCCATCTTTTCTTTGTGGTTTTCTCATCAATCCAATCCACAATCCACTATCCACAATCCTATCTCTCTCAGCTCTGCTCGTAAATCACTTGCACTTTCCACCAATCTTCCTTCTGCTCCCACCGCTAAGGAGCGCTTTTTTCCTCTTTGGAGACTGACTTTTTTCCCTCGTCTGCCACCTCTACAGTTTCACCGAGACACTTCGGATGTTTTGCCTCTTGTAAAACTCTTCTTGCCAATGCTTCTTGTTGCTTCTCACTATTCTGCTTCCTCATTTCCCATTCGGGTCGCAATGTCTCCAGACCTGGCTCTGACAGCCGGTCTCTTCCATGCTGGATTCAGGGGGTTCCACCCTCCTTGGTGGAGGATTGTCTTTCACTCCACCACCTCTGGGCTATCCCCTTTCATTTGCTGTCCTCTTCAAGGTTCAGCGTTGCCGTTATTGGCCTCCAGACATGGAAAATCAGGCAGGCGGAGTGGAGATTCCAATTCCCTGCACTGCACCAGCATGACAGTATCCCAGAAGTCTCCCCTTTCCAGCATCCTATCCATGTTTTGATTACATTATTACAATATTTTTTTAAAATTCCTGTACATTTACAAAGCTCCAATTTTTAACTTGCGCCAGTTGTTGACTGTCTTTTACCTAATCTGCCAATGCATGCTTTTCTTCTTCAACAATTAGTTATAGTGACCCTCTGCCTTCATTTCTATGAGTATAATCTATCAATATCACTATGGGGATGTAATACATGGTGAATAGTCATCAGCTTTCTTGTTTTTTGATCCAAACAGTCCAGTTCAGCTTGTGTCCAGTTAATAATTACAGTACTATATCATATTACAGGCCTGGCCCAGATATTGATGTCTTTGATGGTATTGCCACCATTTAATTTTGTCTTTAGCACTTTTCTTACTCTTTGGATGTGTTCTGTACTAATCATATTTCACTTGTCAATGTTTGATGTTATCCAACTGTAAAATATAGGCATCATCCTGATGGGTCCTATGTGTTGACCATTCAACATTTCAATTCCATTACTGTTTATGATTCCCCCCCCCCCAATTTACTGCTACTTTGGCACATCTCTCTAGGCCAAATTCATTGCTATATCTGTGCTTGTCGCACTATATATGTTTCCAAGTTGGCAGACTCTCCTGCGGCATCTCCAGCCTTCGGAGCCATTTCCAGGACTACTCCAGCTGAGGCTGAGGTCCCAGAGGCAGGCCCAAGGCCTTCTACAGAGGAGCAGCCAAAGAGCTCCTCACTCCTCGGTGTCCCGACGAGAATGAGCTGCGCATCTGTGCAGTTCGGTGTTTCAACCCCTCCCACAAGGGGAGCAACATAGCATAGTATAATATCTTGCCATTCTACTGTTGGATTCACAAGAGAATGTGCTGTCATCATTGTTAGAACCTCCCCCTAAGCCCTGGACTCTGGAAATTGATTTATTGCATCATAAAGTCTTTTGTATTTTGTTATTATCAATTGACCCAGCATTATATCCAAATATTCCACATAATTTGAGTATATGTGAAGTCTGGGAAGAAAAGCCAGAACTCCAATCGCATAGAGCGATTGCACCAGAGAGCTGACAGGACACTTAAGAAAGAGAATGACATCTAATATTCCTTTTGAATAGACCTTGTTTTATTTTATGTAAATAACAACAGTTTAGTGTAAACTGCTCGTGAGGCTCATTTGTTCTAGTAGATTGTAAAAGAGATAAGGTTACGGTCCATCGAGGCCCCCTCCATCACAAAGTAGGGCTAGTATTATTGACCAGAGTGACCATTGCCTTTTTTGTCCTATGTCCAGATCTTATTTTGACTGAAAGCATACTATTATCCATTTCATTTATATCATTCTTAAAAAGTTGTGGCTAAAGACAGAATAGTAATTGATTAATATAGCTCAACACTGAAAAGGCAGGAGGGACTATACCATTCCTTCTTCTTCAAGTAGACAAAACAAATTTATAGCAAACAAAATTTTATCTCCCAAAATATCTGAAAACAGAAATTTTCTGCTCAGGTAGACATTGATTGTTGCTTTTTTCAAATGCATAGAATCAATTCATATTGAATTCCTCTTGAATTAAATGAGTACAGATTTCAATTTCATGCTTAGCTGGCAGGCAGATGTTTCATTTCATGTTGCAGTTTTTTTTTTCTTAAAATCTCAGTTTCTGTATTTTATACACATTACAATTTTCTATAACTCTGGAATAGTTCTAGAGCATAGTAATGTAATAAGAATAGAAGGTACTCTTTATTCATCTTCAGATTCCTAAAAAAATGTTTAACATACAACATGGAGCTTACTGGAATTGAATCTTAGAATTTATTATTGTAAAGCATGTTCTTCACCTTCATTTTACAGTTTCTTCGATTATGATACTCATATAACTATAGAATGGTAGTTCTAAAGCATCTCTGTGCTGCAAAATGATTAGCTAAATTTGGTAGCTTAAAAGAAAAACCCCAAGGTCATCCCTTAATTTTTATTTCTACTATAGTGCAGAAACAAGACATATTCTGTTTTCATATTCTTATTTTCCCCTTCTTTTTGGGCACTCTTTTGAGGCAGAAATAATTCAGAATGAAGTCTGCCCAACAACATTCTCATGGTTGATTGTCTGGCTTAAGATCATGCTTAGTTGTTGATAAAAGAATACTTAAAAGATTTGAGAAAACTATTATCTCTTTTGACCATCAAATGTATCTGAAAGACACAACTGGAAAAGTATAGCTTGCTGATCCAAATGTATGTTTCCAAATGTATTTGTTATCTGTTTCACAGGTGTCTGATAACAAAGTCTCTTTGCCTACAAAGCCAGGAAGTTTAACAAGTGGAAGTGCTTTATCTTCATCCTTATCTTCTTCATCTATACTTCATCCAACTTCAGTAGGAACCCCAGGTCACAGATCAAATTCCCCTTCTTTGTTCAGTACTGAAGGAAAGCTAAAGACTGATCATTCAAGCCAAAGTGAAACAGCTTTGGAAGAACTAAGTTTACAAGTTAAAGAGCTACGCACTATCATTGAAACAATGAAAGACCAGCAGAAGTGAGTGTTCCAATACTTTTCCTTGTATTAATCAGGTAGTAAATATGGGTTTTTATTGTTGTTAATTCCATTAACTTTATCAATGAACTTGTTCAACTGTATCTTTTTCACTTAGGCTGTTAGATAAAGATGGAACTGCAGGCAAATACAATAAATTTAAGGCTTTTAAAGCTGTATCCCACAGCATAATTTTTCTATCTATTACAGTTTTGTGTTATTGCCTGTATTAAACTATTTGATTTTACGCAGCATACAAAAAGAAAACCAAAAGCTGTACTTAATTAATGCAAAATAACCTATAAATAATATATGGAAAATATGAAAAATAAACAATTAAATAATGATTTAATAAATGTATCTCAGATTTTGTCATATCTCAACTTGCATCTAAGATCTCTGGACAGAACCGAATGGTGAAGAATTTACATTATTAAATTATATCAAATTTGTATTTTATCATTATTGTAACTATAAGGGCAGGGCTGTCAGAAAAAAACTTTCTCCAACTAGGGATCACTGGGTTTTACTTTGGAAAGTAAATTATGCACTTCTCTCACCAATATTTTTATATACAGTATGTATTTAATTGTGGTATCCTCAAATATGCTGATATATATCTTGTACATATTTTTTTGCCATTTTTGGCTACCTAACAGCATTTGCAGCACTTGTAAGTATGAATTGGTCTTAAAGTTTAAGGCTGAATTTAGATGTTGTTGATGGGACTTGAAAGAAAATGACATTTCTATTTACCAGTTTTTAAATATGTACATAGAATTGTCCTAATTCCCATAAAATACTTAGAAATCAGAAAGTTAGTTAATATTCCTATTTACTGTAATTAATGATACATGTACTCAAGAACCATGAATAGTTCAGAATGACTAAAGCAATGTTTGTATTTTTTACATGATCTTAAAGGGTTTTAGTGCTTATCATCATGTCTTGTTTGGGTTCATAATTAATTAATTTAGCCTTTATTGAATATAGTAGTAAAAATTCTGCTAAGTTGTGATTTCTGCAGTAAATGCCAAGTAAAGACTGAAATTATATTAGAGAAGTTATAGTTTAGAAAAAGAAGTTAGAAAAATTTATAACTAGTGTAATATAGTTTATATTATAACTTACATTGATACGTATTGTCAAAAATGGATGCCCCCTCCCCTTGAAAATATGGTCATTAAAATTTTGTGTTTTTTTCCTAGAAAAGAAATTAAGCAATTGCTGTCTGAATTAGATGAAGAAAAAAAGATTCGGCTACAGTTACAGGTACTTGTATATGAATGAATACATGAATCAGCTTTATAATGGATTTTTAATGAAACCTTGTATCTCATAGTCCAATAAGTTTTGTATAATATGAAACAAATTCTAATATATAGGAAAAAAAGGAAATAAAACAGAAAAATATATTTGAAGTGTTTTTTCAATTTAAGTTTTACAGTAGCCAAGAAAATATTATCTAAAAGCATTTTGAAAGGCTTAAAATCAGTAAAATTTAAGTCGATGTTTTATTCAGAGAAACCTTTCATCTTTGTATTATTTTCTAACCGATAGGGATGTTTTCTGCAGACAAAATATGTAGGTGTTTTCTGAATGCTTTTCTGGACAGGCAAATAATAGCTTTTTAGACAGTTTGTGTGGAAAACAGAGCATGGGCAAATACTTTTAAATTTTCTTTCAATATTCCCTTTCCAAGTAGCTCCTTTGAACTAAAAGAGAAAAGAAAAATCTAGCAACGGATACCTTGTGTCAGATTTTTCCCTTATAGTCTCTTTCCTAAAACTCTTTCAATATTTTCTTGATTTAAGTCAAACTAAAATAAATGATTTCTCCTTGTGAGTTCCTGTTTTTGATGTTGTGTCATACGTATTGATTTTATCCCCTTTCTTAATAATTTCTCACATTAAATTGAAGATGAAGAGTCAGCATATTTGACTGAACAGTGAATTAAGAGAGTCTAAATGCTTGATAAAAGAATTAGTTGAATATAATTTAATCTGTGTTTCTTCTTTTTAGATGGAAATTAATGATATAAAGAAAGCTCTTCAATCAAAGTGAACTCTGGATGGATGTATTAATTCATAATGACAGAGACTTATGCCCCAAACAAAATAACTTTGTGCCAAATGATTAAAAGATCTGCCTACATTTCTTTGTTTGAACAAGTACAAGAATTGAACAGCACAACACAAATTCCAGTGAAGAACATACATTTCTATGTGATACACTTTCTTGAAATGGCACTGGTTGTGACTGAATTTTTTCGTGTTGTGCTAAAATCTTCTCTGCTTCACGTTCACAGGCAAATTGAAAACTCAGGCAGTTTAGTTCATAGTGGTACTATTTTAATGATATTTTCCATAAGTAAATTGTTTATCAGTTTACAGGTTTCATGAGTTTGACTTTTTAAATTGTCTTTTATCACAGATTCTTAAAATGTTTGTATTGCATATATCCTGAAATGAATGTGGATATTGGGTGAGGGGGTTTGCTTCTCTTAAAGCAACTTAATGTGTGTTGTTTTAAATACAATTATTTATGCAATCTTATGTCCAAAAATTAACTACAAGGTTAACAAAGAGTATATTTAAAAAGAAAAATCTGGTCTTTGCAATGATTTGTGCCTTCTTTTGCCAAACACGGATTGGAACTAGTTGTAGGCCAGATTTTAGAAATGTAGCTATCACAATGAGGCCTGTCAATCCACTAGAGGTCGGTCTTTCAGCATATTAACTGCTTGCTCAACAAAAACTTCCATTTTGATCTGATTTGTTTCAATTTAATGATGTAATAAACCACACTTGAGTTTGAGGCAGCTTTATTTTAACTAGTATTGCATATTATGATTATTCTGATAATTCACTTTGCTTACTGTCACTCAAATGTTAAACACCCACTTTTATCTCCAATTTTGCACATCTTGGGTGAGCAGAACATGCATCATCTAAGAGCAAACAAGGATAAAATAAAAATTAACAAGAGAAAATTATATTATTATATGCAGAGAACTATGTGATATTAACCACATTTAAACAATTATAAGCCTGCAAATTTGGGGCAAATGGTTTCTATACTGGCATCTTACCAAATGACTTACATCAAAGCAGTGTTTACGTCTCTATACAGATAGTGAAGATTTCAGCTTTTAAAGGCAAAGGAATGTATATGTGTTTGCATAATATATGTGCAATCTCTGAAAAGTGCTTGTAACAAAATTATAGCTGGATTTCTAATTTTCATAGTACATTAATAGTGCAATCCTGTGCATGTGTATTGGAATGGGTTTTGTTCAGTTCAGTAAAATATATTATCAGATAATGGTATGTAAGCTTACAGTCTGATTTCACAATCCTTGTACCCTTACTACAGAATAAACATTAAAAACTGTAAGACTCACATGTAAATAAACATGCATAGGATTGCACTTAAGTGTTCTTGAATAACTGAGATAATGTGTCCTGCTGAAATATCCATCTTTGGTTATATAATAGAATTCTAGTATTTATCTTTTCATGAAATATCCCATGATGACTTTATCATATCAAATATAAACATTTAATATTTATCATTTAAATATCTACATTTAAGGTTGCTAACTTTTATTTGTTATTGGATAAGGAGACTTAAAAGTATTGCCATGACACCCAAAAATGTCCGAAAATTGTGTTTATTAATAGCTTCATATCAGGAAAGAACATTCGGACTAAAGATTTAATAATGCATCCAAATACTTGTATCAGTCATGTATATTTTCTTTTATTAACATTGATACAAGCACACTAATAAAAAATGTGTCACTGTGATATCTTTCAGGATTTTAACATTACATTAGGATTTCTGTATTAAAATGACCAAATCATTTTGATGAAGTGTTTTACATTGAAGCATGAAAGTAAATCATGGAACTAATTTCGTTGTCCTCACAGCATTCATGTAATAAATCAGTGTTAGCCCTTGTTGTTTTTCAAAACAACCTTGATTTCCAGTCATAATCTAGGAGTGTAGGTTATTGTGCTGCAACA